>NC_044381.1:69426209-69732201 GCF_006542625.1 Nomascus leucogenys | reverse complement strand
TCTAAGAGCAAAAGTTTTCATTTTGGTGAAGACCAATTTATGATCTCTGTTGTCCCATTTCTTTTCTGTTTCCCTCCTTTCTAGTAGATTAAGGGGTTTTTGGTGGGGGTTTTTTTTTGGGGGGGGTAGTTTTGATTACATTCATCTCCACTTGTGAATTACTAGTTATTATGACCTTCGTTTTGCTATTTTAATAGTTGCTCTAGGGTTTACAGTATATGACTTTAACTTATTCAGCCTACCTTCAAATAACACACTACTTCACACATAGTATAATAACCTTACAGCAGTTTAGTTTCATTTCTCCCTTCCTGTCCTTTTTGTGTCATGTATTTTACTCCTATATATGCTAAACCCCACAGTACATTGTTTTCCCCCTAAAGCAATGAAGTATTTAAAAATGAGCAAAATGGCCGGGCGCAGTGGCTCACGCCTGTAATCCCAGCACTTTGGGAGGCCGAGACGGGCGGATCACGAGGTCAGGAGATCGAGACCATCCTGGCTAACATGGTGAAACCCCATCTCTACTAAAAATACAACAAATTAGCCGGGCGTAATGGTGGGCGCCTGTAGTCCCAGCTACTTGGGAGGCTGGGGCAGGAGAATGGCGTGAACCCGGGAGGCAGAGCTTGCAGTGAGCTGAGATTGCACCACTGCACTCCAGCCTGGGCGACAGAGCCAGACTCCGTCTCAAAAAAAAAATTAAAAAAAAAAAAATGAGCAAAATGGTCTTTCATATCACATATTTACTGTTTTTCAGTGCTCTTTATAAGTATCCTTTCCATGCAGTCTCCTTTTTCTTCTACCTGAAGAACTTCATATGCCTCTCTATAGTGCAAGTCTACTGGTTATGAAGTTTTGACCTTTTGTTTATAAAAGTTTTTATTTGGTCCAGGCACAGTGGCTCATGCCTACATGTAGTCCCAGCACTTTGGGAGGCCAAAGATCACGTGAGCCCAGGGGTTCAAGACCAGCCTGGGCAACATGGCGAAACCCCATCTCCAAAAAAATACCAAAAAACTAGCTGGGCATGGTGGCATGCACCTGTAGTTCCTGCTGCTCAGGAGGTTAAGCGGGGAGGATCACTTGAGCCTGGGAGGCAAAGGTTGTAGTGAGTCGAGATTGTGTGACTGTACCCCAACTTGGGCAACTGAGGGAGACCCTGTCTCAAAAAAATTTTTTTTTATTTTGCCTTCATTTTTGAAAGAGACTGCAGCTGAGAGAAGAAGTCTAACCGCCCCCCCACCACCACCACCAATAATTGATGTCCCTCAGTTGTCTTCTGGTCTGCATAATTTCAGAGAAGTCTGTTATTGTTCCTCTATGTTTTCTGTCTGCCTTGGAAGATTTTATCTTTACCTTGGTTATCAGCAATTTGATTATGATGTGTCCTGAAATAGTTTTTTAAGATTTATTCATATCTTCGAGTCCATTGATCTTTCTGCTGCTAATCTGCTGTTAATCCCATCCAATGCCTTTTTCATTTGAGATGTATTTTTCATCACTAGAAGTTTGATTTTGGCTTCATTTTTATATAGATTTTTCATTTTTCTCTTTATTATGTGTGTTTTCCTCTAGTTTCTTAAACATATGGAATATCTTTATATAGCTATTTCAGTATTTTTTATCTATCATCTGAGTTATTTGTGCTTCCCCGCCCCCACCCTTTACTCCTGGCTATGTGTCATTATGCGTCATAGTGGCTGGATTTTTTTGTATTGAGTAGTCTTGAATTTTTTTCTGATCACCAAATTACTTGGAATTAGTTGGATTCTTTTGCTTTGAAGCTTTATTAGGGTAGACCAGAGGCAACATTAGCCTTAGGACTAATTTAGCCTCATTACTGAGGTCATAGTCTTCTGGGGATTCTTCTCCGTACTCTGTGCAGAGGTCTTTCTGCTCTCCTTGACAGGAACATTAACTCTTTTAGCCGTCGGTTCTTTCCACAGTCTCTGGTAGCTAGACTCCAGGAAACACCTCTGTAGACCTCCAGAGCACCCTCCGTGGAGCTCCCTTCTCTGCTGTCCCCTGCCCCACACATTCTAGCCATCCTGTCATCCCTGAATGCTATCCCAGATCTCTCAACTCTGCAAGACCAGGCCCCATGCGCCCCTCCCCTGCCCATAGGCAGTAAGCTGGTGCACTCAGTTCATCCTTTTGGTCTTTCTTTTGTGCATCTTGTTGCCTAATATCTGAAAGTGTTTCTTTTTCTTTTCCTTTATTTCTTATTGTTTAAATAAAACAGGAGAGTAAATCAAGTTCCTGTTACCCCAACTTACTTGAAATCCTTCATTCTTAATTTTTCCTAGATTTTCTTCTAGCTTTGCATCTTTCTTAGAAAGCCATCATATGCTCATTGAAGCATTACGTATAGTAACAAAACCATTTCTTTAACCAAAATTTTAAACTGAACACGCTCAAGGCTGAACTCATGGTATTCCTTTCCAAATATCTGTGCTCCCTCTTCCCTCCTTTCCGCCCTTCCCCCAAGCAATCACCATAGTAGTAAAAGGCTCTTCCATCCCAGGTACTCATACCAGATACACGGGAGAAATCCTTAGCATTGCCCTCTTCCTCACCTACACATTTCATCACCTCAAAATGTTCGTTTTGCCTCGAGGGATATGTCTTCAGTCTTTCCACGTCTCTCCATCTCCACCCTCCACTGCTCCAGTAGTCCATTAGCCAGCACCTCTTCCTGCTCCAGGAGCCTCCTAAGCAGTCTCCTTTATCCATTCTTGTTCTTTCCAATGCATTCTTTATTCAGTAAGCAGAAAGATTTTTGAAATTATTTTTTAATCAAACCAATAAATGCTGAATTAAAGTAAAAAAGGCTTATACCATGAAACTACTTTCTTGCCCGATTTCTCCCCAGTGCTTGCTTGCATTCCCTACCACTTTCTACTCTTTTACTGTTTCTGGCTTTTATTTTCATAATTCTAAATACGTGCTTATACTGTTACTTCCTGATTTATCAATTTTAGGTATCTGTTGATGTTTTTCCACTTAACCCTTTCTTTTCTTTTGTTTTTGAGATGGAGTCTCACTCTCCCCCAGGCTGGAGTGCAGTGGCGCAGTCTTGGCTTACTGAAACCTCCGCCTCCCTGGTTCAAGTGATTCTCCTGCCTCAGCCTCCCGAGTAGCTGGGATTACAAGCGCACGCCACCACACCCAGCTAATTTTGTATTTTTAGTAGAGACGAGGTTTCACCATGTTGGTCAGGCTGGTCTTGAACACCTGATCTCAAGTGATCCACCTGCCCTGGCCTCCCAAAGTCCTGGGGATTGCAGGCATGAGCCACCTCACCTGGCCTCAACCCTTTCTTCTTTATTATAACTATTACAATTTTTGGCTGAATCACTGTCATTGTTTACATTAACAAAGCAGACATTTTTACTTCCTGAGCCAAAATGTGTATTTTTACCTTTCCTATCTTATATGCCTTTTTTTTTTTTCCCTCCTTTTAGAGATTGGGTCTCACCATATTTCCCAGGCTGGTTTGTTTCTTCCTTTCTTTCATTCTTTCTTTCTTTCTTTTTTTTTTTTTTTGAAAGAGGTCTTGCTCTTTCACCCAGGCTGGAGTGCAGTGGTGTAATCTCGGCTCACTGCAACCTCCGCCTCCCAGGTTCAAGCGATTCTCATGCCTCAGCCTCCTGAGTAGCTGGGATTACAGGCACGTGCCACCATGCCTGGCTAATTTTTGTTTTTTGTTTGTTTTTTCTGAGACAGAGTCTTTATCTGTCACCCAAGCTGGAGTACAATGGTGCGATCTTGGCTCACTGCAACCTCCGCCTCCCAGGTTCAAGCAATTCTCCTGTCTCAGCCTCCGGAGTAGCTGGTATTATAGGTGCGTGCCACCATGCCCAGCTAATTTTTTTATTTTTAGTGGAGGCAGGGTTTCACCACGTTGGCCAGGCTGGTCTTGAACTCCTGACCTTAGGTGATCTGTCCACATTGGCCTCCCAAAGTGCTGAAATTACAGGCATAAGCCACCATGCCCAGCTTACTTTTTGTATTTTTGGTAGAGATGAGGTTTCACTATGTTGGCCAGGCTGGTCTCAAACTCTTGACCACAGGTGATCCACCCACCTCGGCCTCCCAAAGCGCTGGGATTACAGGCGCCAGGCTGGTTTCTAACTCCTGGGGGCTCAAGCAATTTTCCCATCTTTGCTTCCCAAAGTGTCGTATATCTTTTTTATCATTTGCTGCTTTTGCAACATGTATGTGTTGCTGATTCGTTTACTTTCTGTTATTCTCCTTAATTTTCAACATGATCAAATACATTTTCGGATTATAGTCTCCCCACTTTTCTTTTTTTCTTCCTAGACATCCTCTTGCACTCTGGGGTGGATATTTTCTTGGCCAAGTTGTACAGTCACAGCCCTAGGATTTACCTTCAGCATTATCTTCTCTCTTGTATTTGATCTTTGATTTCAATCAGTGTTCACTGATTTGAACACTGATTTCCTCAGTGTTGATTTGCTCTCTTATTTTGGTAGAATATATTCTCCATCAGGGTAGTAAGAAAAAGGTGAATAGGATGTAAATTTTTGAGATACTATATTTGTCTTTATTCTGCCCTTTGATAGAATTGTTGGATCAAAAATTATTTTTCTCTCAGAATTTGGAAGTCATTGTTAAATTATCTTTTGGCTTTCAATGTTGCTATTAATAGTCCTGGTAGTGTTTTCTTTTCGTTTCTTAGGAGACAGGGTCTTGCTCTGTTGCCCAGGCTGGACTGCAGTGGCACAATCACAGCTCACTCTAATCTGTAACTCCTGGGCTCAAGCAATCTTTCTGCTTCAGCTTCTTGAGTAGCTGGAACTACAGGTGTGCACCACCATGTATGCCTGAATTTTTAATTTTTTGTAGAGATGGGGTATCACTACTGGTCTTGAGCTCCTGACCTCAAGCAGCCCACCCACCTTCGTCTCCTAAAGTGCCGAGATTACAGGCATGAGTCACCATGCCTGGCCTCCTAATAGTGTTCTTGATTTTTATTTTTAATCTTTTTTGTAGACTGCCTTTTCTCACTGGAAACTTTTAGGATGTTTTCTTTTCCCTGCCATTTTGAAATTTTGTAACAACATGCCCTGCCTGGTTAGGGTTTTATTTTCATTTATTGTGCTGGAGACTTCTGACCAGGGGATATTTCTTGTATTTATGCGGAGTTGTTTCATAATATTATTTCCTTGATAATTTCCTCCTCTTTGTTTTCTCTGTTCTCTCTGTTACTGTTAGTCAGACATTGTTCTTGGATCGATCCACTTGCTTGACTTTATATTGGAATTTTTTTTTTTTTGGTGGCTATCACATTTTAATTTTCAGTGTTTTGGGTTTGTTTTTTGCTTGTTTGTTTTTTGAGACAGAGTCTTGCTCTGGCACCCAGGCTGGAGTACAGTGGTGTGACCTCAGCTCACTGCAGCCTCTACCTCCTGGGTTCAAGTGATTCTCCTGCCTCAGCCTCCCAAGTAGCTGGGATTACAGGCACTCACAGCCATGCCTGGCTCGTTTTTATATTTTTAGTAGAGATGGGGTTTCACCATGTTGCCCAGGCTGGTCTTGAATTCCTGACTTTGGGTAATCCACCCGCCTTGGCCTCCCAAAGTGCTGGGATTACAGGCGTGAGCCACTGCACCTGGCATCATTGTTTTTATCCTATTTATGTCATTGTCTTTTCCTCAGCCTCTTCATTAAGCATGTTGTGTTTTGTTCTCTGTAGTCTCCATTGTGTCTGTTTCTCGTAAGTTATTTTTCTTTTTGTTTGGTCTCTGTCTTTCCTGTTAGAAGGTTTGTTAGTGTTGCATTGCTGCCATAACAAATTACCATAAATTTAGCAGCCTGAAACAACACAAATTTATCTCATAGTCACTGTAGGTTAAAGGTGTGTACACGTGGCTCACCTGTGTCCTCTATAGACTCTTAAGTGGCTGAAGTTAAGGTGTCAGCAGGGCTGCGTTCCTTCCTGGAGGCACTGAGAATGAATTTTGCTTGGTAGAATTTGGTTCTTTGTGATTGTAAGACTAAGGTTCCCTCTGCCTTGTCTGCCAAAGGTCATTCTCAGCTCCTAGAGGCTCTCCACATTGCTTGTGGCCCCCCTTCCTCTATCTTCAAAGCCAGTAACAGGAAGTCAAGGTCTTCTCTCTGTATTTAACTGACCACTCCTTCTGTCTCATCTCTCTTCTGCCTGCCTCTTCTGTTCCCGAAGCCTCATGTGATTACATTGGGCTCACCCAGATAACCCAGGTTAATCTCCCTAAAATCAGTTGATAAGTAATCTTAATTCATTTGCAAAAACTCCTCACAGCAGTACCTAGATGGGTATTTGTGTAACCATGGGTAGGGATCTTAAACCTTCAGTATTCTGCCCACCACAGAAGCCTTTCTCAAGTGTCTAGTAATCATTGGCTGGCTGTTCTTATGTTTAATGCTGGGACACTTTTTTTTTTTTTTTTTTTTTTTTTTTGAGACAGAGTCTTGCTCTGTCGCCTAGGCTGGAGTGCAGTGGCGCGATCTCAGCTCACTGCAAGCTCCGCCTCCCGGGTTCAAGCCATTCTCCTGCCTCAGCCTCCCAAGTAGCTGGGACTACAGGCGCCCACCACCACGCCCAGCTAATTTTTTTTTTTTTTTTTTGTATTTTTAGTAGAGATGGGGTTTCACCATGTTAGTCAGGATGGTCTCCATCTCCTGACCTCGTGATCCACCCGCCTTGGCTCCCAAAGTGCTAGGATTACAGGCGTGAGCCACTGTGCCTGGCCTGGGGCAGTATCAGTACCTAATAAGAAGCTCTATATTGGATGGAGCTTAGCTCATCATCCCTCTGTAAGGTATTTAGACATATTGAGCAAGCCTTTTCAAACATCAGTATCTCAAAGATCTTTTCCCTAGGGCTATTCAGGTTCGTTTGTAAAGGATCCTAAAGGGTGTGTGTTTGTGGAGTAGGTTACCTGAGTTTAATTCAGTAATGGAACAGGAAAGGGATGTTGGGGCAGACTAAATTTTTTCAGGTCGTCTATCTGTTTTCTGTGCCTCAGTTTGATGATTAGAACAGTGAATCAGGGTGTTTCCCATTGGTACCTCGTTCTACAAACACCTTGGTTTTTATATTTCTCCAGTTTACAAAGTTACTGTTCCATCTGACTTCTGCCTCCCAAAACTTTTCTGAGATTTCTTATCCGATATTTTCTTCCATTTTGGGGGCCCTTATAGGTTTGTGTTTTCTTTATGTTTTACGTGATTTTGAAAAGGAGTGAAAATAAATGCACATATTCAATATACTTTTTTAACCAGAAATGCTTTATCTTCCCTGAGAACCCTTCTTTACCTCAGTTTCTCAATTCCTCACCCTCATGCTTTTTTATATGTATAGTATTTATATAGCCTGTGTAGATTAGACTAGATTCGTCTTCTGTTTAATAACATGCTAATTATAATGAACATGAAATTTCATTGCTATCGCTGGGTGTAGTGGCTCAGGCCTGCATTCCCAGTATTTTGGGAGGCTGAGGCAGGAGGATTGCCTGAGCCCAGGAAGTCAAGGCTGCAGTGAGCTGTGATCACACTAACACTACTTCATTCCAGCCTGGGTGACAGTGAGCCCCTGTCTTAAAAGATCATTGCTATATATTCTGTTATAGAGGTTCTGGAGCATTGCTTTGTGTAGTGCCTCATAAACGCTAGCTTATCCTTATTGAAATGTAAAATTGAGCATAAATTAGTATAGGATTTTGGTATGGCCATTTTAAAGTTTTCATGTCTCACAGTCCTCTGGGTATGTTTTATTTTGGTATAAATCTTGTTTAATTACTTATGCCCTTCTCCAGCCCCACTCTTACACATTTAGAAATCTTAAACAGATTTCTAAATCTATTAATTACTTCTTGATACAAGGCATACAGTAAATCAATAAGTCCTAAATTCTCATGTCAATGAAATAATCAGTATCTTAATGTGGAGAGTTAGGTTTACTTTGTTATTGTTGTAATGAAATGAAAACCACTTTTTCACACTTCATATGCAGCCATTGGCTACCAAGTTCCAATATGGAACTACTTACCATTAGAAAAATAAGAAGTCATTCTTGCTACCCTTCATTCTCTCCCTTCCCTAAGCTAGTGATTATCAAGAAGCTGGAAGCTAGGCGCAGTGGCTCACACCTGTAATCCCAGCACTTTGGGAGGCCGAGGCGGGCAGATCACTAGGTCAGGAGATCGAGACCATCCTGGCTAATACAGTGAAACCCTGTCTCTACTAAAAATACAAAAACTTAGCTGGGTGTGGTGGCAGGCACCCGCAATCCCAGCTGCTCCGGAGGCTGAGGCAGGGGAATCGCTTGAACCCGGGAGGCAGAGGTTGCAGTGAGCTGAGATTGCGTCACTGCACTCCAGCCTGGGCGACAGAGCAAGACTCCATCTCAAAAAAAAAAAAAAAAAAAAAAAAGCTGGAATCAGAATTGCCTACAAAACTTCTATAAAACAAGGTGCTGGAGCCCTGAGCTACTGCAAAAATCTGGGGATATGGTCTCGGCATGTATTTTTAATATTATTATTATTGATTTTACAAGCAATTCTCATGGGCCCATCTAGTTAAGAACTGCTTTATCTACTTAAGACAAACAGAAAAGCTACTTAATAATATTCTTTTACTAATGTAAATATGCATATTAATATACATTTAATACTACCTCGTTTGTGAGCCAGACAGAAAATGACCTGGGAACAAAAATACATTTGAATCATGTAGTACCGTGACTCTCAAACCTGGGGGATATGCCAGAAACATTTGGGAGAACTTATTGAAATGTAATGCTTGCCTTACTGTCTCCCACTAAATAGTGCCTGTGGCGACTTTGTTAGAAGCATATCATATCTCAGGCATGAGATTTGTTATATAAGGATTTGTTACTCATCCTTCAATACTTTTTAGATTTTTCACCACATACTAGTACTTGATTTACTTTGGAGAAATGAATGGGCGGAGAGAGAGATTACCACCACCATCCTGCCTCCACCTAATGTTGAAGCAGTGTAGACAACTGCTTATTCAGAGGCTTGGAATTTTCTAATGCCTTTATTTTATCCCAGTATGGCCCCAATGGCATTTAAAGCTGAGGGTACGTTGTGAATTAAAAGTAGAATTCATAAACCATTAGATCTCTTCACATGTTAAATCTTACTCCTTTAAAAATAACTCTAGGAAGTAATGATGCAGTTGTATTAGATAAATCTTAGGTTCAAAGGATATACTTGAAATCACTTCTGAGTTTCTGAACCTACCTAATTATAGTAATTATTGCTAATCCATGAAACCCCAAAAATTACATTTAAGGACAAGTGGGTTAACTTTATATCTTAAATATACAAGAATGAAGAAAATATTTGATTTTTAATTGTGTAACTTTAGCTGAAAAATGCTGTAGTATGTTTTTTAAAAAAATCAGATATGCCTAGATGCTTTCAAGAAAGTGGCAGAATTTAAGGAGCAAGTATTTACTTGTTAACATGATTTCTGCTCTTTACTAGATGTACTTACCCCAAATTTATTAATAATTAAAGAGCAGTTATATTCACCTACTCTGTGGTCACATATTCATTCAGGATAGTTCTTCTGTTAATTCCATTTTCAGGTTTCAGAAATCAATCAGAAAATAGCCTGTAAAATATAGGACAAAATAAAAACCTAGTTATGTCCCAGAGTGTTTCTTTCTTTTTTTTTTTTGAGACAGAGTTGCACTCTCGTTGTCCAGGCCGGAGTGCAATGGCATGATCTCAGCTCACTGCAACCTCCGCCTCCTGGGTTCAAGTGATTCCCCTGCCTCAGCCTCCCGAGTAGCTGGGATTACAGGCATGTGCCACCATGCCCAGCTAATTTTGTATTTTTAGTAGAGACAGGGTTTCACCGTGTTGGCCAGGCTGGTTTCAAACTGCTGACCACAGGTGATCCACCGGTCTCGGCCTCCCAAAGTGCTAGGATTACAGGTGTGAGCCGTCGTGCCTGGCCGAGTGTTTCTAAGAGTAGCATTCAAATAACCAACAGAAAACCTGACCAAAACCCATATACTTATTACAGTAATTTATTTGGACTTTTTATTTAAACATGGACAATGTTTATATAAAAATTTTTTTTTAAAAAAGAAGGAAGTCCAGTGTGGTGTGCAGTAATTGCTACCATGTTAATTTTTACATGCAAATTAACTTTGATTTGAAGAAATTTTACCAAAAAATGAGAAAAGGAAGAAAATATATATAAATTATTAAAAACACATGAGAAGATGTATGTTACTACTAATCAAAGACATAAAACAAGAACATATATCCATCTTGTTCCATCTTTGCCTTAAAATTATTATAACCTTTAATCCAGTAATTCTACTGTAGTGAATTCTGAAATAAAATACGGAAAAAGGTGGAGATAGATGTTTGTAGAATTATTGAATATTATTTATAATGGGCTCAGTATTAGAAGAATTATTAAATTATGATTTATTTACATAGAATATTATGCAGTGGTTAAAATGATTTACTAGTCATATTTCATCTTTTATGAATACATTTTATTTTTTGCCCTGTCTTATGGTACTGAAAGAACACATTTTAAATGATTCAGTTATTTATATTTTTTTTTAGGGGGGGTAACTTCCAAATTTCTACCATGGTGTGTGTATGTGTTTTGTTTTGAAGACAGTTTTGCTCTGTCACCCAGGCTGGAGAGCAGTAGCCCAGTCACGGCTCACTGCAGCCTCCAGGCTCAGGCAGTCTTCCCATCTCAGCCTCCTGAGTAGCTGGGACTCTAGGTGTGCACCACTATGCCTGGCTAATTTAAAAAAAAAAAAAAAAATTTGTTGGTAGAGAAAAGGTCTTCCTAGGTTGCCCAGGCTGGTCTTGAACTCCTGAGCTCAAGCAGTTCTCCCACTTTGGCATCCCAAAGTGCTGGGATTACAGGCGTGAGCCACTGTGCCAGGTCTGTGTTGTTAGCTGTTTTATAATTAGAGGAAAAACATTAAGACACAAATACTTACAAAGCATTTGTTATGTATCATTTAATTAATGCAACTACCTCCTGAGGCACTATTCTCATTTTAGATGAAGAAACTCAGACACCGACAGGCCGAGTAGCTTGCCCAGAGTCACACAGCTAATAAATAGTGGAACTAGGATTTGAATCTAGATAGTTTGGCTGTGTGCTTCCACCTTAAATTGTGCCTCATCAACTCTGTAGCAGCGTGGTAGGATCCTAGTTTCAGGTCCCCTACAAACAAAAAGCTTTCTGAATTTATAATATTGGGTTGAATCTAGTGGATGTCATTGGCTCCTAAAGCTGTAAACTGCCACATGTAAAATTTTGATTCAGTAATTAGCAATCCATAGCTTTACAAGTTTTGCAGTGATATGAATTGTGTTGTCTATTCTCTTCATACTCTGGCATGGAGTGAGTGCTGCCAGACATTGTGATACACAGTCACATGCTGCATAACAATATTTTGGTCAACGATGAACCACATATCCAGTGATAAGATTATAATGGAGTTGAAAATTTTCTGTCTCCTTGTGATGATGTAGCTTTTGTAACATCATAGTGCAATTACTTTATTTTTTAAATAAATTATAAAAATAAGTACAGTGGCTCACGCCTATAATCCCATCAGGGAGGCCGACGAGTTTGGAGACTAGCCTGGGCATCGTGACAAGACCCCATCTCTACAAAAAAATAAAATGAAATTGCCTAAGGACACATTTCTCAGAACACATCCCCATCCTTAAATGACGCATGACTATAGACCTATTGCTTCTCCTTTCTGCGGCTTTTCTTTTTTATTGTTAATTTTTGGGTTCTTCATCGTTTTATACTGTTTTTTAATTAACTTTATTGTAGTATAGTATAATAGATACACAATAAACTGTATCCGTTTAAAGTGTGAAATTTGAGTTGTGACAGATATTTATACCTCTGAAACCACCACAATCAAGATTCAGAATATTTCTGTCACCTGTCAAACTTCAGCTACCAGCAAATTGATCTGCTTTCTGTTACTATGGATTTGTGGCATTTTCTGGAATTTTATGAATGGAATGACATATACTCTTTTCTAATTCGTCTTCCACTTAATATAATAAATTTGAGAGTCATTCATTTTATTGCATGTGTCAATAGTTTGTTTCTTTTTACTGATTGGTGAGTTGTGTTCCATTGTCTAAGGAGTATACCATTGGTTTGCAAATATCACATTTTTGTTTATCCATCTGGGTTATTTTCAGTTTGGGCTTTTATGAATCAAGTTATTACAAATGTGCTTTTCATCTTCTTGGGTAAATAACTAGGGGTAGAATGTCTTGAGTTGTGTGGTACATGTATGTTTATACAGAATTGCCGAGCTGTTTTCAAAAAATTGTCTCATTTAATAGTCCCACCAGCTGCTTATGAGAGGTCAAGTTCCTCTTCACATCCTCACTGACACTGAGTAGTACGTCTTTTTAATGCTGGCCTCTCTGATGTATGGATACTGCTATCTCATTTTGGTTTTAATTTGTATTTCCCTGATGACTAATAATGTCAAGTATCTTTTCATGTGCTGCTTGGTCATATTTCTTTGATGAAGTGATTGTCCAGATCTTTAGTTCATTTGTCTTCTTGAGTTGTTTGGGCTCTTTATATATTCAGAATACAAGTCTTTTGTCAGATATGTGTGCTGCAAATATGTTGTGCCACTATATGCTTGCCTTTTTGTTTTCTCAACAGTGTCTTAAAGAGTAGGTACGTCAGGGTTTTTGGTTTTGTTTTGTTTTGTTTTAAATAAAGGGCAATTTTTTGTGGTTCCTTTTTTTGTGTGTCCTAAGAAATCTTTGTCATCTTATGCTTTCTTCTAGTTTCATTATTTTGCCTGTTACATTTAGAGCAGTGGTCATTTAGAATTAATTTTTGCTATTGTTATAAGGGTTAATGGTTATATATATATATATATATATATATATATATACACACACACACACACACACACACATACACATATGAATCATTGTTCAGCACTTTGTTGAAAAGATTTTTCTTTCTCTTTGAATTGCCTTGATACCTTTGTCAAAAAATTCTGATCACCCGTATGTAGGTCTGTTTTTGGGGCCCTCTTCTGTTTCATTCATCTGTACGTCTTATCATTTAGCCAGTAAGTGCAGTGTCTTGATTGATACAGCTTTATGATGTCTTAAAATCAGTTAGTGTAAGTCGTCCAATTTTGTTCTTTTTAAGAATGTCTTTGACTATTCTAGGATTGTTCTCATTTTCATATAAATTTTACAATCTGTCAACTTCTACAGAAAAGCAAATTGGAATTTTGACTGGCATCTCATTAAATCTTTAGCTTAATTTGAGGAGAATTGACTTCTTAACAAAATTGAGTCTTGGAATTTGTGAACATGGTGTGCAGTATATATTATATGTGTGTGTGTGTGTTTACTTGGGTCGTTTTTAATTTTGTTATTTTCATTTAACCATTTTCCTTGTTATCAGACTTCTCAAATGAAAATAGATCAGAAACTTGTAGCCATTTGATACAGGGCAGAATATTTGAATCAATTAAAATTGGAGATTTGGGGCCGGGCATGGTGGCTCACGCCTGTAATCCCAGCACTTGAGAGGCTGAGGTGGGGAGATCACCTGAGGTCAGGAGTTCGAGACCAGCCTGGTCAACATGGAGAAACCCTCTCTCTACTAAAAATACAAAATTAGCCAGACGTGATGGCACATGCCTGTAACCCCAGCTGCTCAGGAGGCTGAGGCAGGAGAATCGCTTGAACCTAGGAGGTGGAGGTTGCAGTGAACCGAGATCGCTCCCTTGCACTCCAGCCTGGGCAACAAGAGTGAAACTCCATCTCAAAAAAAAAAAAAAAAGGATTTGGTAATGATTTAAAAGTATCATTACATTTACTTCATTTATCATGTGTACCTTATGACATACAGAATGAGTGAAGGACATATAATATAAATCTCAATTTTTTTCCAGTTTTAGATAAAAAATAAATATATAAATAAGGGCTTCTAATACTTTCTTTCCGTACCCTAGTAGATTGTTATCTCCCACTTTGAGGTCATTACATTTATTATATAGTTACGAATTAAGAATGCTTTGAATAGTTTTTTTTAAGTGTCATAATCAGTGTTTTGCATGACATCAATGCCTGACACAACTGAAACAGACATACAGAAGGAAGTTACAAATTCTTATCTTGAAACAATAGATTTACTAAGTGTAAAATGTTTAAATTTTCCTTTGTTCTAGTAAAACAATCTATTTTATTAACAGATATCAGACACCCCGAAGAACTTTCTCTCTTAAAGAAACCCAGAGATCCAACAAAGAAAAAAAAGAAGAAGCTAGACGACCAGTCTGAAGATGAGGCACTTGAATTAGAGGGGCCTCTTATCACTCCTGGATCAGGTAAGATTTTTACCAAGCAATGGACTCAAAGTAAGAACTGTGGACTGTGTACCTTTGTCTTTCTGGTGGTGGGTAAATGGATCGTGTAGGTCAGGAAGAGTGGTCAGGTTAAAAAACAAAATCTTCAATCAGCCAGGCGTGGTGGCACACGCCTGTAGTCCCAGCTACTCGGGAGGCTGAGGCACAAGAATCGGTTGAACCCGGGAGGCAGAGTTGCAGTGAGCCAAGATGGTGCCACTGCACTCCAGCCTGGGCAACAGAGCGAGACTCCATCTCAAAAAAACAAAAACTCTCCCTCAGCATTTTTCTCTGTCCTGAAGTCACTATCCAGTGTCAGTTTCTCTCATGTGCAAATCATCATGTCAGGTGTTAATAGTTGAATCAATAAAGAGAAAGCCCAGTTCTCTTGTTCAGAGAGTCAAAAAGGAATAGTATCATAATTGGACTCAGGCAGAAATTGGAAATTTTTTAGTATTTAGGTCATGAAAACCACCACTATTTAGTTAATGCATTACTCCTTAAAACCTTACTTAAGGCCGGGCACGGTGGCTCATGCCTGTAATCCCAGCACTTTGGGAAGCCAAGGCAGGCGGATCATGAGGTCAGAGAGCGAGACCATCCTGGCTAACACAGCGAAACCCTGTCCGTACTAAAAATACAAAAAAAAAAAATTAGCTGGGCGTGGTGGCACACACCTGTAGTCCCATCTACTCGGGAGGGTGAGGCAGGAGAATCACCTGAACCCAAGAGGTGGGGGTTGCAGTGAGCTGAGATCGTGACACTGCACTCCAACTTGGACAAGAAGAGCAAAACTCCATCTCAAAAAAAAAATAAAATAAAAATAAAAATAAAAAAAACAGCACCAGGCCAGGCACTATGGCTCACGCCTGTAATCCCAGCACTTTGGGAGGCCAAGGCAGGCAGATCACCTGAGGTCAGGTATTTGAGACCAGCCTGGCCAACATGGTGAAACCCCATCTTGACTAAAAATACAAAAATTAGCTGGGCATGGTGACGGGCACCTGTAATTTCAGCTACTTGGGAGGCTGAGGCAGGAGAATTGCTTGAACCCAGAAGGCAGAGGTTGCAGTGAGCCAACCTGGGTGACAACTCTGTCTCAAAAAAAAAAAAAAACAAAAACACAACAGCCTTCTCTCTGCATATTCTGGTTTCCTGGCCTTCCTACCTTTTTACCTTAAAGGTTTTGCTCCTTTGAGGAGCTTTCTTGGATACCCTTTCATTACTTTTCAAATCTGAATTAGGCATCCTTCTGTCATAAGCCAGCAGACTTTTCTGTTTGGTATTTTATACTGTGTTTTCTTCCTTGCTAATGTGAGCTCACTGCATGAAGGGGCTATCTCACATGTATGATGGTAGTCCCATAAGATTAAAATACTGTCTTTTCTTTTTTTTTTTTCAGACGGAGTCTCGCTCTGTTGCCCAGGCCAGAGTGCAGTGGCGGTGATCTCGGCTCACTGCAACCTCCACCCCCTGGGTTCAAGCGATTCTCCTGCCTCAGCCTCCTGAGTAGCTGAGATTACAGGCGTGCACCACCACACCCGGCTAATTTTTTGTATTTTTAGTAGAGATGGGGTTTCACCATGTTGGTCAGGCTGGTCTCGAACTCCTCACCTCGTGATCGATTCACCCACCTTGGCCTCCCAAAGTGCTGGGATTACAGGCATGAGCCACTCTGTCCAGCCTTTTTTTTTTTTTTTTTTTTTTTTTTTTTTTTTTTTTTTTTTTTTTTTTGAGACACAGTCTCACTCTGTCACCCAGACTGGAGTGCAGTGGCGCAATCTCAGCTGTCTGCAGCCAAGATAACAGGCAATTCTCCTGCCTCGGCCTACTGAGTAGCTGAGACTATAGGCGCACACCACCACACTCGGCTGATTTTTGTATTTTTAGTAGAAATGGGGTTTCACCATGTTGGCCAGACTGGTCTTGAACTCCTGGCCTCAAGTGATCCACCCGCCTTGGCCTCCCAAAGTGTTGGGATTACAGGCGTGAGCCACCGCACCTGGACCTGTATTTTCACTCTACCTTTTCTATGTTTAGAGATGTTTAGATACACAGATACAGATACTTACCGTTGTGTTACAGTTGCCTGCAGCATTCAGTACAGTAAGATGCTGTACAGGTTTGTAGCCTGGGAGCAATAGACCATACCATCCATACAGCCTAGGTGTGTAGTAGGCTATACCATCTGGGCCTGTATGAGTACACTCTATGATGTTCATACAACCGTGAAATCCCCTAACGACGCATTTCTCAGAACTTATCCCCATTGTTAGTAGATGCGTGACTGTACTAACTTGCACCTTTGTCATTGCATCATTGGGCTGTTCCTGTGCTGCCCAATTTTTGGCTAGCTTGTGCCCAAGAAGAGCATCCTTACCAATTCTTACCCTCCCCAATCTTGGGCTCCCTTGTTCTTTTTCACCCAGTTCCCTTTTCACCCAGACTGCAGCTGCTTTTATTTCTGGTCCGTGTACCATTCCTCAGTTCTTTCTTTTCAGAGGCTTGACCTTCGGACAGCTTTGAATATCCTAAGGGACATTTGTGGCCTCTTTATTTGTAAGAGATCCTTTTCAGAAAGAAAACCAATGTTTTTATTAAAACTGCTATTACTGACAACCACATTTATTGAGCAACTTCTTGTCCAAAACACCACATGTAATATATTTAATCCACACAGTTAAATATATTAATTAATTGAACAATTCTGAAAAATTGGTAGCATGAGAAGAGAAACTCAAGAGTAGCTAAATCACTTGCCTGGGAGCTAATCCCTGGTAACTGGTAGAGCTGAGCTGTAAGCCCAGGCTCATCCCACTTCCAGGCTAGAGCTTTCACCATTGCACTGTGCACACACCCGTCTCCTTCCCCCTTCTATCCCTCACAAGTACACACAGACCCATAATTTTAGCAAATATGTCAGTGGCCAGAGATGCCACAGCCTAGCTTTTACTTAATTTTTGTAGGCTTGTTTACCTTAAAGAAAAAAAAAAGTTAAAATTTAAATTCTCTAACAAATCCTTATACTGTACTCTACATGAGTAGTGGCAATCAGAATCATCCCATATCAATATTAGAAGTGATAACTCTTAGTGAGTTAGAATTTGGGAAGCTGAGGAGGTTTCGTTGCCCGGAAACCATGGGTGAAGACCAGTATGCATAGAAATTCTTGAGTATGCTGGTCCGGGAAGCAGGAAATCTTAAAATTTTTACATCATACGGAAATGGCTAGAAGCAAACCCTGTGAGTATGAAAAATAAAATTATCAGCTTAGATCTTACAAAACAAAAAGACAAGAAGCTACTGGTAGAATTGGAAGCATTGGATAATTTTGTAATAGTTCCAGAACTTACTAATTTTTGCTTCTCTTCCCTTCAGCTTGGTGATAATAACAAAATGTAGGAAAGCTGGTTAGTATATAACTTAAGCTAATGAATAATCATAATTGAGTTAGCATCAGTCTTTTCACTAAATTCTTAAGCTGGGCTGCCTTGATTAAAACATAGTAATTTAGATTGAGCAACCCACTAATACTTTTCCTTTTATAAGTCACGTCTAATATGAATACTAATCCATATTTTAAAAATACTTTTGTTTGGTAGGAAAGTGGGTTGCAAACCAAAATCACAAATAAGCCTTATGGTTTGTTTTTTTCCTCTTGGTTGTCTCTGATTTTTAATGGTTGGAGAGTAGCGTATATTGCTGATATAAACAGAATAAACATATGAATTTATATTCTAGGAGAAAATTTAGCCACATAGAAATAAACGTATATAATGTCAGGTTTTTCCTCCTCCATGGTCAACAATTACATAGTAAATAAGTTATAAGTATTATTGAATACATAATCTTTCACTTGATCGCCACAGAATACCAGCAGTTTTGGTGATGTCTTCATTTTACTTCTGAGGAAATAACTCCACAAGGGTTAAGTAATTTTCCCAAGGGCACAAAGCTAATAAGGAGTAGAACTAGAATTCACATCCAGGCTCCAATGCTCATGCTTCTAACCATTAAGTAACCAATTCTGTTTTTTTTTTTTTAAGAGACAGGGTCTCCCTGTGTTGCCCAGGCTGGTCATCAACTCCTGGCCTCGAGTAATCCTTTCACCTCAGCCTCCCAAAGTGCTAGATTATGGGCATGAGCTACCATGCCTGGCCATAATGTTTATGAATTATAATAGGAATGTTTGCTAAATTTTTTCTTTCTTTTTTTTTTTAAGGGACGGGGTCTTGCTTTGTTACCCAGGCTGGTCTCAGACTTCTGGGCTCAAGTGATCCTCCTCCCTCCGCCTCCCAAGTAGCTGGGACTACAGGCATAGATACCAGCATGGCCAGCTAATTATTGTATTTTTTGTAGAGATGAGGTTTTGCCATGTTGCCCAGGCTGGTCTCAAGCAATCCTCCTGCCTTGGTCTCTCAAAAGTGCTGGGATAGCTACTTGGGAGGCTGAGGCAGGAGAATCACTTGAACCTGGGAGGCGGAGGTTGCAGTGAGCCAAGATCGCACCATTGCACTCCAGCCTGGGCAACAGAGCGAGACTCCATCTCAAAAAAAAAGAAAAAAAAAAAAAGTGCTGGGATTACAGGTGTGAGCCACTGCACCTAGCCTCAAAACATTTTTTAAAACTATTCTTTAAGTACAAAAGTATCACATGCTTGTAGTAAATATTCAGATATTACAGAATTACATATTCATTTTTTTCTAACAAAAGTGGGACTGTATTATACACACATTGTGTTTTCTCACTTGATGATACATGCTGATGGACCTCATATTTTTTAATTACAAAATTTATACATTAATACAGTCTATCATAAACTCAAGTAATATAAAAAATGTATTAAACGTGAGTTTCTTTTAAACTTATTCCCTGGCTACTCCTTCTCAAGAGGGAGCCATTTCTTGATTACTGCATGTAACGAGGTTGTAAGTTTGGAGTCCAACTTGACAGTACCCTTTCTGTGTGTTTATATGCACATGTGGGTATAAAATTTGCATGTCTAGTCTTATTTTAATAACATAAATGAGATACTAATATATATTTTGTGCTCTGCAATTTGATTTTTGGTGATCAATATTTTGGTGATTTGTGTCGAAGCAGAGAAGTCTCCCTAGTTTTGTTTTGTTTTTTTGTTTGTTTTTGCCTCCTGGATTCACACCATTGTCCTGCCTCAGCCTCCCTAGTAGCTGGGACTACAGGTGCCCACCACCACACCCGGCTAATTTTTTGTATTTTTAGTAGAGACAGAGTTTCACCGTGTTAGCCAGGATGGTCTCGATCTCCTGACCTCGTGATCCGCCCACCTCGGCCTCCCAAAGTGCTGGGATTACAGGTGTGAGCCACCGCACCCAGCCGGAAGTCTCCGGAGTTCTTTTAAATGACTTCAGAGTTTTACATGTAGAAAAACTATATTTACCTGTTTTTCTACGTAGGTGGTATCTAATTTTTCTGTCACATATATCCCAGAGCTGGGCGTTGTGGTGTGCACCTGTAGTCCTAGCTACTTGGGAAGCGGAGACAGGAGGATCTCCTGAGCCCAGGAGTTCAACCTGGGTGCTCACACTGCTGCAGTCCAGCCTGGGCAACAGAGCGAGACCCTATCTCTAAAAAAATACATGTATGTGTAGATACATATATATTTATACACTATATCACACACACTCTGTCTCTCTCTCTGTCTCTCCCCAGAACGTTTCTGTGGTTTATACTTCCATCAGCAGTACATGAAAATGCCCCATTTCCCATATTCTGCTCAATATTGAATGTTGTAAATCTGTATTTTTGCCAGTTTGACAAGTAGTATCTCAGTTATTTTGCGTTTCCCTGATAAATACTAGGATAGTTGAATAATTTATATGTTTATTAGCCATTTCTATTTTATTAATTTTCAAATGATAGATTTTTTATTTATGTTTTTGCTTCTAGTGATAATAAAATTTTAATGTGTTACTTCCCTTTATATACTGGTATTTTGTTTGTGGCCTTTTTTTTTTTTTTTAAACCATATTGTTTTACATTTTTATGTGGTCTTATGTCTGTTAGCCATTTACTTTATAGTTCTAGGTTTACTCTTGCTTGGGAAAATTTTCTCCAAAAATATAAAAATAATACCATAAGAATCCTATTTTTTTTTTTTTTAAGAAAAGACTAAAACATGTTTATTTAAAGCCAGTCTTCCCTAATAGACTTTACACTTCTGAAGAGCAATACTTTTGTATATTTTGTTCATTATTGTAAATGTTAAGTATTCCTTTTTTTTTTCTTTTTTTTTTTAATTTTTTTTATTTTTTATTTTTTATTTTTTATTATACTTTAGGGTTTTAGGGTACATGTGCACAATGTGCAGGTTTGTTACATATGTATCCATGTGCCATGTTGATTTCCTGCACCCATTAACTCGTCATTTAGCATTAGGTGTATCTCCTAATGCTGTCCCTCCCCCCTCCCCCCACCCCACAACAGTCCCCGGAGTGTGATGATCCCCTTCCTGTGTCCGTGAGTTCTCATTGTTCAATTCCCACCTATGAGTGAGAACATGCGGTGTTTGGTTTTTTGTCCTTGCGATAGTTTACTGAGAATGATGTTTTCCAGTTTCATCCATGTCCCTATAAAGGACACGAACTCATCATTTTTTATGGCTGCATAGTATTCCATGGTGTATATGTGCCACATTTTCTTAATCCAGTCTATCGTTGTTGGACATTTGGGTTGGTTCCAACTCTTTGCTATTGTGAATAGTGCCGCAATAAACATACATGTGCATGTGTCTTTATAGCAGCATGATTTATAGTCCTTTGGGTATATACCCAGTAATGGGATGGCTGGGTCAAATGGTATTTCTAGTTCGAGATCCCTGAGGAATCGCCACACTGACTTCCACAATGGTTGAACTAGTTTACAGTCCCACCAACAGTGTAAAAGTGTTCCTATTTCTCCACATCCTCTCCAGCACCTGTTGTTTCCTGATTTTTTAATGATGGCCATTCTAACTGGTGTGAGATGGTATCTCACTGTGGTTTTGATTTGCATTTCTCTTATGGCCAGTGATGATGAGCATTTCTTCATGTGTTTTTGGCTGCATAAATGTCTTCTTTTGAGAAGTGTCTGTTCATGTCCTCTGCCCACTTTTTGATGGGGTTGTTTGTTTTTTTCTTGTAAATTTGTTTGAGTTCATTATAGATTCTGGATATTAGCCCTTTGTCAGATGAGTAGGTTGCAAAAATTTTCTCCCATTCTGTAGGTTGCCTGTTCACTCTGATGATAGTTTCTTTTGCTGTGCAGAAGCTCTTTAGTTTAATGAGATCCCATTTGTCGATTTTGGCTTTTGTTGCCATTGCTTTTGGTGTTTTAGACATGAAGTCCTTGCCCACGCCTATGTCCTGAATGGTATTGCCTAGGTTTTCTTGTAGGATTTTAATGGTTTTAGGTCTAACATATAAGTCTTTAATCCATCTTGAATTAATTTTTGTATAAGGTGTAAGGAAGGGATCCAGTTTCAGCTTTCTACATATGGCTAGCCAGTTTTCCCAGCACCATTTATTAAATAGGGAATCCTTTCCCCATTTCTTGTTTTTGTCAGGTTTGTCAAAGATCAGATAGTTGTAGCTATGTGGCATCATTTCTGAGGGCTCTGTTCTGTTCCATTGATCTATGTCTCTGTTGTGGTACCAGTACCATGCTGTTTTGGTTACTGTAGCCTTGTAGTATAGTTTAAAGTCAGGTAGCGTGATGCCTCCAGCTTTGTTCTTTTGGCTTAGGATTGACTTGGCGATGCGGGCTCTTTTTTGGTTCCATATGAACTTTAAAGTAGTTTTTTCCAACTCTGTGAAGAAAGTCATTGGTAGCTTGATGGGGATGGCATTGAATCTATAAATTACCTTGGGCAGTATGGCCATTTTCACGATATTGATTCTTCCAACCCATGAGCATGGAATGTTCTTCCATTTGTTTGTATCCTCTTTTATTTCATTGAGCAGTGGTTTGTAGTTCTCCTTGAAGAGGTCCTTCACATCCCTTGTAAGTTGGATTCCTAGGTATTTTATTCTCTTTGAAGCAATTGTGAATGGGAGTTCACTCATGATTTGGCTCTCTGTTTGTCTGTGATTGGTGTAAAAGAATGCTTGTGATTTTTGTACATTAATTTTGTATCCTGAGACTTTGCTGAAGTTGCTAATCAGCTTAAGGAGATTTTGGGCTGAGACAATGGGGTTTTCTAGATATACAATCATGTCATCTGCAAACAGGGACAATTTGACTTCCTCTTTTCCTAATTGAATACCCTTTATTTCCTTCTCCTGCCTGATTGCTCTGGCCAGAACTTCCAGCACTATGTTGAATAGGAGCGGTGAGAGAGGGCATCCCTGTCTTGTGCCAGTTTTCAGAGGGAATGCTTCCAGTTTTTGCCCATTCAGTATGATATTGGCTGTGGGTTTGTCATAGATAGCTCTTATTATTTTGAGATACGTCCCATCAATACCTAATTTATTGAGAGTTTTTAGCATGAAGGGTTGTTGAATTTTGTCAAAGGCCTTTTCTGCATCTATTGAGATAATCATGTGGTTTTTGTCTTTGGTTCTGTTTATATGCTGGATTACATTTATTGATTTGCGTATGTTGAACCAGCCTTGCATCCCAGGGATGAAGCCCACTTGATCATGGTGGATAAGCTTTTTGATGTGCTGCTGGATTCGGTTTGCCAGTATTTTATTGAGGATTTTTGCATCAATGTTCATCAAGGATATTGGTCTGAAATTCTCTTTTTTGGTTAAGTCTCTGCCAGGTTTTGGTATCAGGACGATGCTGGCTTCGTAAAATGTGTTAGGGAGGATTCCCTCTTTTTCTATCGATTGGAATAGTTTCAGAAGGAATGGTACCAGTTCCTCCTTGTACCTCTGGTAGAATTCAGCTGTGAATCCATCAGGTCCTGGACTCTTTTTGGTTGGTAAGCTATTGATTATTGCCACAATTTCAGAACCTGTTATTGGTCTATTCAGAGATTCAACTTCTTCCTGGTTTAGTCTTGGGAGGGTGTATTTGTCGAGGAATTTATCCATTTCTTCTAGATTTTCTAGTTTATTTGCATAGAGGTGTTTGTAGTATTCTCTGATAGTAGATTGTATTTCTGTGGGATCGGTGGTGATATCCCCTTTTTCGTTTTTTATTGCATCTATTTGATTCTTCTCTCTTTTCTTCTTTATTAGTCTTGCTAGCGGTCCATCAATTTTGTTGATCCTTTCAAAAAACCAGCTCCTGGATTCATTAATTTTTTGAAGGGTTTTTTGTGTCTCTATTTCCTTCAGTTCTGCTCTGATTTTAGCTATTTCTAGCCTTCTGCTAGCTTTTGAATGTGTTTGCTCTTGCTTTTCTAGTTCTTTTAATTGTGATGTTAGGGTGTCAATTTTGGATCTTTCCTGCTTTCTCTTGTGGGCATTTAGTGCTATAAATTTCCCTCTACACACTGCTTTGAACATGTCCCAGAGATTCTGGTATGTTGTGTCTTTGTTCTCATTGGTTTCAAAGAACATCTTTATTTCTGCCTTCATTTCATTATGTACCCAATAGTCATTCAGGAGCAGGTTGTTCAGTTTCCATGTAGTTGAGCGGTTTTGAGTGAGTTTCTTAATCCTGAGTTCTAGTTTGATTGCACTGTGGTCTGAGAGACAGTTTGTTATAATTTCTGTTCTTTTACATTTGCTGAGGAGAGCTTTACTTCCAACTATGTGGTCAATTTTGGAATAGGTGTGGTGTGGTGCTGAAAAAAATGTATATTCTGTTGACTTGGGGTGGAGAGTTCTGTAGATGTCTATTAGGTCCACTTTATGTAGAGCTGAGTTCAATTCCTGAATATCCTTGTTAACTTTCTGTCTCGTTTATCTGTCTAATGCTGACAGTGGGGTGTTAAAATCTCCCATTATTATTGTGTGGGAGTTTAAGTCCCTTTGTAGGTCACTGAGGACTTGCTTTATGAATCTGGGTGCTCCTGTGTTGGGTGCATATATATTTAGGATAGTTAGCTCTTCTTGTTGAATTGATCCCTTTACCATTATGTAATGGCCTTCTTTGTCTCTTTTGATCTTTGTTGGTTTAAAGTCTATTTTATCAGAGACTAGGATTGCAACCCCTGCCTTTTTTTGATTTCCAGTTGCTTGATAGATCTTCCTCCATCCCTTTATTTTGAGTCTATGTTTGTCTCTGCACGTGAGATGGGTTTCCTGAATACAGCACACTGATGGGTCCTGACTCCTTATCCAGTTTGCCAGTCTGTGTCTTTTGGTTGGAGCATTTAGCCCATTTACATTTAACGTTAATATTGTTATGTGTGAATCTGATCCTGTCATTATGATGTTAGTTGGTTATTTTGCTCGTTAGTTGCTATAGTTTCTTCCTAGTCTCGATGGTCTTTACAGTTTGGCATGTTTTTGCAGTGGCTGGTGCTGGTTGTTCCTTTCCATGTTTAGTGCTTCCTTCAGGAGCTCTTTTAGGGCAGGCCTGGTGGTGACAAAATCACTCAGCGTTTGCTTATCTGTAAAGTATTTTATTTCTCCTTCACTTATGAAGCTTAGTTTGGCGGGATAGGAAATTCTAGGTTGAAAATTCTTTTCTTTAAGAATGGTGAATATCGGCCCCCACTCTCTTCTGGCTTGTAGAGTTTCTGCTGAGAGATCAGCTGTTAGTCTGATGGGCTTCCCTTTGTGGGTAACCCGACCTTTCTCTCTGGCTGCCCTTAACATTTTTTCCTTCATTTCAACTTTGGTGAATCTGACAATTATGTGTCTTGGAGTTGCCCTTCTCGAGGAGTATCTTTGTGGCGTTCTCTGTATTTCCTGAATCTGAATGCTGGCCTGCCTTGCTAGATTGGGGAAGTTCTCCTGGATAATATCTTGCAGAGTGTTTTCCAACTTGGTTCCATTCTCCCCATCATTTTCAGGTACACCAATCAGACGTAGGTTTGGTCTTTTCACATAGTCCCAAATTTCTTGGAGGCTTTGTTCATTTCTTTTTATCCTTTTTTCTCTAAACTTCCCTTCTCTCTTCATTTCATTCATTTCATCTTCCATCAGCGATACCCTTTCTTCCAGTTGATCGCATCTGCTACTGAGGCTTCTGCAATCTTCGCGTAGTTCTCGAAACTTGGCTTTCAGCTGCATCAGCTCCTTGAAGCCCTTCTCTCCATTGGTTATTCTAGTTATCCATTCTTCTAATTTTTTTTCAAAGTTTTTAACTTCTTTGCTGTTGTTTTGAATTTCCTCTCATAGCTCAGAGTAGTTTGATTGTCTGAAGCCTTCTTCTCTCAACTCATCAAAGTCATCCTCCATCCAGCTTTGTTCCGTTGCTGGTGAGGAACTGCGTTCCTTTGGAGGAGGAGAGGTGCTCTGTTTTTTAGAGTTTCCAGTTTTTTTGGTCTGTTTTTTCCCCATCTTTGTGGTTTTATCTACTTTTTGTCTTTGATGATGGTGATGTACAGATGGGTTTTTGGTGTGGATGTCCTTTCTGTTTGTTAGTTTTCCTTCTACCAGACAGGACCCTCAGCTCCAGGTCTGTTGGGGTTTACTAGAGGTGCACTCCAGACCCTGTTTGGCTGGGTGTCAGCAGCGGTGGCTGCAGAACAGCGGATTTTCGTGAGACCACAAATTCAGCTGTCTGATAGTTCCTCTGAAAGTTTTGTCTCAGAGAAGTACCGGGTTGAATGAGGTGTCAGTCTGTCCCTACTGGGGGGGTGCCTCCCAGTTAGGCTGCTCAGGGGTGAGGGACCCACTTTAGGAGGCAGTCTGACCGTTCTCAGATCTCCAGCTGCGTGCTGGGAGAACCACTACTCTCTTCAAAGCTGTCAGTCAGACAGGACATTTAAGTCTGTGGAAGTTCTTGCAGAGTTTTTGTTTGTCTGTGCCCTGCCCCCAGAGGTGGAGCCTACAGAGGCAGGCAGGCCTCCTTGAGCTGTGGTGGGCTCCACCCAGTTCGAGCTTCCTGGCTGCTTTGTTTACCTAAGCAAGCCTGGGCAATGGCGGGCGCCCCTCCCCCAGCCTCGCTGCCGCCTCGCAGCTTGATCTCAGACTGCTGTGCTAGCAATTAGCGAGACTCCGTGGGCATAGGACCCTCCGAGCCAGGTGCGGGACACAATCTCCTAGTGTGCCGTTTTCCAGGCCCGTTGGAAAAGCGCAGTATTAGGATGGGACTGACCCGATATTCCAGGTGCCGTCTTTTTCCCCTTTCTTTGACTAGGAAAGGGAACTCCCTGACCCCTTGCGCTTCCCGAGTGAGGCAATGCCTCGCCCTGCTTCAGCTCGCGCACAGTGCGCTTCACCGACTGTCCTGCACCCACTGTTAGGCACTCCCTAGTGAGATGAAACCGGTACCTCAAGCAGAAATGCAGAAATCACCCGTCTTCTGTGTCGCTGGGGCTGGGAGCTGGAGATCGGAGCTGTTCCTATTCGGCCATCTTGGCTCCACCCCCATAAGAATCCTTTTAATAAAATATGGTTATAAGATAGGTATTTTGGTGAAAATTTTGTAAAATGTATTACTTTAGAACTCTTTTTTAAAAATATATAATTTATAATAGGTAAATTTTACGGGGTTAAAATACAGCAGTATTTAGGAGTTGTTTGATTATATTGGGTTTTAAATATCTACAGTAGGTGGACTCAGACTGTAGTGCTTTTTGAACTCTTTATTTCTCCTCCTCAGAGTTTTTAAGTTATCTTTCCATGTTGTTTAGTAAGCTCATATTTTGTTGCTAAATCTGCTACTTTATCTTACTCTTTACTAGTTTTCTGCCTCGGATGTATTTTAAACCAGACATTCAAGAAAACAACTTAGTTGGGATTGTCTCTGAACCACTACTAAGGAATTTAAAATACCCATACCCTCTGACCCAGCAGTGCTGCTGGATTGGGAAATAACTACAAAAATGTTTATTGAAGCATTGGTTTACAATAATGACATTAGTAACAGATTTTTTTTTTTTTTTTTTTTTTTTTTTTTGAGACTAAGCCTCGCCCTGTTACCCAGGCTGGAGTGTAGTGGCGTGATCTTGGCTCACTGCAACCTCCACCTCCTGGGTTCAAGCGATTCTCCTCCCTCAGCCTCCTGAGTAGCTGGAACTATAGGGGCATGCCACCATGCCTGGCTAATTTTTGTATTTTTAGTAGAGATGGGGTTTCACCATGTTGGCTAGGCTGGTCTCGAACTCCTAACCTCAGGTGATCCACCCACGTTGGCCTCCCAAAGTGCAGGCATTACAGGCGTGAGCCACCGCACCTGGCCAGAATTTTATTTTTTTATTTTTATTTTTCGAAACAGTCTCATTCTGTCACCCAGGCTGGAGGGCAGTAGCACAATCTCTGCTCACTGCAGCCTCCACCTCCCGGGTTCAAGCAATTCTCCTGCCTCAGCCTCCCAAGTAGCTGGGACTATAGGCATGCACCACCACACCCAGCTTATTTTTTATATTTTTAGTAGAGACAGAGTTTCACCATGTTGGCCAGGCTGGTCTTGAACTCCTGACCTCAGGGGAGCTGCCCGCCTTGGCCTCCCAAAGTGCTGGGATTACAGGCATGAGCCACCTTACAGTAACAGAATTTTAAAAAATAGGTACACACCAATTGGCAATGGCTTACATAAGTTATAGTACATGGAGGCAGTGTGTAGCCCTACAGCCAGACTGGCTGGGGTTTTTTTGTTTGGTTTTTTAGAGACGGAGTTTTGCTCTTGTCACACAGGCTGGAGTGCAATGTTGCAATCTCTCACTGCAACCTCCGCCTCCCGGGTTCAAGCGATTCTCCTGCCTAAGCCTCCCAAGTAGCTGGGATTACAGGCATGCTGCCACCACGCCCAGCTAATTTTTTGTATTTTTAGCAGAGGCAGGATTTCACCACGTTGGCCAGGCTGGTCTCGAACTCCTGACCTCAGGCAGTCTGCCCACCTCGTCCTCCCAAAGTGCTGGGATTACAGGCTTGAGCCACCGTGCCTGCCCAGACTGGCTGATTTATAGCTTGGCTGCAGCTTACTTGCTCTTGACCTTGGACAAGTTATTTAACCTTGCTTTGCCTCAGTTTCCTCCTCTGAAGTGAGAATAATAGAGTTGTTGTGAACACTCAGTGAGTTATTATCACATAGTGCCTACAGAACAAATAAGAACAATGAAGTGATTAAGTATGAATTGAAGAAGATACAAACTATAGGAAGTTGAAAGGGAGACTTGGGTGGGTGGCTGATTCTATTAAATGTGTGATTGTATTTGTTCGTTCTCGAATTGCTATAAGGAAATGCCTGAGACTTGGTAACTTAGGAGAAAAGAGGTTTAATTGGCTCATAGTTCTGCAGGCTGTCCAGGAAGCATGGTGGCATCAGCTCCTGGGGAGGTCTCAGGAAACTTACAGCAGAAGGCGGAGGAGGAGCCAGCACTTCACGTGGCTGGAGCAGGAGGTAGGGGTGGGAGCAGGGAGGTGCCACACACTTTTAAACAACCAGATCTTGTGAGAAGTCACTCACTATACAGTACCAAGGGAGGATGGTGCAAAACCATTATGAGAACTCCACCCCTGTGATTCAGTCACCTCCCACCAGGCCCCTCCTCCAACATTGGGGATTACAATTAGACATGCGATTTGGGCAGGGACACTGATCCAAACCATAGCAGTGACTTAGGGGGAGTATCTTTTCTATATTAGAAACTTTATAAAGCAAATTGTCCATTCTAACTTGACTCAGTTTGGGATAGGAATTATAATCACACTAGGTGCACATTTTCAGTATTCTGACATTCTTCATAAACAGATTCATTTAATATGTCTTTGAAAGAAACAAGACTTTGCCTAGAAGTTAATGTTTTTTCACACTTTATCTACATGCACACTCTGTAGCAGAAATACCCTTTGCCCAACTGAGTTGAAGTAATGTGTTCAGCCCATTTAATAAGTGTGGGGTGCCCAATTAGTCCTTTCAAGAGGTGTCACACAATTTTAAGTTTGAAAAATACCTGTCTAGTTTAAGGATCTAGCTTTTAAAGCCCCAGGACTAACGATCCCCGTGTTCTTTAAATGCTGATAAAGAGTTCACAACTTTGCTTTGTGTTTTAGGATTAACAATGTTCGGATTTTAGAGGGTTTTGTTTGTTTGTTTGTTTGTTTGAGATAGAGTCTTGCTTTGTTGCCTAGACTGGAGTGCATTGGCACAATCTTGGCTCACTGCAGCCTTCACCTACCGAATAGCGAGCGCCACCACTCCCGGCTAATTTTTGTATTTTTAGTAGAGACAGGGTTTCACCATGTTGGCCAGGCTGGTCTCGAATTCCCAGCCTCAAGTGATTCACCTGCCTCAGCCTCCCAAAGTGCTGAGATTACAGGCGTGAGCCACCACACCTGGCCTAGATTTTACAAGTTTTTTTAGTACTAACATTGGAAGAACACATGTGAGGAACATCAAATCAAATATCCTGTGTCCAGCAAGAGATTGCATATTTCCAGTAAAAACTTTTTTTTTTAACGTTGCCTTTGCTTCCTAGACTAGGTCATGACAGCTACAAAAATCTCTAGCGTTAGCGTCACTTTTTCACAGGCAGTGTTTCTATCATTGCATGGGGAGAAGAGTTAAAAATAGCAGGAAAGTAGATGGATTCCTAAGCTTAACCCTAAGTTTAGGGAATGGAAAAGCCATTTTCTTTACATTAACAGTGTTATACCCATTACACATTTTCTTTTGAAAAATTATGACTACAGGACAAAATATAATTTAACAGAGCTAGGACTTGGGGGGGCTGCTTGTACTTAATGTCATTCTGAACATTTTTAAATGCCTTAAATTCATCTCCTTAATTTTTGAAGTTTAAATAAAGGAGCACATACCATCTGTTGACTAACGTGACAAATTGTTATTTACGTAGACTCTACTAGATGTCTAGCCCTAATACCAAGAAATCAGAAGATAAATAAGGCAATAGCCCTTCCTTTTGGGATTTGACTATTAAATATGTCTCTGTTTAGACTCTTTCTAGGGCAAACTTTTATCTACCCTTTTGCATTAATACTTTATTTGTTGTACCCCAGAACTTAAAAATTAAAAACATATTTGTAAATTTGTTGAAACCTGTTTATTCACTGAGAAGACATTACTATAAAATTATTCTTAATCTATATGAATTAATTCAGTTCTATTGTGTTACCTTCAAATTATGTGGATTTCAAATGGTGGTAAAAGTTGTAGACATATTTGTCACTATATACTTGACTAGAGCAGGACTTCATTCTTTTAAATTGAACAAAGAAAACCCTGTTTTACTTAGGTTGCAGCTTCTAAGGTTGTTTACTCTGATATCCACTTGAAATGTGTACTTCAGTTTATGATTCACAATTAGGGAAAATCTGTTTTTTCTTTTTCTCATTTTCTTTTCATTCTTTTGTTTCTGTCCTCTGTTGTTGCCTTTCCTTTACCTTCTGAATTCCTTTCTTTCCTTTCCTATAGGCACTGATGTTCTTTACATTGGCCCTCTGAAAGGTGAGCCTTGCCACAATTTAAAGACAAAAACTGTTGGTCTGTCTGCTTCAGCTATATCCTTATTTTCTAATTCTCTTGAACTGATTTTTTTTTCCCCAGAATTTCTGCCAACTTAATTGTATTCTTAAGGCTTTGTTATTACATGTTTTAATGTTATACAAGGAGAATTAATTACACATGTTCTTATAACAGGTAAAATAATATACTAAGCTTTCCTTTCAGAATAAAACTTTTGTTTCGCAATGTGCTTTATATCATAGTGTATGTTATTATTGAAAAGATTCTGTACTGCATACTTACTACCTGTTCTTCATGTTACTTATTAGGAAGTATATATTCAAGCCCAGGACTGTATAGTAAAACAATGACCCCCACTTATGATGCTCATGATGGAAGCCCCTTGTCACCAACTTCTGCTTGGTTTGGTGACAGTGCTTTGTCAGAAGGCAATCCTGGTATACTTGCTGTCAGTCAACCAATCACATCACCAGAAATCTTGGCAAAAATGTTCAAGCCTCAAGCTCTTCTCGATAAAGCAAAAATCAACCAAGGGTAAGTTTTAAGATATAGATAAAATTGAATTTCTTTATCCAACTAGAGGTAGAAATATTGTCTTAATTCTGTATTGTTTTGTTCCACGGTTCTTAATTTGTCCAGATGGCTTGATTCCTCAAGATCTCTCATGGAACAAGATGTGAAGGAAAATGAGGCCTTGCTGCTCCGATTCAAGTATTACAGCTTTTTTGATTTGAATCCAAAGGTACCAAGGGTTTAAAGGGATCTTTTTTTTTTTTTCCTATTTATTTGTTTTGTTCACATGGATGTTTGTTTTTGGAAGTCGGTGGAATAAGGAATTATTTGTATATAGGAAATCTTGAATAATTATTAAAAACTCAAACTTTTAGGCAAAGGTATTTGTATTTTAAATAAGTCTATTTTAGTAGGTTAGAAGCATAACTAAACCTTTTTATTGTTGTTATTAAGATAATGAAACTTTTGGTTGATTTGGTTTTATCTTTTTTATCTCTAAGCTCTTATAGTGTCATGATTTGTATTTTAAAGGTACTGGTTTGATACTATAGAATTGGCAAAGTTTAGGCCGGGTGCAGTGGCTCACGCCTGTAATCTCAGCACTTTGAGAACCTAAGGTGGGTGGATCACATGGTCAGGAATTCAAGACCAGCCTGACCAACATGGTGAAACCCCGTCTCTACTAAAAATACAAAAATTAGCCAGGCATGGTGGCGCACACTGGTAATGCCAGCTACTTGGGAGGCTGTGGCAGGAGAATCACTTGAACCTGGAAGGCGGAGCTTGCAGTGAGCCGAGATCGCACCACTGCACTCCAGCCTGGGCAACAGGACAAGACTCCATCTCAAACAAACAAAAAAAAGAATTGGCAAAGTTCATTTTTAAAATTTAAGACCTCTCTTCAACTATATTTAAATAAAAGTTTCAGAAAGGTTACCGTTTCAATTACTTTTAGATTACTAATTACGTGCCAAAAGATGTTGCTTCAGAAAAACGTTTTTTTCTTGAGACAAAGTCTCACTCTATCCCCCGGGCTGGAATGCAGTGGTGTGATCATGGCTCACTGCAACCTCAAAGTCCTGGACTCAAGCCATTCTCTCACGTCAGCCTCCCAAGTAGCTGAGACTACAGGCTCACCCAGCCACACCTGGCATTCTTATTTTCTGTAGAGACAGTCTCACTTTTTCGCCCAAGCTGGTCTTAAAACTCCTGGGCCGAAGCCATCCTCCTGCCTCAGCCTCCCAAAGTGCTGGGATTACCGGCCTGAGACACCATGCCCAGCCAAATTTTTCTTAGGTCTACATTTTTTTCCTCTGTAACAGACAAACACTGTTATTTGTCTTTACTATGATTGGTATTATCTGTGCTACCATAGTACTTCACTTTTCTGGTAAGATTTAACTTTGCCATAAATATCTGGAGCTTTTTTCCCCCGTAGAAAACACTTGGCACAGAGGTTTGAATCTTTTACTTCTCTTTCAGCCTGGGGGAAAAAACCTCTCTTGGCTACCCTCTCATCCTTTTCATGTTTAGAGTTATAGTCTAGATTTTAATGTTATGTTTACATTCTTTTATTATATGCTTAAGTAATTCTTTATACAACAGTAAAATCTCTATAATAAAATTATAGAAAATAATTTTAATTCATTTTTAGGCCACATCATATCTACTTTTAGTAAAGCCAAAGCTACTTTGGAAATAGTTACATTTGTGAGGAGAATGGAGATGTATTTTGTCAACATTCTGAAATACATGTTGAGCATTCCTAATTTGAAAATGTAGAATGCTCCAAAAGTTAAAACTTTTGAGGGCTGACATGATGCTGAAAGGATGTGCTTATTTTGGATTTTTATGTTAGAGACATTCAACTGGTATAATGGAATAGTCCAACATCTATAAAAATTCTGAATTCAAAACAGAAGGTCTCAAGCATTCTGGATAAGGGATACTCAATCTGCAGTTTTCTTAAGGCATTACTATTGACTTTTATTTATATAATTAAATGGATAATTGAATAACATATAAGTAAACATTTTCCACAAGTGTATTTGCCCTGTATTTTGCCTACTTAAAATAACTGCCGTTTCCGAGGACTTGCCACTTATCTGGGTATGCTTCTCCACAGTGAACAAAATGTTCCCCAAAATAATTTGCTTTCTGATTACATGTTAGTATGGCAAGTTGCAGTAACAACACTGAAAAATAATTGGTAGTTCTGCCTTACTTTATTAGATTTCTTATGTTAAAGGCTGTAATGTCTAGTGGTTATTTCCCTGAAAAATAACATACAGAATCTACTTTTAATACTGTACAATCAATTATTCTGTCATATTTTAATGTCATTTTTAATGGAAAATTAGATGTGGGCATATATAGGCATCTCTGACCCCATAGGTATCCTTCTAATAATGTTTTATTGTAAATAAAAATTCTTGCTTGTAAATTAAAATCCCAGGAAAAAAAGTATTAAATTTTTCTTGTCAATTGAATATTCAGAGTTTGAAATTTTTCAATGGTAAAGGTTATATATTACAAAAGAACTATTTCTCTTGCTGCAGTATGATGCAATCAGAATCAATCAGCTTTATGAGCAGGCCAAATGGGCCATTCTCCTGGAAGAAATTGAATGCACAGAAGAAGAAATGATGATGTTTGCAGCCCTGCAGGTAGTTGAAAGGTCTAGTAAATGGGACTTATTTGGGTAAAGGGTAGGGAGGTATTTTTAAACAGTAAAGTGGAATAGTAATTCCAGTAACATTTCACAAGACAGAATTTTTGCCATGAAGAAAGTGAGTAGACAGGAAAGCAAAATAAATACATTTTAGTTTGATTTTTTATCTTTTCCAAGACTTCAGTGGTATACTTAAGTACTTTTCTCTATTTTGTAGGAAAAAAATTACCCTCTCACCCCCAAATATATATCTGCTCAAAGCTCCTCAGTTTTTCCTTGGAAAGAAAATATTTATTAAAAATCAGATTTCTGAAATCTAATCTGAAGTTTACCTGCATTTCATAAATAGCCAGGGATGATACAACACACTATAAAATGGGCTGTAGCAAAGCGATGCTTTTAGGTGATAAGATTGAGAGAGACTAGTGGAACCAAACCTTTTTCTACAATGATAATCCTTAAGTAGATAGCTAACATTGTCCTTAGATTAAACCAGTTTTTTCATATGTGGTTCTTACATACCACCTCCTTCAGAATTATAGGGGAGCTTATTTAAAAATTAATTATCCACTTCATGAATAACTTTAAGGTGGCATCCACACATCCACATTCTTACTGAGGTCTGATGACCAAATTAATTCATCCTTCTTAAATTTCAGATACCTGAGTAATGCTTTGGCAAGTATTCCCAGTTATGACGGGATTCTAGGTTCAGCCTAAAGTCCTGATGAAGTTGGTGTTCTATAAATAACAGAAGTACAGGAAGCAGAGTTGACATTCAGTTGAAGAACTTTTCACTGTAGACAGGATTTTGTTTTTCCTTAGAACACAAACAAAAATGTTCTCGGTCTTCCAAATACCCTCTTTTATGCATCCAGAAAAGTTTTCAGTTGTGACCCAAAAAGTTGCCATTAGAAAGCAAGAATGGGGAGTGAGGTTAGCAAAAAAAAAAAATATATATTAAAGCAAGAACAGCTAATTTTCACCTTAGTTTACATAATGAAAGGAGTGGCAAAGAAGCATAGACAAGGAAAATCCCAGGTGACAGATGGATTAATCAGTTATTTTCTAGGGACTTGCTTAATGAGCCAGTTAGGATCCTGTATTGTGTTTCCAGATAATTCTGACTCTGGTGAATTTCTTGAATTAAATTCTGGAGCAGTTTGTTGGGAGTCCCCTCACGAGGTTATGGCTTTCTTCCTGCATCCTTCTCACTTTGATACAGGCTTATGATTTTCTAGTGGAGGTTTTGCCAATGATAGAATAATAATACCTGTAAAATATGTGTGAAAGACCACAGATTTTATACGTTGCTTTATTTTTGTATTAAAAAATAGTACATGTTTATGGTTATTGTTTTTAAAACCAGCAGATGCCTATTATATGCCTGGCACATAGTAGGTGCTCAAAACGTGTTTGTAAAATGAGAGTACACACAGTTGTGTTCTCACAGGAATGGCATCATTCTGCAGCCCACCTCCCCGAGTGTATCGTGGGCATTCCATATCAGTACAGAAGGAACACCTCAGAGACCGCAGGTTTTAGTTCATGGAAATGGAATGGTCTCAAACCATAGCCCTCCAAGACCATTTTAGAATCTAGATTTAATGAGAGTATTTTGGCATACAGATTTGAGTTGTTGGAGGCTTTCTCAAAGACTGACCCTAAGGTTGTAGGAAGCCATCTAGTACCAGAATAAGGAAACTGTGAAAGTATGGTGAGAAGGAGATGCCTAGAATTTTTTCTTTCAGAGAGAGCCCATGCTCTGAAGTACACTCTCCTTGGGACATCTGGATCCTTGTGTAAAGTAAATTTACAATAGTAAAAAGAAGCAAAATAATACAAAACAAGAAGGTGGGGATAAAAAGTAAAGTAGATGAATTAGTAACATTGTTTTTAAAGCATTTAAGTCAGAGTATGTATTAAGAAATTTAAGATATCCCTTGCACTTTTGAAAGCAAAGCTGGATTTTTTAAGTCCCATTCACAGCCAGGACTTCTCCAGTATGACTCATAAAGACATTTTGCATCAGAATTACCCAGAGCAGTGAGTAAAAATGCAGATTCCAGGCTGGACCCCAGACTTCCTGAATCAGGATCTCTGGAGTAAACCTAAGGATCTGTATTTTTGACCAATTCTTCACCTGACTCTTAATATACTCTGACATTTGGTACCTGAGGGCCTCAGCCTCTACCTCATTTCGCATAATTTGTGAACATTGACATTTCTACCATTGTAAGATCTCATTTCAGCACAATTGAAGTAGTCAGAGACTATTCATTACCAATCACTAAACCTTAAAACACAGAAGAACATTGATAAGTGGCCTCAGATTAGTTCACTAAATGTTCCCATGAAATGAATGTATTAAATGAATACTTTAGACATTTGGAGTGCCACTTGTTGCTTTGAAAGGTAACTGATTAAGATTTAAAGGTTCTGCTGACCTTTGTAGAAAACCTAAGGCTTAACATAGTATTTGTTCTAAGTCACTTAAGTATATTTAAAATCAATAACTATTCTATATCCCAAAATTTTCCTGTCTACATATGAGTAATCACTACTCACTACTCTCTCTCTGCCCCCTCCCCACCCACATATATGTGGGTGTCGATGTGCATACTCACAAACATTCTTACATATGAGAATACAGAGCATGAATCAAGGATGGGGAAAAAGTGGAGCTTTATCTTTCGACATAATAATGATGACTTTCTCCTGGGTAATAGGAGCAATGTACAGCATTCAGTGTTCATCAGTTTCTACAAAAGACCTTATGCATATTCTGTATGTCCATTCAATATTTCTTGATAACAGGCCCTGTTATAGACACAGGGCAGATTACAATGAAAAAAAAAAAAAAAAAGTCAAAAATCTCTGTTAATGTGAAGTACAGTTGAGGACCAGTTAACTCTCTTAAGTCTTAGGGCCCCCAAACGATGAATTCATTGGTATGTGTCCAAAGACCCTACTTCTTTTGGATAAATATTTATTAGCAGGTTTAGGATATTGATTTCAGGTGCCATCCCCTTTATTTCCTATCGTTCTAGTTCCCAGATGCTTCTGTCTTTTCAGATTAGGTACTGAAAAGCATTAAATTATAGATTCAGATAGTAATTTCATTTTAGAGTTTTACAGTTATAGCAATTATTTTAATAAAATAATTCTGGTTTCAGTATCATATCAATAAGCTGTCAATCATGACATCAGAGAATCATTTGAACAACAGTGACAAAGAAGTTGATGAAGTTGATGCTGCCCTTTCAGACCTGGAGATTACTCTGGAAGGGGGTAAAACGTCAACAATTTTGGTAGGGTGAATCTTCTTTTTACCTACTAATTTAGCTTGAATTGATGCATTCCATTTTGTGGATTTAGGTTCAAAGTATTTGGGGGTGGTGGAAAGAGATATTTAATGCTTTAGAGAGAGAAATCAGATGTTAATTTTTCAGGAACTTTGAGCAAAGTGGTTGTTTTATTTTGAGACAGGGTCTCGCTCGGTTGCCCAGGCTGGAGTGCGGTGGCACACGTCATAGGTCACTGCATTCTCAAACTCCAGGGCTCAAGCCATTTCCTGCCTCAGCCTCCTGAGTAGCTGAGACTACAAGCATGCACCACCACACCTGGCTAATTTTTTATTTTTTTTAAGAGATGGGGTCTCACTGTGTTGTCTAGTCTGATCTCAAACTCCTGGCCTTAAGCAGTGCTCCCGCCACCACTGGGAAGTTTGTTTTTAAAGTAATAATGTATTAGTCTCTAGTGCATTCAATACAGTAAGAATAGATCTAATACTCTAATACTCTGCAAATTCTTTTACAAGCGGTGAGAAGATATTTCTGCAGAGGAAAATAATCTCAAGTCATGGTAAAAATCCACTTAGTGATGTGCACATTTGAAATACTACAAAAAGAAAAAAATAGATCTCGGGAAAATTGTGAAATGCTGGGTTTGGTTTTTAAGTATAGGGATTAGTTACTGCTGAAGAAACACTTCAGGCCTTTTACAATGTACAGATTTATATGCAGCTACAAACAGTTTCAGCGGTATTAAAGATAACATATTCTTACGGGTTGTATAAATTGCCATTTTGATGAAAATTTTGTTAACCTTTTATGCTATTTGAAAATGCCTTTGTACCAAGAAGAATATGGTCCATAAGACTATGTAATGTGATTTTGTTGTTTGAATCTTTATCATCTGTATTTTATGTCGTTCTGTTTATTAAGTAAGCTAGTTCTTGATATCAGATACTAAACATTAGAAAGAATTTCAAATATTAAAAAAATTTAAAAAGGATTTAACTCTCTCCTAGGGTGACATTACTTCCATCCCTGAACTTGCTGACTACATTAAAGTTTTCAAGTAAGTACAAAAAGAGGAGGGATTCCAAATATTAATGACTGTCAGTTTTATAGTCATGGTCACATTATTGAAACTAACTGTAAGTTTGACTAACAAACGCATCTACTGTAAAAGGATTTACCAGTTAGGTGAACACCAAATTACCACGAGAGAAAATAACCACTTTTACGAAATTAAAATCACAATGCTCATTCTTTTATCAGATAAACATTTTTCTTTAAAAAAAAAAAAAAAAAAAAAGATTGTGAAACCTAGATTGCATCATACAGATGCTGAAACATAGTAATAGAGTGGCACAGCCCCTCTGGGCCTCAGTTGGAAGCAGTACATAATGAACTGTGTCATTGCCAGCGATTATTTCCTCGTTCAGAGTGCAAGATTCTATTGAACTCTGTTCATTTGTTCATGGAACATTTTATATAAAGTTCTAGTATATCTGATCAAGATTTTTAACTCTATCCAGCTATATTCCACAGAATCAAGAGAGCTCGGCATTAAGGCAGAGAGGAGAAAAAGGAAAGGAGGTGATGTGGAAAGTACTATTTTCTACTATATAAGATATAAAACTACTCTAGAATAAACCATTTACCATAGCTGAACATGCAACAGTTCAAAATATGGAACTTCTGAGATAAGGGCATGATTTCAGATCCACTACCCTACCCTTTCTCCTTCCCCCTTGACCCACCTTTCTCATCTACCTGCACCTTTCCTTACACACCCTCATGACTGCTCTGTCATCTTCCTTCTGTGTTTGATACTGGAGTGGCAAGTTAATGTCACCATTGGAATTTACCCTGGAGAAAGAAGCACTTCCCCCCACTTTCAGTCCTGCCAGGTAAATTTTCATCTTTATAGAGGCTCCAAGGCAATCCTGCAGACACCCATAAACCTGCAGGTAATTACAGGATCTAGGAATCTTCCAATTACTGACATTTACTTCACCTTTCTTTTCCTACCCTTCCCATGTGACCTGCTAGTTAGTGATAGATGTGATGGCTACAGCTGCAGAATACTGGAACACAGGTCCTACTGCCTTTCTCTTCTGAACGCTGTTTGTGTGATCTTCTAGAGTAGATTGAGAAGGGAGGCTCGCATCCAGTAACAGTAGCACTGACTGTAAGACACTGACCAAGGGGGATCGATTTCAGCACGTGTAAAACTTGACCCCAGACTTAATATTGTGAAACTTTGCTAATACAGCATTAATAAAGTTACTTCCAAGTGATTTTGTTGTTGTTAATTCTGTTTGATACGTAGGCCAAAAAAGCTGACTCTGAAAGGTTACAAGCAATATTGGTGCACCTTCAAAGACACATCCATTTCTTGTTATAAGAGCAAAGAAGAATCCAGTGGCACACCAGCTCATCAGATGAACCTCAGGGGTAAGGAGAGCCTGGCACAGCTGTTGTTGATGGTGGCATCCCCATTGGCCTAATAGTCAATGAGCCACTTGCTGGGATAAACAAGTTTTTTTAAAAATCAATTTCTTTACTCCTTTGGGTACTTGAAAAATGTTTAGATTGTCTCTTTTACATAGTCCTTTACACAGTTTTGAAGTATTCAATTCCACATAAATATTTTGTTGTAATCTTTTTGTGCAGACTTGACCTGAAATGTATGATTCAACTTTTCTTTTTTATTTTTTGAGAAGGAGTCTTGCTCTGTCGCCCAGGCTGGAGTGCAGTGGTGCAATCTTTGCTCACTGCTACTTCTGCCTCCCGGGTTCAAGCGATTTTCGTGCCTCAGCCTCCCCGTTAGCTGGGATTACAGGTGTGAACCACCACACCCAGCTGCAAGGTTTTGTCATGTTGGCCAGACTGGTCTCGAACTCCTGGCCTCAATTGATCTGCCCACCTTAGCCTCCCAAAGTGCTGGGATTACAGGCGTGAGCCACCGCACCAAGCTGATTCTGCATTTCTAACTTGTCAAGTAAGCTTACGTTGTCTTTTGATCTTCAGCATTAAGGACATTTAGAGTTTCCTTATTCTGCAGGGGCTGCCTCCTTGTCTGTTTTGGATTCTGCCTTATTTTAAGCCACGTTGTAGTCACCTGGGCTTTCCTCTTCGACATCCTGCTCTTCCTCACCCTCACTGATGACAGGCTGGTCCCACTCAGGGTCCTCAGTCTCTGAATTTTCCTGGCTCGCCAGTGGGGTAGCTGACACTTTCAGGGTTTGGGCAAGTCCTTCCCCTTCCCCTTCCCCGACACCTCTTCCTCACACAGTTTTGTCTTTGCTCAGCCTGGCTTCTGAGGCCACTTCAGGATATTCCTCGGAGGCTTCTAGCTGACACCTTGAGTCTCATTGGTTTTCTCTTGTCCTGTCTTTTCAAATCCAAAGCTATCTCAGAACTAGGAGCTGGTATTTGGGTTGCTCATTTCCTTTCCCTCAGGGCATTTGTGGCAGGCCTGCTTCCTACAGCCTGGGCTAAGCCTGGATGAAGCCTCAGCTATTGGCTTTGTTTTGGATTTTGTTTTTCCTTTTCTTCAGTGAGGTCTATGAGCTACAGCTTAATTTTCTATTTCAGTGATTTCTTCTATTGGTTCTTCATACTGCTCCTTCACCTTTTTCATCTGATGATGCCCTGGCTCAGCTGGTAGGCGAATTTCCTCTCCAGATTAGTCTGGTTCTTCTGCAGGTAGATGGCATTCTGCTGCTCACTGTGATTTCTTTGCAGAGCATTAATGAGCTTCTCACTTGGGGTAATACTTTTCAATAAAATCACCTGGTTCACTTTCAGTGTAGATACCGCTTCTCCAGAAAGCTGTATCCCCTGAGGACCACTCTCCTGTGAGCACACACCCTTGGCACCTGGCATGCCTTTTGGATGATGCAGTCAATCAGCTGGCCCCTCACTGTCTGTTCCACAGTCCTCTTACTGTATCTTCCCTTAGAGCAAAGACTAAAAAACTAAAATACACTTTCTAGACTCATTTCCAATGAGACTTAGATTCCAGTCAGGTGCATTCATGGGAGACTTAAATTCGTAATAGAGCTAAGGGGTTAGAGACACAGAAAATGAAAGGAGGGAGGTATTTCTAGGCGCTGGAGCTAACACCTGCAGCCATAGCCTCCTGGTTTCCCACCTGCTTGATTATAGCAAAGGTTGCACCATCCTTGGCAAGCCAGTTCTGAGTTATTCCTAGTGGCCCAGCCCATCTCTTCTTTGGGTACCTTTGTATGTACACATATTTTTGTAGATAAGGCAGTATCTGCCTTTCTAACTCGAAGTGTTCAGATGTGGACAACAGCACCAGGGAAAAGGGCTCCAGACTGATTTCACAAAAATGACTTCCAAAACAATCTCATTTAACACTTAAAACACAGAGGTGCTTTTCCTGATTCATATTTCTAAATTGTACTTAGTACAGTCATGTGTCATTTAACAGTAGGGATATATTCTGAGAAATGTGTCACCAGGTGATTTTGTCATTGTGTGAACATTATGGAGTGTGTGTACTTACACAAACCATAATGTGTAAGGTGTCAGCTAGAAGCCTCCGAGGAATATCCTGAAGTGGCCTCAGAAGCCAGGCTGAGCAAAGACAAAACTGTGTGAGGAAGAGGTGTTGGGGAAGGGGAAGAGGAAGGACTTGCCCAAACCCTGAAAGTGTCAGCTACCCCACTGGCGAGCCAGGAAAATTCAGAGGCTGAGGACCCTGAGTGGGACCAGCCTGTCATCAGTGAGGGTGAGGAAGAGCAGGATGTCGAAGAGGAAAGCCCAGGGATGACTACAACGTGGCTTAAAATAAGGCAGAATCCAAAACAGATAAGGAGGCAGCCCCTGCAGAATAAGGAAACTCTAAATGTCCTTAATGCTGAAGATCAAAAGACAACGTAAGCTTACTGCACACCTAGGCTATATGGTATAGCTGATTGCTCCTAGGCTACAAACCTGTACAGCATTTTACTGTACTGAATACTGTAGACAACTGTAACACAATAGTATTTGTTATCTAAACATATCAATCTAGAAAAGGTACAAGTTGGCTGGGTGCAGTGGCTCATGCCTATAATCCCAGCACTTTGGGAGGCTGAGGCGTGTGGATCACCTGAGGTCGTAAGTTCGAGACTAGCCTGACCAACATGGAGAAACCCCTTCTCTACTAAAAATACAAAATTAGCTGGGCATGGTGGCACATGCCTGTAATCCCAGCTACTCAGGAGGCTGAGGCAGGAGAATTGCTTGAACCCGGGAGGCGGAGGTTGCGGTGAGCCGAGATTACACCATTGCACTCCAGCCTGGGCAACAAGAGCGAAACTCCGTCTCCAAAAAAAAAAAAAGAGGTACACTTCTATAGAGCAGTTTCCGTGAATGGAGCTTGCAGGACTGGAAGTTGCTCTGGGTGTGAGTGGATATGAAAGCCTAGGACATTACTGGACACTACTATAAACTTTATTCAATAATTTTCTTTCTTCAAACCTTTGCTTACTGTAACTTATAACTACTTTTAACATCTTGACCCTTTTCTAGTGACACTTAGCTTAAACATTGTACAGCTATACAAAAATATTTTCTTTATATCCTTATTCTATATGCTTTTTTTGTATTTAGATTTTTATTTTTTTTTAACCTTTTGTTAGCTTAAATCACAGGCACACACATTAGCCTAGGCCTCCACGAGATTGGGATCATCAACATCACTGTCCTTCACCTCCGCGTCGTGTCTCACTGGAAGGTCTTCACGGGGAGTAACAAGCATGGAGCTGTCATTTCCTCTGGTAACAGTGTCTTCTTCTGGAATCCCCCTGAAGACCTGTCTGAGGCTGTTTTACAGTTAACTTTTTTTATTTAAGTAGAAGTACATTGTAAAATAATGATGAAAACAATAGTATAGTAAATACATAAACCAGTAACGTAGTCATTTATCATTATCAGGTATTATGTACTATTTGTAATTGTACATGCTACATCTTTCTATTACTGGCAGCAGAATAAGTTTACACAGATGTGAGCTATGATACAGCTACAGTGTCACTAGGCAGTATTTTTCAGTTCCATTATAGTCTTATGAGGGCACTGTGGCTGTCGTATGTGCAGTTTGTTGTTTACCGAAATGCTGTTGTGCAATGCGTGACTGTATATCGTACATTAAGATAGATTTACTGTATTTCAACACAGTGTTGAAATCTGTACCCTAGTACATGAGCTCTGCCTAGTAGTCACTTAAACTATTGCTTTTAAAGTTACACAAATTTTAAAAAAATAGAAAAACTCAGTCCTGGGTAGACAATTGCTATTCCCACATGTTGGAATTCTGTAATTTACCTGAAACTCTTAATTAGGCTCACTACCTTCCTCTCTCAGTCACAGACATTTCACTTCTGGGTCTCTGTCATTCTTTGTTGCTCTCAGGATCTGTTGCAGCCTTCTCCTGCTTCCCTCTTCAGCTGCCCAGGACCAGCATAAATGATCCACTGTTGACTTTGAGACTAGATCTGTCTTCTGGCCCCTGTTCTCACTGTCCCTGTTATATCTTAACCTTCTTTCTGTATAACTAAGAGGTCAAGTCCTGGCATGGAATTAATAAGTTTATAAGCTGTTCTCAGTTTTCATCCCACTGCTCCCAAGTACTCTCAAAGGACTCATCACACTGATCATCACACTCATCACAGGCACCACACTGATAACACCTTGACCGAGAATCAAATGGCCTGGATGCTGCTCTTCTACTAAACAAGACCTGTGATTTTTGTTGTTTCATTTTTTGAGACTATGTTATACACGCTTATCTCCAACTCTTGGGCTCAGGTGATCCTTCCACCTCAGCCTCCCGAGTAGCTGACACTGCAGGTGCACACCACTACACCTGGTTTAGATCTGTGATTTTGGAAAGATAGCACATCTGGGCCTATACTATCTTCTTCTGAGAAATGAGAGTGTTAGACTGGATGCCAAGGCTTCATAGAGATCTAAAATGCAAAGTTCTTAAAAATTCATTTTAGCTAATACTAAGTGAACTCCTGTGCTACAAACTGTGCTGGGTACTAGAGATACAAGGAAGAACCACTTACAGTCTCAATCCTCAGGATGGATTAGAGTATGTTGGGGAGATAAAATTACAATTGGGGTAATAAATAGTACTTTGGAAAGGAAAGGAAAGGAGCAAGGGGTAAGGGTGTTCTGTAACTTAATCTTCAGTGAGGTTGGAGAGACTTCATCGGGGATGGAGAGCCGGGCACAGTGGCACATGCCTGTAATCCCAGCTACTCAGGAGGCTGAGGTGGGAGCATCACTTGAGCCCAGGAGTTCAAGACCAACCTGGGCAACATAGCCAGACCCCATCTCAAAAAAAAAAAAAAAAAAAAAAGCCTGGAGGGTTTTGTGCTGCTGGAAAATAGAATTTAAGGGGAAGGATGAATACTTCCTTAATAGCTATTGAATCTGATTCCTGCTAATATGAGAGATAGTCACAGAAGAAACTGGCAGACATTAGATGATAAAAATGGTAAGGAGATTGTTTTTTGAACTGGCAGCAGTGACGTGTCACTGAAAGAATATTAACACAAAAATGACAAGATCCATATTTATACCAGTTATGGTGCAGAGGAGTCATTTTAGAGAGATGATAGTAATCCAAATTAAGGTAATCAACATGGGATGAGAAAAGGGGCAGATTGAATAGATACTGAGGATTCAGTCAATAGTCTGGGTGATTTATTTGGGAGGAGGTTGAAGTGGGGTCATTTTTCTGACCTGTGCAATTGGGTGGATAGTGTGATACTGAGATAAGAATGTAGAAGATGAGAAGAATGTAGAAAAAGCTGGGTTTGGGGGGAAAGATGAGTTTAATTTGGGGATATTTTGAATTTGAGGTGCCTGTGGGATATCTATTTGGAGCTAGCCTGTAGACATTGGATTAGGGGAGAGATGCACATGCTACAGATACTGATAGGGTAGCAGTTAGCAGTAATGGTAAGTGCAGCCATTGCAATGGTTGTCTGTAATGTGAGAAGACAAGACAAAGAATAGAACCCTGCAGATCACCCATGTTTAAGAGACAGGGCAGGTTAGAAGAAGGGGACCTTGCAAAGGAAACAAAAAAAAATGCATAGGAAGACTATGGCAATGAAGTATGATGAAAGCTAAGATAAAAGTTGTTTCGGCCGGGCGCGGTGGCTCACGCTTGTAATCCCAGCACTTTGGGAGGCCGAGGCGGGCGGATCACGAGGTCAGGAGATCGAGACCACGGTGAAACCCCGTCTCTACTAAAAATACAACAAATTAGCCGGGCGTGGTGGCGGGCGCCTGTAGTCCCAGCTACTTGGAGAGGCTGAGGCAGGAGAATGGTGTGAACCCGGGAGGCGGAGCTTGCAGTGAGCCGAGGTTGCACCACTGCACTCCAGCCTGGGCGACAGAGCGAGACTCCGTCTCAAAAAAAAAAAAAAAAGTTGTTTCAAAAGGACAGAGTAGTCAACAGTGTCCAGTACTGTAGTAAAGTAAGGTACTTAGGCCAACATAGTATCTAGCCATGTAGTTCGTGACCTTGATAAGAACAAGTTAAGTAGACTTCAGTGGTTTATTGAGTATGGAGCCAAAGTACAGTCATTGAGAAGTAAATAAGAGACAAAAATGGCTGGGCACGGTGGCTCATGCTTATAATCCCAACATTTTGGGAGGCCAAGGCAGGTGGTGGATTGCTTGAGCCCAGGAGTTTGAGAACAGCCTGGGCAACATGGTGAAACCCTGTCTCTATTTAAAAAAAAAAAAAAAAAAAAAAAGGCAAAGCTTTTTAGTGAACCTCATCTATGACAAGGAAGGGGGAAAGAGGTAACAGAAGAGGGGGGTATGTTGTGGTGTAAGATGGGAGAGACTCAAGGAAATTAATGCTGATGGAAATGTGGTAGTAGAAAGAAGGAAATCTAGTGTCTGAGAGGGAGGATCTCAGTGGTGGAGCAGGGTTGCTGGGATGGTAATGAACCCAGCCCACTTGGATAGGAAAGCTGGAGGATGAGGGATGCCTCTTGCACTGTGTGGAAGCAAGGACAGCTAAGTTTATCTTATAGGGTGGCAGGAAATGGATGGACTTAACTTCTGGTGGCTTTCATTTTCTTGGAGACATAAGAGGTGGAGTTGTCCCTTGAGACTAAGTGACATTGTAGGATGTCTGAGAAGATTTGAAATAGGCATTGTTGAAAATGCCTATAAGCACGGAAGGATGCAAGCATAAAGGGTCCAGTTGAGGTTGGTATCCATGAATCTCTAGTGAAACCTTTTTTTCTTGCTCCTTCCCATCTTGCAGTGCTAAGCAGCCTGAGTATAGGCAAGGAAAAGTTAGAGGGATTTATTTACCTAGGGTGCAGATTTTGCTAGGAGAATGTACAGTGTGAAGACAGTGAGTCTCGGCAGTTGGAGTTGATGTCCAGTGTATGTGATCCAGGCTGGTTGGGAAGGAGGGAGCTGTTGCTTCCTTCTGTTGCTGTTGGGGAGAAAGTGGAGGGGTTGCAGCATAGGGTTCCTCAAAGAGTTTGATGAGCGTTAGGATTAGAGATTGTGATCAGAATTGGCTGTTTGCATTTCATCTTTCAGAAGTACACTAATTGGGTAACTGAGGAAGTCCAGTGGTTGCCGTGGAAGTAGGGTAGCTGAGGTGGCATGGAATGGGTGTTTGAGATGTGGCCCCTGTAGGCCTCTGAACCTACGCTAGTGCCTGAGTTAGCACCCAGTTTGTCTCTTCCTGTTTAGTTTTCTTGTTTTTTTAAAAGAGGCCTAATTATGATGGAATTTTGTACTGTAAACCCTCTTGAATTATTAATGATATTTGTGCAGAAGATTGTGTACTTTCGAACAACTGTTTCAACTTTGCACGTTAAACAGTTCGCCACACATGTTCTCATCATTCTAAAGCCTGTATAAAAGGAGATATAAAAGAAGAAATTTATATGTAGTAAATATTTTAAAAAGAAAACAAAGGGCAGGGGGGAATCTACCAAATTCATGGTACGAGTTGCTTCTGGGGAGGAGAATAAAGAGGGCCTCTCCTTTATCTAAAGTGTTCTTTTTATTTAATACTAAAATATTTATGTAGACGGGGAAAATGACAATTTTAACATTTGTTCTTCTGGATATGGAGTGTGTATGATCTTCTTATACTCTGTGCCAAGAAGAATTGAAAAAGCAAGCCCTACTAACAGTTTAAAATTTTCTTCGTAGAGCCTACTGCATGATCATATGACATTGTGCTTTGTTCATGTCATTCTCAGACAATTGGAATAAGCTTTAGGAAGCTTTGACATGTGTATTATTTATCCTTAAATCATCCCTGTGAGGTAGAGTTCAAGGTCAGGAAATGTCGACTTAGAGAAGTTAAATGGCCCATAATTATTATTAATAAGTGACAAAGAAAGGTCTGGAACCCAAGTCTCTCTGACTGCAGAGCTCTACTTCGCTATATTTATTATACTGTTACTACTTGTTTATGTCAGCTGTTATGCCATTATCTAACACCTAGTTCAGTAAATCTGCACTCCTTTCTGTAAAGCCTCCTACAAAGTGAAATTCTGAAGAGACAGAGTTTCGCTTTTGTTGCCCAGGCTGGAGTGCAACGGCGCGATCTCAGCTCACTGCATCCTCCATCTCGCAGGTTCAAGCGATTCTCCTGCCTCAGCCTCCCAAGTAGCTGGGATTGCAGGTGTCCACCACCACCCTTGGCTAATTTTTTGTATTTGGTAGAGACATGGTTTCACCATGTTGGTCAGCTGGTCTCAAACTCCTGACTCAGGTGATCTGCCCGCCTCAGCCTCCCAAAGTGCTGAGATTACAGGCATGAGCCACCACACCTGGCCTGAATACAGTTGTTTTCATTCCAGCTTCCCAAGTATGATGTGTATGTTACCTTCTGCAGCAGATGCCTTCATAAAATACTATGGCAAAATCCAACATGTTAAGATGCCACAAAATGAGGGCTGCTTGTATTGACTTGAGATTTCTTAAAAGTAAATTTAGCCATTTTAATAATTAAAAATTTTTTGTTACAGGATGTGAAGTTACCCCAGATGTAAACATTTCGGGCCAAAAATTTAACATTAAACTCCTGATTCCAGTTGCAGAAGGCATGAATGAAATCTGGCTTCGTTGTGACAATGTAAGTTTTCCAGTTAAGAATACACTTCAGTTTTCTTGTATTTCTAAATGAGTTGACCAGTCATCCTTATATTTTATACTTGAAAGGCCCACTTCATGATACATTGCACACATCAGTATTTCTTTTCTCCAGGAAAAACAGTATGCACACTGGATGGCAGCCTGCAGATTAGCCTCTAAAGGCAAGACAATGGCGGACAGTTCTTACAACTTAGAAGTTCAGAATATTCTTTCCTTTCTGAAGATGCAGCATTTAAACCCAGATCCCCAGTTAATACCAGAGCAGATCACGACTGATATAAATCCTGAATGTTTGGTGTCTCCCCGCTATCTAAAAAAGTATAAGAACAAGCAGGTACTTGCTTCATTTTACTTCATCTACTGTTTTCTGCTGGTTTGTTTTTATAATTTTGTACATAACTTTGTTTTTCCCCTCTTAAACAAAACTTTTTAGTCTTAATTTTGTATCAGGTGGTTAGAATATAAAATACAGAATATCCCTAATCTGAACCTCTGAAATCCTCCAAAATTTGAAACTTTTTGAGTGCCAACATGACTCTCAAGTGCTCATTGGCACGTTTTGGATTTCAGATTTGGGATCCTCAACTGGTAAGTATAATGCAGATATTCCAAAATCCAAAAAAATCTGAAACCCAGAACACTTCTGGTCCCAAGAATTTTGGATAATGGATACTCAATCTGTAGAAAATAAAGTAACCTTTAGTCAGTTTAAATTGGTCATTTAAAAAAAATCTTTATCATTTTAATAGAACAGATAAGGACGCAGAATAGTTGAGAACTTACTCTAAACTTGCAGAAATCATTCTGTTAACATGGTGTTCTTTCACACATTTTAGGGAATTGAATATGGTCTCAATGCTTTGTGTTCCTTAATTTATTTCATTTTATTCCGTATATAATTAAGTAAATGTGACATAAAGTGCAGCCAGCATTTCTCAACAAAATCTATAATACCTACTCTTGTTGAAACTGGCTTTTCCAGCTTTAGAAAGAAACTTTACAGGAGTACATTTTTAGCTGTGTCTTTTCTTAACGTTATCGGTCAGAACCTAACCAAAATTTTACACATAGTTACAGTTTGGTAAATTTTCATTGAAATTTGCTTTTGTTCACTCTGTTTAGAATTCTTTTCTTTGGAAACTAATACCATAAAAGGGCTGCTACTTAGGAAAATGGTTCTTTGGTACAACATAAAAAGTCCTTTACAGGGGAATTTCACTTGGGATAGGCCCTGGTATTCTCTGCCCCCAACATCATGCCATAAAAGGAAAAGCCTTCAGTTTGGGGGTGGGGGGATGAAGACCTTTAAAATAAACATTTTGTTTTTATCTAATTTTGCTTTAATCTTTGTTAAGGAATAATTTTAAAACATACTAAAAAGGCTCAATGAAATGCCCAGAACACTTATTAATTCCTTAACTTTAAATATAATTATTATGTGGGTCTGAAATTATTTCTACCTAAATGTTCAGAAGTTTTAATCACAGAATATTTGTCTTTAAGTCTCAGAGGTTGTGTAAGCCTAGAAATTGTTTATCCCATGGTCATATGATGTGGGAGTAGTAAGGAATGGAGGAAATGCTGCCCTGGGGAACTGTATGGAATGTAGATTGTAAGTTAAAAAGGGAAAGTAAAGCAAGTGCTAATTTCATTTTTCATTCGTAGTTATTTAAATATTTTAAAATTATTTATACAGAATCTTGTTTCTAAAAGTGAACTTATTTGCCTTCAAAGGCAATAAGTAATTTCAAACCTGACCAATTTTATCATTTCACAGTAAGGTATCAGGGAGATAAAAGAGCTTAAACGAGAACTGCCACACATTGTTTTCACTGGCAACTACTTGTTTTCTCAGAAGTCTTCTAAATGATAGTTCTTGACTAGAAACTATCAACTGAAAATTCTGAGAATAAAGATGAAGATTTCTCTTTAACGGACAGGAGGACAGTTTGTGTGTGGTCCATGGTTAAAAATCCTTCTGGCCTTAGTTGCCATCTAATCAAATGCACGTGTTTAACCCTCCTTTCTCTCACTAGAGTTATAGGTTAGATTTTTTGGTGTGTATTTTGTTCTTTTTGAGGCAGAGTCTCTCTGTCTCCCAGGCTGGAGTGCGGTGGCACCATCATAGCTCAAGCGCACTGCAGCCTCCATCTCCCAGGCTCAAGCAATCCTCCCATCTCAGCCTCCCTAGTAACCAGAACCACAGGCACACACTGCCACTCCAGGCTCATTTTTGTATTTTTTGTAGAGACGGGGTCTTGCTATGTTGCTTAGACTGGTCTCAAACTCTTGAGCTCAAGTGATCCGCCTGCCTTGGCCTCCCAAAGCAGTGGGATTACAGGTGTGAGCCACCACACTGCTGGAATAGACTTACAAATTGTTGGCCAGGCACAGTGGCTCACGCCTGGAATCCCAGCACTTTGAGAGGCCGAGGCGGGTGGATCACTTGAGGTCAGGAGTTCGAGACCAGCCTGGCCAACATGGTGAAACCCCATCTCTACTAAAAATACAAAAATCAGCCAGGCGTGGTGGTGCACGCCTATAATGCCAGCTACTTGGGAGGCTGAGGCAGGAGAATCACCTGTACCCGGGAGGTGGAGGTTGCAGTGAGCCAAGATGGCACCATTGCACTCCAGCCTGGGTGACAAGAGTGAAACTCTGTCTCAGAAAAAAAGAAAAAAAAATTGTTTCCAGAGAGTAGCGACCATAATGTTATTACCCTGGCGCCTAGTAAGTAGTGACATTCAGAAGTTTAGTTGCTAGTGTGTGTCAGATACCACACTAGTCACACTGGACATGGTGCTCAGTAATTATTAAGCTATATCCAGTTGCATTCTGGAGTCTGTAGGAAGATGTGCAGGCCACAAGGACATTCTTCCCTACCAGGGCATAGACTCATAGTTTTCTTTTGGGTCTATCAAAATAACCTGTTGTATTTAACCTACTTTAATTCCCTTCAATTATACATATATTAACTAAACATGCTATGGGTATTTTTAAATAAATATGACTCTCAAACTGGATTTTTAAATTTTGAAGAATTACTCTATATGTTGATTTATGTTAATCTAAATGGAAATGACTAATGCCATAAAGCCGAAATTCCTCATGTAGTATACGGCATCTCTTTATTTTCCCTTCCAGGAAAAAGGATGCAAAAAACACATGGTAACTGAGGGGTTTGCTTTTCTTGTGTAAAAAAAGAAACAGATGGGCACTGCACTTATTTTATGCCTTCAAATTCTTACTTCTGAAAAGCAGTGCATGGATCATATTATCTGACTAAATCTGAGAAGACTTTAAAGGCTTTTGGATACTTTTATTTTGCTACTAAAATAATTGGCTTTACCTTAACCAGTGAGAACTGGGTACACGATGTAGGGGGAAAGAAATATTTGCTCTTTTTATCTTCTCCCTACAAATTTCTACCCTTAGGTTCTTTAGCAACACTTAATATTCTAAAATAATGTGGAGTGTTTCTCAGTGTTCTAAATGGAAAGTAATTGCTGCTTCCTCATTTTCATTTTTCATTCTTGCATTTACTTTGCTTGGTTTCTACCTAAAGTAGTTTTTTGCATGACTTTTGGCTGGAATTTTGGTTTGCAGGTGACCACAACTTTTTCTTTGCTTCATTGCCATTTTTTCTGATTGCCTTTTTTTTTCTTTCTGCTTCCTTTTTCTTTCCTCGCATTGCCATCTACAGCCAGGCTATGTAAGAGATTTGGTAAGTTCTCCATATTTACCAAAAAAGAAAAAGAATAAATAAAAACTCATAGCCACAAATCCCTCATGGAATTTACCCCAGTAGTGAAATTTAAATTTAAAATAAAAATGATTATGGTGATTTCAAGTACCTTAAAGCTGCTTACAAATATTCCTGCTAGAAACATGTATTCCAGGTATTCATTCTGATTATAGACATAGTGCTAAATTTAATTAAAACTCATGTATATGTGGATTAGAATGTGCTGTTCTATAATAGTAGTACCGTTATGTGTATGCATTTGGAATATGTCTCAAGTGTGGCAACTATGTACTCTTAATAGTACTTTTTGTTGATATATGAAAGCTGAAATTAAGACTTATTTTGAAAAATCATTATACGTTACATTATTACAATGTCCAAATGTACCTTCAGATATTTTGATTTCAACTCGTACAATATGATTTTGGGGTACAGGGTGCATAATTCAATCTTTTGATCTTTTGTCTCAATTCTCCCATGAGAGAATAATGTTCAATGGTAAAGGTGATGTTTAATCATGTTTAGATAACAGCGAGAATCTTGGAGGCCCATCAGAATGTAGCTCAGATGAGTCTCATTGAAGCCAAGATGAGATTTATTCAAGCTTGGCAGTCATTACCTGAATTTGGCATCACTCACTTCATTGCAAGGTCAGTGGTTCTAAGCATCTATATGTAAACCTTAATCTGCATTTTTGCTTAATCTACATCATGTAATTAGATATTAAACATTTAAAGCATACCTATGTAGACCCATTAACTCATATTACAGTAGAATTCAAAGACTGTTAGAATGTATTTTGTAAGCTTTTAATTTCTACATTAAAAATTCAAGATAATTGTGTTTGTTTTACTACTAAGAGAATAGCACTCTTGGCCAGGCACGGTGGCTCACGCCTGTAATCCCAGCACTTTGGGAGGCCAAGGTGGGTGGATCACGAGGTCAGGAGATCGAGACCATCCTGGCTAACACGGTGAAACCCCATCTCTACTAAAAATACAAAAAATTAGCCGGGCGTGGTAGCGGGCGCCTGTAATCCCAGCTACTCGGGAGGCTGAGGCAGGAGAATGGCGTGAACCCAGGAGGCGGAGCTTGCAGTGAGCCGAGATCGCGCCACTGCACTCCAGCCTGGGCGACAGAGTGAGACTCCGTCTCAAAAAAAAAAAAAGAGAATAGTATTCTTTTAGGGTTAGAGAGAACACTTATCTTGAAGAAAAGCAGTCCAACGTGTTCCCCCACAACATGCTTTTAACTGTTCTTTTCTTAAATGTTATAGGTTCCAAGGGGGCAAAAAAGAAGAACTTATTGGAATTGCATACAACAGACTGATTCGGATGGATGCCAGCACTGGAGATGCAATTAAAACATGGCGTTTCAGCAACATGAAACAGTGGAATGTCAACTGGGAAATCAAAATGGTAAACTCGTATAACAATGTTGCTTGAATATAGTCCTTCTGATACAAATTAGTACATTAAGAATAAAAAGGCCTATAAATTCTGATTATTTGTACCACCACCTCTTAAAGTACAGACAGACCATGGTTGACTATTCATTTCTCACTTAAATTTGCCTATTTCATAATTAGCCCAGCTACTAAAATTCTAAGTGCATAATTTTCTTAGGATGTTGCCTTTTTTGTCTTTCTATAATGGATAAAGCCGATCTACTCAGAAATAGCAGCTACTATTTGTTGAATGCCTACCCTGTGCCAGACATGATACTAGAGGCTTACATTAGTACCCTGTCTCTAAACCTCGTCACAGCCTTTTAAGGTAGTTGGATTACCGTACGTTACAAATGAAGACACTGCAATATAGAGACCTGAGGGCCATCATTGTCTATGACCATGCACAAAGTAACTACAGAATCATTTCAAACCCAGATGCTTTAGGCTTAAAAACCTGGCACATTTACCACTGTACATCATGTTGCCCCTGGTCTTGGAGTACACGAGTATCATTTAAAATGAACCATCTTTTACTACTAAGTCATTTGGTTTAGGATCATATTGGATTTATTGTATCAAATCCTATTACTTCAAAGAATCTTATATTTCTGAAATACTCAAACGTGATTCCCTAAAGTTTAAATATCTGAAGCGAATATTAAAACACAGGAAGTAGGCTTTCCTCCACGACTTGAAGAGAGGCATTCTCATTAATGGAATCGCCAGAGACCATTTGAGAACTGAATGACCTAAAACCCTTGCATTCCTAGTCTTCCTTTTCAGAACATGAAAACTTAAAGTGTAGGGGAAGGGCAATAAACTTAGCTTCTTCTTTGGGACTTAAAGGCATTATTAGTTCAGGTTTTAGACAGACTGATTATTTGAGGATCAACAAGTGTTTTGTGATAGGACAGACTTTAAGTAGCACAGTAGTTTTGTGTGGACCCAGCCACCTAGCATTTGGGACAGCACTGATGGTTCTTGTCTTTATTCCAGGTCACCGTAGAGTTTGCAGATGAAGTACGGTTGTCCTTCATTTGTACTGAAGTAGATTGCAAAGTGGTTCATGAATTCATTGGTGGCTACATATTTCTCTCAACACGTGCAAAAGACCAAAATGAGAGTTTAGATGAAGAGATGTTCTACAAACTTACCAGTGGTTGGGTGTGAATAGAAATACTGTTTAATGAAACTCCACGGCCATAACAATATTTAACTTTAAAAGCTGTTTGTTATATGCTGCTTAATAAGTAAGCTTGAAATTTATCATTTTATCATGAAAACTTCTTTGCCTTACAAGACCAGTTAATATGTGCACTAAACAAGCACGACTATTAATCTATCATGATATAATAAACTTGAATTTGGCACACATTCCTTAGGGCCATGAATTGAAAACTGAAATACTAGGCAAATCAGGAACAAACCATCACTGATTTAAGCTAGCCAAACTGTAAGAAACAAGCCATCTATTTTAAAGCTAACCAGGGCTTAACCTATATGAACTCTATTTATCATGTCTAATGCATGTGATTTAATGTATGTTTAATTTGATATCATGTTTTAAAATATCCTACTTCTGGTAGCCATTTAATTCCTCCCCCTACCCCCAAATAAATCAGGCATGCAGGAGGCCTGATACTTAGTAATGTCATTGTGTTTGACCTTGAAGGAAAATGCTATTAGTCCGTCGTGCTTGATTTGTTTTTGTCCTTGAATAAGCATGTTGTGTATATTGTCTCGTGTTTTTATTTTTACACCATACTGTATTACACTTTTAGTATTCACCAGCATAATCACTGTCTGCCTAAAATATGCAACTCTTTGCATTACAATATGAAGTAAAGTTCTATGAAGTATGCATTTTGTGTAACTAATGTACAAACACAAATTTTATAAAATTGTACAGTTTTTTAAAAACTACTCACAACTAGCAAATGGCTTAAATGTAGCAATCTCTGCATTAATTAAATGCCTTTAAGAGATATAATTAATGTGCAGTTTTAATATCTACTAAATTAAGAATGACTTCATTTTGATCATGATTTGCCACAATGTCCTTAACTCTAATGCCTGGACTGGCCATGTTCTAGTCTGTTGCGCTGTTACAATCTGTATTGGTGCTAGTCAGAAAATTCCTAGCTCACATAGCCCAAAAGGGTGCGAGGGAGAGGTGGATTACCAGTATTGTTCAATAATCCATGGTTCAAAGACTGTATAAATGCATTTTATTTTAAATAAAAGCAAAACTTTTAATATTTACTTTTGTACTTGTTTTTAATGTTTACATAGTATTTAGTAGAAATGAACTTCTGCCTTTTGGAATTGCTTTGCCTGCATGTTATTTTATGAGAACAACTGGTTAGTATTCCACAGCATCACCAGATAGAGATACTTTATCTCCAAGACAGTCTTTCACCTCAATTGAAAAGCCCTAATTTTCTTAATACTTAAAAATGAATGTGTAATATCTAAATGTTGTTAGAAATGTACTTATAAATAGAAGTTGGCTGTGGCAGAATTTGTTTTAAATAACAAAATTATTCTTGGTTTACAAAAAAAAAAAAATGCATTTACGAATTTACTCCCAGTCATTACTGCCGTCATCATCCGAGACTCAGATTTCTAGTCCTTCACCCTTTGCATGTAATTAGACCAATTCCTGTGGATTTTCCTCTCACACAGCCTTGCATTTTTTCTCTTGTCATTGCTGTCACCATCATCCAAATTCAGTTCTTTGTCCTGTGCCTGCGGTAGTGTGGCACCATCTTAAGACAAGGCTGTGATGACATTCTCCATGACTTTTCTTTGTACTCTAAAGCCATAACAGGGCTTGCTCCAAAATCTAAGAGTTCCTTTCCACTAAACATTTTAAAATATACTCCCTTTCCTCATCTTTAGTAAGTGACTGTGCAAGTCACCAACTTGCATAGTCAGCAACTTACATGTCACTTACTAAAAGTCCCAAAACATGTTTGATTGAAACCACACCTGTTCAAGTGCTTTCTAGTCCCACGGCCTCCACACAAGTGAGAATAGCCTCCGTGCTGATTGCCACACCTCTGGTTTGCCCTGCTGCCCTCCCAGTGATTTTGAGAGTAATCCAGCCCCAACATAGCGCTGGTTGCATTTCAGCGCTAACGACGCCTTATTGCCTACAGGATAAAAGCCAAAGTAAAGTGCTCAGAGGTTTTGTATGGTCTCCCAGCCCACATTTTCATCCTTATCTCCCAACAATCTGCATTCCGGTCCAGCTGGACAGCTTACACTCTCCACTTTGCACTCATCCATCTATCATTCCCCAAGTCTGGAATGTCTTTAGTCCTGGACCTTCGTCCTGTTTGTATCTGTCTACACCTCATCTGTCTAGCATTTTAGAAAAAGGTCAAGTGGGCCTGGGTCGGTGGCTCACACCTGTAATCCCAGCACTTTGGGAGGCCGAGGCAGGCAGATCATGAGGTCAAGAGATCAAGACCATCCTGGTCAACATGATGAAACCCCATCTCTACTAAAAGTAGAAAAGTTAGCCGTGCATGGTAGTGCACACCTGTAGTCCCAGCTACTCAGGAGGCTGAGGCAGGAGTATCACTTGAGCTTAGGAGGCAGAGGTTACAGTGAGCCAAGATCTTGCCACTGCACTCCAGCCTGGGCGACAAAGTGAGACTCCATCTCAAAAAAAAAAAAGACTCAAGTGCTCTTTCTTCCATAAACACTTTCAAGTTTCCTTGCAGCCAAAAACTCTCTTCTTCCTGAACTGCCATTGAATTTGGTCCTTCTGTGGAACTAAAGAGTAATCATCCTTATTATGGTTGAGTATGTCATGTTGCTCCTAACATAGAATTATTACATCCTTGAGGACTGGAGCTCAGTGCTATGGTTTCTACTTAGGATCAGTTACACATGGGTTTATTGAATATAATGATGGTTATTTTGGAAATAACCAAATTAATAACCAAACCAAATAACCAAAGGAATTATTATTATTAGAACTCCAAATTTTTGTAGCCTCAGTATAGTTTAATACAGAGCAAACAAAACTTTTGGACACCAACTATGCAATAGGAAACATGCTAAGTACTCATATTCTCTCAAGGATTCATACAATTCAGCCTCTTCATTTTATAGATGAGGCTCAGGGAGGCCAATTGACCTGTTTAAAGTCAAACATCTATGGTTACTGCCAAGGCCAATCATATCCCTATCTAGTAGTAGTAAAAACAAACCTTTCATGAATTCTGAGAACACCGCTATTAGTAGTGACCTCTCTAGAGAGAACATAGGTCTGTGAGAATACCAGCTGGGACTTCCAGAGACCTAGGTTCAGCTTTCCGCTCCATGTGACTCAAGCTTATGTGGACATGAAAGCACCGTTGGCAGGACCCCAACCTAGCTCCCATCCAATTCTTTCCCTTAAATCATCAGGTTAGAAACCTGCTGGAAGCCCCTGGCAGGGCGCAGTGGCTCAAGCCTGTAATCCCAGCAGTTTGGGAGGCCGAGGCGGGCGGATCACGAAGTCAAGAGATCGAGACCATCCTGGCCAACATGGTGAAACTCCGTCTCTACTAAAAATACAAAAATTAGCCCCAACTACTCAGGAGGCTGAGGCAGGAGAATCGCTTGAACCCGGGAGGCAGAGGTTGCAGTGAACCGAGATTGTGCCACTGCACTCCAGCCTGGGCGACAGAGTGAGACTCCGTCTCAGAAAAAAAAAGAAACCTGCTGGAAGCCCCTGATGCTGATGTAGTTATTCAGTAAGCTCAACTCAGTACAAATTATGTTTTACATACTTTGAACTTTCAAAGTCAGGGAGCTAGAGACATGAACTTTATCAAGGAAAAGCCACATGCCATTCTTGACCCTCTACTCTTACAGAGGCCAAAAAGCAAGTATGTCACAGACTATCCTGTTATTCTGTGTATTTTTACTTTTTAAAAAAAATGTTGAATCTTATTAAGATGCTTTTAATGATCAGTTAGTGATGCAGTGAGATCATAATTTCTATTCCTTAAAACCAAGTTTTTTGTTTTGGGCTTGTTTTTGGAACAGTGTCCCTCTCACCCAGGCTGGAGTGCAGTGGTGCGATTTCAGCTCACTGCAATCTCCGCCTCCTGGGTTCAAGCAATTGTCCTGCCTCAGCCTTCTGAGTACCTGAGATTACAGGCACCTGCCACCACGCCTGGCTAATTTTTGTATTTTTAGTAGAGACAGGGTTTTGTCTTGTCCAGGCTGATCTCAAACTCCTGACCTCAGGTGATCCTCCCTCTTCGACCTCCCAAAGCACTGGGATTACAGGCATGAGCCACTGTGCACAGCCACCCTTATAACTAAGTTTGATAAAGGATACAGCTGTTTTATACTCATCACCTAAAACATGGTAACGTCTTCACTCATCACGACAATAATTCAGAAAGTCTGAGCACAGGGCTTTCTGAAATCCATCCCTTTGTGACATACTACATCACTGATACTGAATGGATAACCCTGCACAGCTGCCATCTTCTCTCTCCTTAATTCTAAAAACATAGACACTGAGTTAAAAATCCATCACCCACAAAATGTTTTTGTAGCTATTGCGTCATCACCTCTTTTTGTCCTATAAATGGCAGAAGAAAGGCAAGGATGAGTTAACTTGCTACATCGGTGCAGACCTAATGAACATGGTACAATAAGTTGATCCAACTCTTACTCTGCTGATGTATTTCCAGTTATCTCTACAAAGTAAGATCTAGGAAGAAGTTGTTTACTGGAGAGCTCTGTTCTCTTCAACAAATTAACTGTGTCTTTATCTGTTTGAACTGTTTTGGTCTGGCAGCTCAAGAATGAGGGAGGTGGCAGAGATAAGTGACAGGAAATGGGAAATTTGCAATCTGGGTAAAGGGAGTAAAATTCTCAGAGTGAATTGCAGAGCTACCCAGAACAGGAAGCAGTAGCCAAAAAGCCTTATCTGGTGACCTTATTTCCCACTGTTGATCCTCTCTTGTTTTCTCTGCTTTATTTAATAAACAGTACAAAGTTTCCCAGGCTGATTGTGTACATCAAAATTCCCTAAATAAACAGTTATCAGCATACACACACACTCTCAGTTGGGTTTCCCTTTTGATATTTGTTCATGGGCCTGCATATTACTAAAAATTACAAGCACTTAAAATAATTTGAGACCATTATTTCTTGAGATCTAATTATAGTCTCATGTGGCTTCACTGGCCAGGCATTATCTGTTTTACCGCTCAGGGAAGTGGTCCAAGTTCAATGTTAATTAAATTTGTGATTAAAAACAGCACAGCCAACCAAACAAGTTTAAAATTGTATCTGTATTAATACGGTTTGCAGATACTGCATGATAAAGAGGAGGTATGAGCATAAAATTCTCATCTCAGATCTAAATTTTGTAACCTTTATGACAAGATTCAAGTGAACACGTTTACTGTCAGGTTTACTGATCAGCTTATTTAAACAACCTTGTTTATGTCGTGCTGGCCTAATTATAAATCCAATTAGCCTTAGAAGGAACATTTGGAAAACAGAAGAGCAAGGGGCCAGGATAGCCAAAACATTCCTGAACAATAGATGAGGGGACTCGCCTTACCAGATAACAAGTATGTTGAAAGTGTAGCGTTGGCACAGAGATCAATAAAACAACCAGAGAATCCAAATGGAAACTCCAGAATACATATGCGCACGTACAGACACTTGGTTTCTGAGAGGTGGCCGTGCAGATTGGGACAAAACAAAAGGGCTTCCCAATGAATGGTGCTGGTGCTTTTTTTTTTTTTTTTTTTTTTTTTTTTTGAGACAGAGTCTTGCTCTGTCTCCCAGGCTGGAGTCCAGTGGTGTGATCTCAGCTCACTGCAACCTCCGCCTCCTGGGTTCAAGCGATTCTCCTGCCTTAGCCTCCCGAGTTGCTGGGACAACAGGCGCCCGCCAACACGCCTGGCTAATTTTTTGTATTTTTAGTAGAGATGGGGTTTCACCGTGTTAGCCAGGATGGTCTTGATTTCCTGACCTTGTGATCCGCCCACCTCGGCCTCCCAAAGTGCTGGGATTACAGGCATGAGCCACCGCGTCCGGCCCTGGTGCTTATCTTTATGAAACAAGAATTTGGACCACAACCTCATACCTGTATGTGTAAGTCCAAATCAGTTCCAAATGGGTCAAAGTCTTGGATGTGAACGGCAAAACCACACAACTTTTAAAAGATGACAGACCATTTATATGACACTGGGGAAAGATATTTAGTGTAGAGGCACAAATAGTACAAACTGGTTACATTAATGAGAACTATGAAGCTGCCGTAGAGAGTAAAAGGCAAGTCCGATTGAGAGGATATTTGCAACACATAATTGACAAAGGATTGGTATCCAAAAAATGAACCTGCATACAGATCAATCAAAGGAGAAATGGACAAAACATTCGGTATTTCACAAAAGAGGAAACCTGAAATGGCCAATAAATCTATGAAAAACTGTTCAACTTCACTAGTATTCTGGAAAATTTGGGAGAAATAAATGTTAAATACAATTACAGTTTCAGATGTACCCATATTAGTAAAATATTTTAAATCTGACTATCAAGTATGGAATCATTGGAATACGTATTGTTGGTGGGAGTATAAATTGGAACGAAGCACTTCAGAAACACTTCAACATCATCTGGTAAAATTACACATTTATCCTACCCCCATGAAATTCCACTGCGAGGTATACAAACACCCTGGGGAAACTCCTGCCCATACACACCAGGAGACAAGCACAAGAATATGCAAAGCGCACAATTTATAACACGAAGAAACTAGGAACAATCAAATGTCTCAGCAGTAGACTAAACTATAATCCAGTCCTAAGATGGAATCAAAACAGCAGTGAATCAAATGCCAATACACAAAACAACATGGATGAATCTCAATCTGATGCTGAACCAAAACATCTAGATGCAGAAGATACATAATATGATTAAACTTTTTTAATTTTTTTTTGTTTTTTTTTTTTTTTTGAGACAGAGTCTCGCTGTCACCCAGGCTGGAGTGCAGTGGCGCGATCTCGGCTCACTGCAGGCTCCGCCCCCGGAGTTCACGCCATTCTCCTGCCTCAGCCTCCTGAGTGGCTGGGACTACAGGCGCCCGCCACCACACCCGGCTAATTTTTTGTATTTTTAGTAGAGACGGGGTTTCCCTGTGTTAGCCAGGATGGTCTTGATCTCCTGACCTCGTGATCCGCCCGCCTCGGCCTCCCAAAGTGCTGGGATTACAGGCGTGAGCCACCGCACTCGGCCCACTCTGCCCTTTTGATGTGCTTTCCTGAGGCTGGATGAGATCAGCACATGGCTCTGGCCTCTGCTGCCAAGTGAACCTCTAATTGGCTGACAGTTTAGCTGCCGTGGTTTAAGAATGGAGCTAATGAGCCCCGGGTCAGGGGTTCAGTCCCCTTGTGGTCCATTTGGCTTTGTTCTGTTTCATACTCACAGGCTGTACCACTATCCTGTAAATCCCATAAGAGACAGACCTATCAGCTCTATTAGAAAATCAACTCTAAGCTCAAAGATCTGGTCAGTATACAAATCACAGCATTGTGGCTCATTGTATGAAAAGGTCAACACAAATGTTACTAAATGGCTCAAGTCATGGCTGAGAAGTCAAGGAGCTTACCAGACACCTTCTCTTGCAGCCTGGATTTTAAAGGCATTCCTGTACTCTAGACCCAGGCCTTCCATAAATGCTAACTTTAGCAAATAGGAATTCTAAAAATGATGTTGACTCTCAAGAAATTATCCTACACTTTCATGATTTGAAAGTGCTTTATAGATGTATGAACATGAAGACAACAGTATAGGAAAGTTAGATAAAGACTATTGCTGTATAGCAAAGCAATCTTGAAAACACCTAGAATCTATTTTGTTTTGCTTTTAAAATGTCCCTGGTTTGGCCTGGTGAGGTGGCTCATGCCTGTAATCCCAGCATGTTGTGGGGGCGAGGCAGGTGGATCATGAGGTCAGGAGTTCAAGACCCGCCTGGCCAACATAGTGAAACTCCTTCTCTACTAAAAACACACACACACAAAAATTAGCTGGGCGTGGTAGCAGGCGCCTGTAATCCTAGCTATTTGGGAGACTAAGGCAGGAGAATCACTTGAACCTGCGAGGCAGAGGTTGCGGTAAGCCGAGATTGCGCCACTGCACACCAGTGGAACTATGAGAACTATGAAGCTGCTATAGAGAGTAAAAGGCAAGTCTCTGTCTCAAAAAAAGACTTCGTCTAAAAAAAAAAAAAAAAAGTCCCTGGTTCATACAGAGAGTACCAGCAGAAGCAGTAATTACAGGTACGTAAAACCATTAAAGATATACATATATATTCGGTAAAACTAGCTCATGGCAGCTTCAGTGAAAATGGAAAAGGCAGAGTATCATAGACTAAAGGAGACACACCTGAGCTTTGCCTACAATAGTTTATTTTGAATGAAAAGCCATAATTTTTACCAGCAGTGGCAATACCAGTTGATCTATACCAAAGATGGAGAAAGGAAGCCCTAACTCTTCAAAAACAGCCTCAACAGGGAAGAAACTTACTTGCCAAGAGCAAATAGGTAGCTAATAGGAGGCTACTGTTGAGATCCTCCTTGTCACTTAGATTTGACTTTTGTTTCTAAACCTCATACCCAAGGAACAACTTTGTATAATCAGCCTAAATGTCTTTGTGGAAGGTTTCTAATGCTTTAGTTTCACGTATTCTCAAAAGAGCCTGTCTTGTCCTATGTGTCACGTTTCTTTCCGATTGGGCTTTAGTCTCTAGCTTCCGTGCTCCAAGTACTCACCATCTGGCGGCACTTTAGAAATTTCCTTTTACTTTCTCATAGATTCAGTTGAAAGCAACCATATAATGAAAAGTAAATGTCTTCTGCTTATTCTTAGCAGGAAGCCGGAACTAAGTTCCTTGGAAGGCCCCATTCCAGACCTTGCGGTGCTATAGATGGAGCCTACACTGTGACCTTGACCTCTTTCACATGCCCAGAATTCCTATGAAGATCTTTAAAGAGGGAACTGGACAGATGTTTTCTTTAATCTTCACTGGTTAAGACAAATCCATGTAACGTAGAACTTCTAGAGGGTTTTTTTGTTGTTGTTCTTTAGGCAAACAACATGAATGAACAATGTCTCCTCTACTTCCAAGAGCTGCTTGAGAACAAATTATGTTGATCCTTAAAAATGATTTCTAAACCTGTAAGATTTGACTGTAAAACTTGCTCTTGAGGCCGGGAGCGGTGGCTACCGCCTGTAATCCTAGCACTTTGGGAGGCCGAGGCGGATGGATCATTTGAGGTCAGGAGTTCGAGACCAGCCTAGACAACATGGTGAAACCACATCTCTACTAAAAATACAAAAATTAGCCGGGCATGGTAGCGAGCACCTGTAATCCCAGCTACTTGGGAGGCTGATGCAGGAGGATTGCTTGAACCCAGGGGGCAGAGGTTGCAGTGAGCCAAGATCTCGCCACTTCATTCCAGCCTGGGAGAAAGAGCAAAAGTCTGCCAAAAAAAAAAAAAAAAAAAAAAAAGGCCAGGCACGGTGGCTCACGCCTGTAATCCTAGCACTTTGGGAGGCCAAGGCGGGTGGATCACCTGAGGTCAGGAGTTCAAGACCTGCCTGACCAATGTGGTGAAACCCCATCTCTACTAAAAATACAAAATTAGTCAAGCATGAGGGTGCATGCCTGTAATCCCAGCTACTCAGGAGGCTGAGGCGGGAGAATCGTTTGAACCGGGGAGGCAGAGGTTGCAGTGAGCCAAGATCGTGCCATTGCACCCCAGCCCGGGCAACAAGAGCGAAACTTCGTCTCAAAAAAACAAAACAAAAACAAAAAAACAACAACGCTGGGTGTGGTGGCTCACACCTGTAATCCCAGCACTTTGGGAGGCTGAGCTGGGTGGATCATGAGGTCAGGAGATCGAGACCAGCCTGACCAATGGTGAAACCCCATCTCTTCTAAAAATACAAAAATTAGCCAGGCGTGGTAGCGCGCGCCTGTAATCCCAGCTACTCAGGAGGCCGAGGCAAGAGAATCGCTTGAACCGGGGAGGCGGAGGATGCAGTGAGCTGAGGTCATGCCACTGCACTCCAGTCTGGGCAACAGAGCAAGACTCTGTCTCAAAAAAAAAAAAAAAAAAAAAAGAAAGAAAAGAAAAGAAAAAAAAAACTTGCTCTTAATTTATATCCTGAGAAATTAAGCTAAGAAGCTGTCCATATTCCATAAAAGCCTAGGGCATAGTCTTTTGCAATCTGTTAAGGCAACTATTTTTTAAAAGGGGGGCAGAGGTTTTAATAACTAAATGTTTATTACATAATTGAGTGATGTCTCTATATAAGAGGTCACAAATCACAGAGGCCAGTCAGTTCATTTCGTTCCAAGAGATCCACAAATTCAGAGACGTTCCTCAGCCTGCACTGACTCTGAGGAAGCAAGTAAAGCTGTTTGGTCAACATATTCTTCTGAGAAAGGGAAGAAACTTCCCTTGGAGAGCTGAAGACCACAGCAGGTTTCTAAAGTTGAGTGGGGAGAGGTAGAAAGCAAGGGGCCATTATCCTTTTAAGAAATTGGGTACTTTTAGTGTCCAGAAGGAAGAGAATACTATATTCAGTGAGGGGGTGCCCAGGGATGAAAAGACTCTTGGAAGACAGCACACAAGAAGTTTGATACATGTCACAGGGCCGGCTGATTAGGATAAGTTGCTGAGTGCATGATGGCAGGGATAAGTGTTCAGCAGGCAAAGAGAGGCCATGGGCCACAGCGACCTGGCCCAGGGGAGAGGGCAGGAAGGCACAGGCATGAGGCAGGGAAGCAAGGTTCCAGGTCAGTGAGGAGCTCCACACCCTGACATGAAAAAATGGTAGATGCTCAATAAATATTTGTGAAAACCTCCAAGAGGGATTTTTTTAAAAAAGAAATTGGAGAAAATCCACAAACGAAGAAGTCATGTGGAATAATGTAGCACATGTTTGAGTTATTCAAATGAAGCTAAACTTAGCCAACTATTTCCCAAGTGCAGATGGGAAAACCAGAACATGAGGGAGACCCTATCATTTAAAATCATCCTGAAGAAACACAGGAAAAATAATATGTGCCTGTGGCCAGGTGTGGTGGCTCACACCTGTAATGCAGAACTTTGGCAGGCTGAGGTGAGAGGATTGCTTGAGCCCAGGAGTTCCAGACCAACAGAAAGAAAAAAAAGAAAAGAAAAGAAAAGGGAAAGGAAAAGAAAAGAAAAGAAAGAATTAGCCGGGTATGCAGGGTGCGGTGGCTCACGCCTGTAATCCAAGAGAGGAAGGAAGGAAGGAAGGAAGGAAGGAAGGAAGGAAGGAAGGAAAAAGAAAAAGAAAGAAAGAAAGAAAGACAGAAAGGAAAGAAAGAAAGAATTAGCTGGGTATGTGGGGTGCGGTGGCTCACGCCTGTAATCCAAGAAAAGAAAGAAAGAAAGAAAGAGAGAGAGAAAGAAAGAGGAGAGAAAGAGAGAAAGAATTAGCCAGGTATGCAGGGTGCGGTGGCTCACAGCTGTAATCCAAGAAGGAAAGGAAAGGAAAGGAAAGGAAAGGAAAGGAAAGGAAGGAAGGAAGGAAAAGGAAAGGAAGGAAGGAAAGGAAGGAAGGAAGGAAGGAAAGGAAAGAAAGGAAAGAAAGAAAGGAAAGAAAGGAAAGGAAAGAAAGAAAGGAAGGAAGGAAGGAAGGAAGGAAGGAAGGAAAGAAAGAAAGAAAGAAAGAAAGAAAGAAAGAAAGAAAGAAAAGAAAAAGAAAAGAAAGAAAGAAAGAAAAAGAAAGAAAAAGAAAGAAAGAAAGAATTAATTAGCCAGGTATGCGGGGTGCGGTGGCTCACGCCTGTAATCCCAGCACTTTGGGAGGCCAAGGCAGGCGGATCATGAGGTCAGGAGTTCGAGACCAGCCTGGCCAATATGGTGAAACCCTGTCACCCTGTCTCTACTAAAAATACAAAAATTAGCCAGGCGTAGTGATGCTTGCCTGTAGTCCCAGCTACTTGGAGGCTGAGGCAGAAGAATGGCTTGAACCCGGGAGGCAGCAGAGGTTGCAGTGAGCTGAGATCGTGCCACTGCACTCCAGCCTAGGTGACAGAATGAGACTCCATCTCAAAAAAAAAAAAAAGAATTAGCCAGGTATGGTCACGCACACCTGTAGTCCTAGCTACTTGGAAGGCTGGGGCAGGAGGATCACTTGAGTCCAGGACCTCAAGGCCACAGTGAGCCATGATTGCACCACTGCACTCCAGCCTGGGTGACAGAGGGAGACCCTATCTCTAAAATAAATAATAACACTTTAAAAATACATGCATGTGAAGCATCAATTGTAACCTAAATTAGTTTAAATGCTTGTATTGTTTGTTCATTTGTTTTGAGATGGAGTCTCACTCTGTTGCCCAGGCTGGAGTGCAATGGTATGATCTCAGCTCACTGCAACTCTGCCTCCCGAGTTCAAGTGATTCTCCTGCCTCAGCCTCCCAAATAGCTGGGATTACAGTCATGTGCCACCAAGCCCAGCTAATTTTCATATTTTTAATAGAGAGAGGGTTTCACCATGTTGGTCAGGCTGGTCTCAAACTCCTGACCTCGGGTGATCCACCCGCCTCCACCTCTCAAAGTGCTGGAATTACAGGCATGAGCCACCGCGTCCAGGTAAACGCTTGTATTTTTAAAAAGCAGTGGAGGAATAAAAATGAGAAAGCAACAAAAAAGAAGTCTAAGATAAAGTGGTATAACACACTGAAGCTTACCCAACAGGATGTCATGGAGAAGACCCGTGGGAAGCCCAATGTCCATTAAAGACACTCCTTACATTTAGGATGAGGAGAGAGAGGCCAGAAACAGACACCAGCACGTGAGCACATCCTCAGGGGAGGACAAAAAGGAAGGAACGAGATCACAGATAACCAGCAAGAGAGCTGAAGCGTGGGAATCTTTTTGCGACATGGCTAGGAGTGCACAGAGACCTTCGACCCGTAGCAGATGTGCTTAAATTTGCTTTTCTAAAACAAAATATGTTGTGGTGCTCAGAGCAACTTCTGTGAAGGGATGTAGAAAGATGTGACCCTAAATAAATCGTCAAAGACAGCTCTTTCTGGTAAATTCCATCTAGGTCCTCTAGAGAAAAAAATGACACCGATAACCAACACTATGCAAAGCAAGAAAGAGAGATCAGCAGAGCCCTTCTCATCCCACAGGTCTGCACTCAAGACATCTTGAGGGGCCTTCCCTGACAACCCTCTCTAAAGTGTCCCATCAAGGGTTTTATTACGTCCTCAGTGTCTGTCTCCCAGCCTGAGAACTAGGAGGCCGCCCTCATCCGCACATCCCCATTGCCTAACAGGGCCTGGCATAGGGAAGGTGTTTAAACCAGTTCCTTGACTGAAAGAAGAAAAGAACTCCAGCCAAAGGTAAAGAACAGCCCATAACAATGTGAGAACACGGAAGTGAAAGTTGCTAATAAAAGAAACTCAGAATGGTATTCCAGGCCCGGGCTTGATGTAATTATATGCTTAGTTTTTTTTATTAGCTGGAGATATTTTTTTTTCCTTTTTCTGCTATTTTTAGGTCTAAAATCTTAGCCTTCTCTATTACTAGCTGTTTTAAAGACAGGAAATAGAGCCAATTTAAATATTGACCCAATCAAAACACTCCAGAGATAGGTGCTCTCAAATTCAAAAGGCAAACAAGAAAAAAAAGTCAGGGTCATCTGCATTATCCATTTATGTGCTATTTGTCAGGAATGTGGAGGCAGTGTCATGGAGACAAAGTTCAGGAGTTAATTCCCAAGTTAAGTGTGAAGGTGAAGAGTCTACTGCAAGGGCAGAGCCGCTTTCTCATTTATTCTTGCCCAAATCTCCTGCGGTATGACCCTATCATGCCAGTTTCCAAATATCAGTCACATTCAAAATAAACAGAAAAGGATTTTTCCAAAACCAAATAAGAATAGTTTTTTGTTTTTTTGTTTTTGTTTCTGTTTTGTTTTGTTTTGTTTTTTGAGACAGAGTGTTGCTCTGTCACCCAGGCTGGAGTACAGTGGTGTGATCTCAGCTCACTGCAACCTCCGCCTCCTGGGTTCAATCAATTCTCCTGCCTCAGCCTCCCGAGTAGCTGGGATCACAGGTGCCCGCCACCACGCCCGGCTAATTTTTGTATTTTTAGTAGAGACAGGGTTTCACCACGTTGGCCAGGCTGGTCTCGAACTCCTGACCTCAGGTGATCTGGCAGCCTCGCCCTTCCAAAGTGCTCGGATTACAAGCATGAGCCACCGCACCTGGCCAAGAATACATTTTTCTAAAGGTAATCTCTGCCCCACTTTCCTCCATGAGCAGTAATGAACACTTATTGAACAAGCAGTGGTGCATCAGGGGCTTGGCAACGCACTTGACACCAGAGGCGTGTGATCTCACATGAACGCAACAAGCCTGAAGAGGGAACCAGACTACGGAGAAGTCAAGAAATTTTCTCAAAGCCACATAACTGCAAAATGGCTCCAAAGCTTGTAATAGTATAATGTGTTCTGTCCCCTTTATATGGATAATTGAACATTGCCCAGGAAAAGTATAGGGATGGCAGCAAGCTACGATCTATCCAATCAGTTGGTTTTTATATTTCACGAATGCTTTTAAAAACTTTTCATTATGAAAACATTCAAATATATGCAAAGTAAATGAACCATGCCTGGCCTGCATAGATTTTTAAATCATCTTTTCAGCTCCTATTAATATATTAAAGACTGCTGGGATTATGCTTGAGATTGTACCAAATCTCTATTTTACTTTGGGGGGAAGTGACATTTTAATATTGAATGTTTCAATCCATGGGTATGGTATTTCTTTCCATTTATTGGAATCTTTAAAAGAAAAACTGTTATTAGAAATATCTTACTCCTAGGCCAGTCGCAGTGGCTCACACCTGTAATCCCAGCATTTTGGGAGGCCAAGGCAGGCAGATCATTTGAGGTCAGGAGTTCAAGATCAGCCTGGCCAACATGGTGAAACCCCATCTCTCTATTAATAATACAAAAATTAGCTGGGCGTGGTGGCGCACGTCTGTAATTCCAGCTACTCGGGAGGCTGAGTCAGGAGAATTGTTTGAATGTGGGAGGCGGAGGTTGCAGTGAGCCAAGATCATGCCACTGCACTCCAGCCTGGGCAACAGAGCCAGCTCCATCTCAAAAAAAAAAAAAGTAGATGCTGAACGAAAGGTAATGGAAAGTAGAAACTCCAGCTTCCTAGTGATAACACAGGGCAGCCTCTCTCATTAACTTCTTAAAGGGAGTTGTGTGATTTATCAAAGAGAAAATCATTGGCTAGACTGATTTGTGATATCTCTTTTTTTTTTTTTTTTTGAGACAGAGTCTCCCTCTGTCACCCAGGCTGGAGTGCAACGGCACGATTTCAGCTCACTGCAAACGCCGCCTCCCGGGTTCAAGCAATTCTCCTGCCTCAGCCTCCTGGGTAGCTGGGATTACAGGTGCCCACTACCATGCCCGGCTAATTTTTGTATTTTTTAGTAGAGATGGGGTTTCACCATGTTGGTCAGGTTCGTCCTGAACTCCTGACCTCAGGTAATCCACCCGCCTCAGCCTCCCAAAGTGCTGGGATTACAGGCGTGAGCCACTGCACCCAGCCTGTGATATCTTGTATAGTTTCACACGTCAACTCTTGCAACTGTACAAAGACTAAGGAGATAGAGATAATTAGTTCTGAAATAGAAAAGGGAAAATCCTTATCAGAGAACAAAAAGAGAATGGTTTTGGTACTTTTTATGAGATTAACATTCAGTAATGGTTAAGTTCCCCATGGCCAAATTAATTAGAATAAGGAGGCATTAATGAGACACATTTTGAATGTGATCCAGATACATCTTTCCCTTTGTGAATAAAAGGTGCTTTAGGGATAACTAAACCAAATTCTAAAACTACTTTTCTCGACTGTGTAGTAGAGATGATTTGGGCTAGAAGTTTACAGGATAAAAAGTCAGCCTTTAGTAATTTAAAAAACACCCTAATTCTTGAAATGTATGAATGGAACTATTAACATATCCAGTACTCTAGCCAGGTGTGGTAGCTCACACCTGTAATCCCAGCACTTTGGGAGGCTGAAGAGGGAGAATGGCTTGAGCCCAGGATTTCAGACCAGCCTGGGCAACATGGCAAGACCTCATCTTAACAAAAAATATAAAAATATTAAATACATATTTTAATATTTAATATTTAAATAAATATTTAATATTTAAAATATATAAAATATAAAAAATTGGCCTGGTGCGATGGCTCACACCTGTAATCCCAGAAGTTTGGGAGGCCAAGGCGGGTGGATCACTTGAGGTCAGGAGTTCAAGACCATCCTGGCCAACATGGTGAAACCCTGTCTCTACTAAAAATACAAAAATTAGCTGGGTGTGGTGGCTTGTGCCTGTAGTCCCAGCTACTCAGGAAGCTGAGGCAGGAGAATTGCTTGAGCCTCCCAAAGTGCTGGGATTACAGGAGGCAGAGGCTGCAGTGAGCCAAGTCACACCACTGCACTCCAGCCTGGGCAACAGAGTGAGACTGTCTCAATCAATCAATCAATAAAAATAAATTAGCTGGGCATGGTGGCATGTGCCTATAGTTCCAGCTATTTGGAAGGCTGAGGTGGGAGGATCTATTGAGCCTGGGAGGTCAAGGCTGCAGCGAGCTGTGACTGCCACTGCGCTCCAGTGTCACCCACTGCACTCTGGGTGGCAGAGCGATACCTTGTCTCAAAACAAACAAGCCATCCAGTACTCACCAGAGGTATCCCAGCATCAATAATATAGTCTACATTTTAAATATCTGGTATTAAAACAAGTGCCAGCAACTCAAATTAGAATCATTATAAAATCATGACAAATCCCACAAGGAGATAATTGTGTGTGTGAATGTGTTGGAGGTGGAGGTGAGGGTCACAGGAAGAAAATTCTCTAGTTAGAGGTTTTTCAGCACTACCATCTTTTCATTTTTCCTTCAAAGATGGACTGGCCAGACAATATCTGGAAGAAATGTTGCCAGGCCTGGGGAAGTGTCTGCTGCTGCCAGGACAGCATTAGAATAAACAAAAGAGGGCCGGGTCCCGTGCACGCACATCTCTGGATTACTCATGCTCACTCCCAAGGCCTCTCCCTGGCACAGCTGTGAAGTAGGCAAAATTTATCTTTAGACTCTCCTACTTCCCCTTCTGGGTCTTGATCCTCTCTCCTGGTTCCATCCGAGATACTCAATGCCTCGTGCTGTCCAGGGTAGCACCACACCCAGGGCACCCACATTCCTCCTTGGAAGGTGACCTTGTCCCCAAAGCAAAGTTTCTTCCTCTCCTTCTCCGCAACCCTCCACTAAAGTTAAAGTTAAAATTTCCCCCCTCTCAGCTAATTGCCTGGGAGGAAAGTAATGTAAATGAATTCATACCGGCATGTGAGTCACTAATATTCTTTATTCCTCCCATGTGTACGGGCATTTTAAAAGTTTGTTAAGACAGGGCCAGGCACGGTGGGTCACACCTGTAATCCCAGCACTTTAGGGGCCAAGGCCGGTGGATCATGAGGTCAAGAGATCAAGACCATCCTGGCCAACATAGTGAAACCCCATCTCTAATAAAAATACAAAAATTAGCTGGGTGTGGTGGTGGGTGCCTGTAGTCCCAGCTACTCGGGAGGCTGAGGCAGGAGAATTGCTTGAACCTGAGAGGCAGAGGTTGCAGTGAGCCAAGATCACGCCACTGCATTCCAGCCTGGAGACAGAGGAAGACTCTGTCTCAAAAACAAACAAACAAAAAGTTTGTTAAGCTAAAGGAATGTTTCCTTTAGATGGAAAACTCAATCTGTAGGATACCCAGCAAAGAAAATCTGGGGAGGCCTGAGTTTCCTCAAACCATCCAAAGGCCATGGAGCCAATAGAGTCATTCCCTACCCAGGTCTCCTCACCTCTACTGCAGGCAAGTTTGTGACCCACACTGACTCTTGGGCAAAGGGCTGCTGAAAAAACTGTGGCAAATGCATGGAGTTTGAAAACGTATTAAAAAGTGAAATATAAATCTAAAAGGTTAGATTTAATTCTAACATTTTTCTTTTCTCAATGTCAAAACAGAATGATTATCAAGACAATTCAGTGGAGAAAAGGACAATCTTTTTCAACAAATGGTGGTGGGAAAACTGGATATTCACATGCAAAAGAATGCAACTGGAGCCATACCTTACACCACGTACAGAAATTCACTCAAAATGGATCAAAGACTCAAGTGTAAGAGTGAAAACTATAAAACTCTTGGAAGAAAACATAGGAGTAGGCCGGGCACAGTGGCTCACACCTATAATCCCAGCACTTTTAGAGGCTGAGGCAGGAGGATTTCTTGAGGCCAGGAATTCAAGACCAGTCTGGGCAACGTAGGAAGATACCATCGCTACAAAAGACAAAAGGTTAGCCAGGCACCGTGGTGGCAGGCGCCTGTAGTCCCAGCTACTAGGGAGGCTGAGGCAGGAGAATGGCATGAACCCAGGAGACAGAGCTTGCAGTGAGCCAAGATTGCGCCACTGCACTCCAGCGTGGGTGACAGAGCAAGAGTCCGTCTCACAAAAAAAAAAAAAAAGTTAGCCAGGCACAGTGATGCACACCTGTAGTCCCAGCTACTCAAGAGGCTGAGGCAGGAGAATTGCTGGAGCCCAGGAGATTGAGGCTGCAATGACCCCTGATCACACCACTGACCTCCAGCCTGAGTGACAGAGCAAGACCCTATCTTGAAAAAAAAAAAAAAAAAAAGACAAGAAAGAAAGTAAACACAGGAGTAAAACTTCATGCTGTTATTGGATTTGACAATAATTTCTTGGATATGGCACCAATAGCATGGGCAACAAAAGAGAAAAATAGCTAAATTGAACTTCATCAAAATGTAAATCTTTTAAAGGAAACTATCAACAGAGTGAAAAGGCAACCCACAGAATGAGAGAAAATATTTACAAACTGGCTGGGCATGGTGGATGACACCTGTAATCCCGCACATTGGGAGGCCGAGGTAGGAGGATCACTGAACCCAGGTGTTCAAGACCATCCTGGGTAACATAGTGAGACCTCATCTCTGTGGAAAAAAAAAAAAGTAAAAAAAGAAAATATTTGCAAATCATATATGATAAAGGATTAATATCCAGAATATATAAAGAACCCCTAGGATGGATATGGTGGCTTACACCTGTAATCTCAGGACTTTGGAGGCTGAGGTGGGTGGATCGCTTGAACTCAGGAGTTTGAGACCAGCCTGGGCAATATGGCGAAACCCCGCCTCTACATAAAATACAAAAATTAGCCAGGCATGGTGGCACTCGCCTGCAGTCCCAGCTACTCAGGAGGCTGAGGTAGGAGGATTGTTTGAGCCCAGGAGGTGGAGGTTACAGTGAGCCAAGATTGCATCACTGCACTCCAGCCTGGGTGACAGAGTGAGATGCTGTCTCAAAAATAAAACAAAGTAAAATAAAATAAAGGAAATCCTAACATATGCTACAATGTGGATGAATCTTGAAGACATTATGCTAAATGAAATAAGCTAGTCACAAAAGGACAAATTTTTTTTTATTATTATTATACTTTCAGTTCTAGGGTACATGTGCTCAACGTGCAGGTTTGTTACATATGCATACATGTGCCATGTTGGTGTGCTGCACCCATTAACTCGTCATTTACATTAGATATTTCTCCTAATGCTATCCCTCCCCCTGCCCCCCACCCCACAACCGGCCTCCGTGTGTGATGTTCCCTACCCTGTGTCCAAGTGTTGTCATTGTTCAATTCCCACCTATGAGTGAGAACATTCAGTGTTTGGTTTTTTGTCCTTGTGATTGTTTGCTGAGAATGATGGTTTCCAGCTTCCTCCATGTCCCTATAAAGGACATGAACTCATCAAAAGGACAAATACTATATGATTCCACTTATATGAGGTGCCTAGAATAATCAAATTCTCAGAGTCAGAACCTAGAATGGTGGATACCAGGAACTGGCGAGGAGAGAATGAGGGGTTACTGTTTAAGGGGTATAGAGTTTCAGTTTGGGGTGATGGGAAAGTTCTGGAGATAGTGGTGAATGTGACTGTACTTAATGGCATTTAATTGTACACTCAGAAAGGGTGAAAATTGTAAATTTTATGTTTTGTATATTTTAACACACACACACACACACACACACACACACACAAAACCTACATGAGCTTTTAAGATAATTATCTCACCCAAGGTCAAGTTTATAATCTAAAATTCATTTTCAACTTTTTAATAGCTAAAACTAATACAAGGTGATTTGATTAGTCCATTTTGACCCTAGAATATAAGTCAAGACTTCCAAGTCTCTCTGGATCCAGTTTAACAGCAAATTGTTTGGCTGGGCTGGTAGAAGGCCTGGAAGCTCTGGCTGGCACCTGAAATAACTGGCCCAATGGCTGACCCTGCTGGCCCCAGCAACACTGGTATCTACCCTTCAGAAGAGACATCATGGCCCTCGCATAGAAGCCCTGTGTTTATTACCTCCCAAGCACAAGTCTGAGAAAGGCTTTTCCCCCTCTCAGATTAACTGCACCAGGGCCTTCATTCCCCATTTCTGCAGTGGACAATCATATTTAGTACATATGACAACAGCCTCCTCCTTCGCCAAGCTTTGGTCAGCCTCCTCTGAGTCCTCTTCTCAACCAGGCCTGGACCTTGACCCCTGTTGTTACCAGTTGAGGGTGTCCAGGCTCTCGCCGTTTTGAAAAAAGAATTGGACAAAACGCACAAACAATGCAAGGAAAGAATGAAGCAACAAAAGCACACATTTAATGAAACAAAAGCACACTCCACAGGATGGGGGCTACCTGAGCAAGGGGCTCAAGGACGGGGTTACAGAATTCTGTGGGGTTTAAATACCCCCTAGAGGTTTCCCACTGGTTACTTGGTGTATGCCCTATGTAAATGAAGAGGCTGAAGTGAAGTTACAAAGTTATTTACTTGTCGTACCCCCTATGCAAATGAAGAAGATGAAGTGAGGTTACAAAGTTATTTAGCTGGTGCACCTCCTATGCAAATGAAGAGGATGTTTCCTGTCGTAGCTGAAGTAGAGTTACAAAGATATTTACTTGGTCTTAGAAAGCTGGGGTTTTTCTGTTGGATTTAGCTCTAGGAAATCCTTAGGTTCCCTGCTCCAGATCCTATTCTCCTGCCGCACTGTCCTTGCTGGGTCTCCATAAACCCAGTTTTAGAAAGAATCCTGCCGAGTCCACACAGAGAGAATCCCCACCCCTCGGTATCTGATCAAGTTCCTCATCCCCCACCTTTGACATGTAAGTCCTCGACCTGTCTTCAGCAAGAATCCCGTGTTATTAGTTTAGCAAGAATCCCCTTATCCTTGATATCTCTTAGTAATTTCCATCTACTGACCCCCTCACTCTGCTTGCTGGCCATAAAACCTCAGCTGTCTTGATTATATTCAGAGTTGAGCTCAATCTCTCTGCTTCAAAGCTCTTACTACAATTCTCCTGAACAAAGTCTGCCTTACTTTTTTTTTTTTTTTTTTTTGAGATGGAGTCTTGCTCTGTCACCCAGGCTGGAGTGCAGTGGCGTGATCTCCGCTCACTGCAAGCTCCACCTCCTGGGTTCATGCCATTCTTCTGCCTCAGCCTCCCGAGTGGCTGGGACTACAGGCGCCCGCCACCATGCCCGGCTAATTTTTTGTATTTTTAGTAGAGACGGGGTTTCACTGTGTTAGCCAGGATGGTCTCCATCTCCTGACCTCGTGATCCGCCCGCCTCGGCCTCCCAAAGTGCTGGGATTACAGGCATGAGCCACTGCGCCCGGCCTGCCTTCCTATTTTAACAAGTGTGTCAGATTAGTTTTTTCTTTAATACACAGCAGGAACCTTGGAAGGCTTAAAAATGCTGGCATTTCAAAAGCAATAGTCCCATGGGAATCATAGTTACTGGCAAAGTAACCAATAATTTATCTGATCATCTAATTGCATTCTGGTAAATAAAATCCAACAGTATTTGTCCATAGAGCCCATAGGTTCATGGCCTTCTAAAACCTAGAAAATGTAGTGATTATATCCAAGCCCTCTTGGGAGAATAGAAAAAAAATTATTCAGGCTGGGCACGATGACTCACACCTGTAATCCTAGCACTTTGGAGACCGAGGCAGGTGGATAACCTGAGGTCAGGAGTTCGAGAGCAGCCTGCCCAACAAGGTGAAACCCCGTTTCTACTAAAAATACAAAAATTAGCTGGGCGTGGTGGCAGGCACCTGTAATCCCAGCTACTTGGCAGCCTGAGGCAAGAGAATCACTTGAACCGAAGAGATGGAGGTTGCAGTGATCCGAAATTGCACCATTGCACTCTAGCCTGGGCCACACAGAGAGATTCCGTCTCAATAAATAAATACATTAATTAATTAAATCAGGGATTTAAAAAACAATGCCTAAGGCTTGAAATCCCGTTGCAGGCAATCTAAACCCTACACCCACTTACTATCACCACCTGCCTACCCCACCCCAGACCCAGCACCCTTTCAACCCTCGCCCCCACATATGGGCATACATGCTGCTCTTGTTATACAGGTGAGGCACAACAGTCCTCAGTTACCCGCATTTCCCTCCCACTCTGTAGGCTCCTTAGACGTGTTCCTGGGTTTCTCAGGGCCGTGGCACCTGGCAGAGTCTGCAACCCACTCCGAGAAATTGGAGGGGGCTGCCATCACTGTCGGTGACGTGGGAGGCCATTGCGACGCCGCCCTGTCTGTGCTTAAAAGAGAACACGCCCTGGTGGCTGGAGGGTGTCTGGCTGCATGACTCACTGGAGAAGCTGTCTCCTTGGGAGGAAGTGTGGAGCAGCCTCTCTAAATTTCATTTAGGTAAATTAAGGGGTGGAAAACCACTTGAAGTAGGAAGGCAAAGGCCAGAATTTATCCCTGGACATGCAACTGCTTTCTACATTTGGCCAGTACAGATTCATTCAGATGGAAACAATTTATTTCCTTCAAACCATGAGAAAGAAGCATGCCTTTTTCCTCTGTCAAGGTGTCCAGGGAATCACGGGTGGCTCTCATTAATGAAAACAACTGCTTTGCATTCACATCCCACCTAATCTCCTGTATGGTAAATAATGGAAAGTACTTTAGAAAAGTGCTTGGAAACCTCTTCTCTGCAGGTAGTATTAGCAGATCTCCCTTTGGCCCAAGGCCATTTGGGTGTCCAGGGAAGAGGCATTGATGGGATTAGGTAACTGGGCCATTTGTCTTCATTAACTTTATTACTAACTTCCTGACTCTGGTTATAGGCCCTACAATTAGTTTTTTTCTAAGTGAGAATCGTATTTAGGTTTTTCAATGGCAATTGTTTTATTCATTAAGTTTTCTAAGTAACACAAAAAAGCTTTCTTTTTCACAAAAGTAACATCTGCTACCTGGGGATTTCTGCCTGGTAATTAGGTAACTGGTAATCACCTAAATATGTACCCCCCTCATCAAATTCTAATATTTTTCCTGTTGTTTTTTCTTTTTAAAAAAAACCACTAAGCTAATTTTCATTGGCCAAAAGAAAATGCCTTTAGTTTTTTAATGCCTAATAATTCAGAATTCTCCTTAATCACGTTCTGTTCTGTTATCCAAAGACATATTTTCTAAAGTATGACGTGAACCATCTGTACATTCATCTGTAGCAAAAACATGCCAACACAATGAGTCAGCCAAAATGAAAATGTAATGTGATACACTATATGACTTACATTTTTGGACCAAAGAGTTCCATGACAGCAATTTCAACTGGACTATAAAATATATTTCAACCAGCACATAAAAATGTATTTCAGATGCAAAATCCTTTTCCTTAGTTATCTCTATTACGTCATGTGATTCTTTGTTTCCAATTAACTATTCAATGTTATCTGTCTTTATGCATCTAATGGATTTTTCCCCCATCAAATATTTTCAGACGAATAGTAATTTAATCAAATGTTCCCCTCTGTTAAAAAAAAAAAAAAAAAGCCAGAGCTTGTTATGGGCTAAATGTAGCTTAATTATATTTAGTTTTTTATAAAATACATTAGATAAGGCTTAAGAGAACATATTTTGGAAAAGCCTGTTGCCAGTGACTTCAATGTCTTCTCATTAATTTTTTTAAAAACTGAAGCCCTTAGTTTTGTCTTATGTTATGGACTAATTAGCTGAATAACAGATCTGGTTCTAATTCCCAAGTCCAGCTCTAATTCAGAATGAGCTCTTTAGTCACTAAACTTCAGACGAAAAGTCTGTCCTACCCACCGACTGTGCCCAAGGCAAAGAGGAAAACCTAGACGAGGAAAGCATAGTAGAGAACCATGGGGCCATGAGATTCATTTAGTCAGGCATCAGTAGGGTATATGTTTCATATCAAGGATCCTGTGCAATCCTAATGAAGTTCTAGTGGGGAAATTACATCTGATATTGATTTATCTTTGACTCTGAGTTTTGTGAAAACTGCCTTTAACTGAACAATTTCCCTAGAAATTTTGCATCAAAATTGATGGCACCTGGAGCCGGGCGCGGGGGGCTCACGCCTGTAATCCCAGCACTTTGGGAGGCTGAGGTGGGTGGATCACCTGAGGTCGGGAGTTTGGGACCAGCCTGGCCAACATGGAGAAACTCCGTCTCTACTAAAAATACAAAAATTAGCCAGCCGTGGTGGCGCATGCCTGTAATCCCAGCTGCTCGGGAGGCTGAGGCAGGAGAATCACTTGAACCTGGGAGGCGGAGGTTGCGGTGAGCCGAGATTGTGCCATTGCACTCCAGCCTGGGCAACAAGAGCAAAACTCTGTCTCAAAAAAAAAAAAAAAAATTGATGGCACCTATGTTATACAAGACAAGGGAAGGTTGTGGAAATGTTCCAGATTAGAAAGACATGGTAACTTGATCTTATACCAAATAAAGGGGGAAAAATGCTTTAAAGGGTATTATTAGACTAATAGATACTATTGGAATACAGATTATGTCAATGTTAAAATTACTTTAGTTGTTAACTGTACTGGATTAGCAAGAGACTATCCCTATTCTTAAGAAATACACACTGAAGCATTTAGAGGAAAAAAGTTGTAGTATATGCAACTGACTTTCAAATAATTCAGAAAAAGAAATATTGTAAGTTGCATACATGAGTATGTGCACAATGATCAAGTTAATGGGTAAACTAGGTGAAGCTGGGTAGAATATACAGGTTTTCTTTGTATTATTCTTGCAACTTTTATGTAAAATTATTTCCAAATAAAAAGTAAAAAAAAAATGACACTTGAGTATAGTCTGATTAGGAGACTTTAAGTACAGTGGTTGACTGGCTAAGTTATTTCTCCTTTAAGATCTGTCACTTTTTCAACTTGATAACTAGATAGTAGTTTCCTCAGAGGTTACTATAAAAATGATATAGCCCAGTGAAATATCTTACAGTCTTGTTATCCTTTATTGTAGATTTCTCTTTTTTTTTTTTTTTTTGAGACAGAGTCTTGCTCTGTTGCCCAGGCTGGAGTGCAGTGGCGTGATCTTGGTTCACTGCAAGCTCTGCCTCCTGGGTTCATGCCATTCTCCTGCCTCAGCCTCCTGAGTAGCTGGGACTACAGGCACCCGCCACCATGCCCAGCTAATTTTTTTTTGTATTTTTTAGTAGAGACAGGGTTTCACCATGTTAGCCAGGATGGTCTCAATCTCCTGACCTCATGATCCACCCGCCTTGGCCTCCCACAGTGCGGGGATTACAGGCGTGAGCCACTGCGCCCGGCTATTGTAGATTTCTCATACCTCTTAGCCAGGGCTCTGGAGAGAAACAGAACCAATAGGGGAGTTACACACACACACACACACACACACACACACACACACACGTACACAGATTGACTTTAAGGAATTGACTCACGTGGTTGTGGGGGCTGGCAAGTCTGAAATCTGAAGAGCAGACCAGCAGGCTGGAAATGTGGACAAGAGAGGCTGTTGCAGTCTGGAGAATTAATTCCACAGGGCAGCAGGCTGGAAGCTTGGACAGGGTTTCCGTGTTGCAGTCTTGAGAATTCCTTATACTTTAGGGAGCCTCAGTCTTTGCTCTCAAGGTTTTCAACTAATTGAATGAGGCCCACCCATATCGCAGAGGGTCATCTGCTGTACTCCCTGCCTATTGATTTAAATGTTAATCATCTAAAACATACCGTCACAGCAACATCTTGACTGGTGTTTCACCAAACAACTGGGCACTATAACTTAGCTAAGCTGACACAGACAATTAACTATCAGACTACTGGAAACAGGGTATTCAGGGATCAGAGCGATTTAAGCCCTTGTAGGCAAATGGCAGTAAAACCTAGCATGCTCCCTGCCTTCAAGAAAAGGAAACTCTAGGGACAAGCCTGTACCAAGTACACACGAAATAACTATATGACAATTTTAAATGACAGAACGAAACCCTCAATGCCAAGGTGCAGAGCACAGGGATTCACAACAGGTGAGAAGGGTGGGGAAAGGGAGAGGGCTCAGACACAAAGGAGTAGGCAAGATTTAAGGATGAGAAGGCTTCCTCTGGGGGATGGGGCCACGGGTTCTTCCAGATGAACTCAATCAGCCCCTTCCTCTATTCTTCTTACTTTCTCAAAGTATTAAACAAGCAAAGAAACATAACACTCATTAAGTAGCATTATGTTATAGGGTTTTATGCCCTACTAAATCAGCATCCTCAGTTCATAAATCCAGCAGATTTACAATGGAGCTTTCATACTATAAAGGACTACAGAATTGAGAGTCTGATTCATAATTTTCCGATGGTCTTAATTACTTAAATATGTAAAATTTTAGAAGCCTTTTGTTTGCCTTTAATAGGAATGCCATATAATTCAATTTTCTAATTCAGTATTTTTTACTCAATAAACGTTTTCAGACCTTTGAAACTTGTTATTTTATTACTTTGTCGTGGTTTTCTTAATTGAAAACTCAAGCATAATTTTAAGAGTCTAATCACTATATCTAATTACAAAAAAAGCTAAGTAGTGACATTATTTAACTTAAATACAACTTTTTAAAATAATGACTCACAGATGGACAGGAAGCTGCCGTTAGAACAGCTGGAGTTGAAAGATGCTTCTGCCTTACAGAAGCCCTCTTTAAAATCTCAGCTTAATCTATGTTAACTTTCCAATTGCATTTGTCAATTCAATTTTAAAGTACCAGGAAAATTTTGGAATCTAGGCCTTCGACTGCTTTTTTTCTTTTTCTTTTCTTTTCTTTTTTGGGAGGGTCAACAATAGCTCTTCTACAAGAAAAAAATATATATATATGTGCCTCTACAGAAGACAAACACCCTTTAAAATCTGGAGCAACTTCACACAAGTCAATGGGAGTATTGAGAAGTCTTCTTAAATTACTTTTGCATCTACAAATAGAGAAAAACCTTGCACTACCCCGTGCCTTGCCCATATTAAGTATTTACTCATTCAGCAATCATTTATTATATGCCTGTCTGGATTACTTTCATCACCTGACGCTGTTCTTCCTCATTTCTGTTACAGCCCCTTAAAATCAGGACTCTAGGGCTGGGCGCAATGGCTCACACCTGTAATCCCAGCACTTTGGGAAGCCAAGGCAGGAGCATCACTTGAGCCCAGGAGTTCGAGACCAGCTGGCCAACACACTGGTAACTTCCCCCTGCCAGCCCCACACCCCATCTCTACTAAAATTTAAAAAAAAAAAAAAAAATGGCCGGGCACGGTGGCTTGCACCTGTAATCCCAGCACTTTGGGAGGCCGAGGCAGGCAGATCACCTGAGGTCAGGAGTTCAAGACCAGCCTGGCCAACATGGTGAAACCCTGTCTCTACTAAAATTACAAAAATTAGCTGGGCATGGTTACAGGCGCCTGTAATCCCAGCTACTCCAGAGGCTGAGGCAGGAGAATAGCTTGAATTCGGGAGGCAGAGGTTGCAGTGAGTAGAGATCATGTCATTGCACTCCAGCCTGGGAGATAAGAGTGAAACTCTCTCAAAAAAAAAAAAAAAGAAAAAAATTAGCAGGTTATGGTGGTGTTCAACTGTGCTCTCAGTTACTTGGAAGCCTGAAGCAAAAGGCTCACTTGAGCCCAGGAGGTCAAGACTTGCAGGGAGCCATGATCATGCCAGTGCACTGCAGCCTGGGTGACAGAGTGAGACCTTGTCTCAAAAAATAATAATAATAAAATACAATTGCTTTCCGTGGTTCCCTATCACTGGCAAATTAAGTCTTTATATGTATATACATAAAAGATAATGTGTGTTGTAAGTGTGTCCATGTGACATAAGCACTGGATTTCCAGAGAAGGCCCCTGAGGCCTTTTGAAGGCAGGATAGTACAGCATTTAGGGGCACAGACTATGGAGTTTGAATGCCTGAGTTCAAATCTCAAATTTATATCCCACCACACCTTCCCGCATCAGCTGCCCTGACAAATTCCGCCTCCCAGGCTTTCTGAACTGCTCGTCTTTCTCTGAGTAAGCTATGTGAACATGTTTGTGCCCTTACCCTCGGCTCTGCATGCCTCTTACTCGACATTTTTCCTCTAACTCTTAGTGGTCCTTCTTTGAGCACCTCCCCAGAACCTCTTAGGCTGTGGAGAGCACCAGGGCTCCCTCAAGCCAAGCACTTGCCGCACAGCTGCTTTTCTCCCTGTCTAGATGACAGGTGTCTAGAGGACAGGTGGCACTCCCTCTGGTAAGTGTTCCCTCCTTGGGCAGGTCTCCCCTGACATTTCCAGACAGAACCAGGGGCTCTTTCCCAGGTGATCTCTTGGAACCTCAAGCATATTTCTGCGTGTGTAGCAAGACTCCGTAATTATCTCTGTCTCCCACTGCCACTGAGAGGGACTTTGTCTTATTCCACTTAGTAGCTTCAAGCACAAACATAATTCTCAGAACACAGTGGGTGTCTGTGTTCAAAAAGATAATCTGTCAAACAAATGGATACATATCTACAACATCTAAGAATACTTTTAAAATACAAGAGAAGAGGAATCACAGAAAAATCAACCAAAAACGTCAAGTAAATTGTAGATTTCCCTAGGCAAGCTCTGGCCAAAGAAGTTACACTATAATATTTATCTGAGATGCCTAGAATTCTGTTTTCTTATAATCTGCTTTTGTCTTCATCTCTAATTAAGCTAAATTTAAAGTGATAAACTGGTAAGTTTATAATTTCACTATGTTTATAAACCATGAGTAACTCTAAGAACTTAGAGAGAAAATAAAGCCTATTCATTGTTTACAATTTACAAGGCTAAGGCATAGAAAATTTCCCCTTTATTTAACACACTTTTACAATATCTTGTTTAAAGGTGAATTATTTCACTATTAATGCCTTTAAATATAGTTACAAAACAAAGCACCCAGAGATAAACATAAGAAGTTTGCCTATAAACACACTGATGGCCAAAAATGGAATACAACTCAGTCCAAAGAAATCATTTTAAAAACAGCCACAAAGGAAATCTTAACCTGAAATCTATTCTTCAACAGCTACTCAAACGTAACAGGCAAACTAAGTGACGACTTAGTGATTTACCATCAAAGCATGGTATGTTGATAATACTGGAATGAACAGAGACGTAAACATAGATGCTCATGGTGTTCAAAGTAAATGCCCTTGGCTGCTGTCTGAGGTACTATCACAGTCTACTATTTCTTAAATCTGATTTTTGTTTGTTTTGTTCTTTGTTTTTGAGACAGTGTCTCACTCTGTCGCCCAGCCTGGAGTGCAGTGGTGCAATCTCGGCTCACTGCAACCTCCGCCTCCCAGGTTCAAGCAATTCTCCTGCCTCAGCCTCCTGAGTAGCTGGGACTACAGGCACGCCCCACCACGCCTGGTTAATTTTTTGTATTTTTAGTAGAGACGGGTTTCAGCATGTTAGCCAGCATGGTCTCGATCCCCTGACCTCGTGATCTGCCCGCCTCAGCTTCCCAAAGTGCTGGGATTACAGGCGTGAGCCAACGCACCTGGCCTTAAATCTGTTTTTTTAAAGTCTCATGGTAGCCTCACCAGCGTTTTTGTTTGAACTTCATCCTCTCTGCACTATGAATATTCCTATTCTCCTTGGGTTGGATTTTCTCCACTTTTTGAAGAATGTCTTTATAATCTGCAGTAGCCTTCAAGAGCCAAAGTTAAGTATAGTAATGTTGGACTAGCTGGCAATGTGGTAGGTATTTCTTTCTAGATGAAGAACCCTGTCTTGTGTACCCTCGAATCACATCACGTAGGGTAGCCATCTGTGTACTCTATCTATATTAAGGTAGGCCCTGGATAGGGAGGAATAGGGAGACAATGCAGGAATTTAGACACTAGAGTTCTGCTAACAATTCTCTATACATGACTGCTGCACCCTTCCAGAGGTGTTTATGCCTGAGACAAGACAGTATTTTAGGGGTTCAGTAGCAGTTTCTATGCCCCTAGATCTAACACTTAAGCAGTGTTTTCTCTGAGTAACTGTGTTAGTCTTTCAGCTGCTACCAAAAAGCACCATCAACTGGGTGGCTAATAAACAACAAACATTGATTTCTCACAGTTCTGAAGGCTGGAAGATAAGGTGCTGGCAGATTCAGTATCTGCTGAGGGCCTGCTTTCTGGTTCATAGATGGCATTTTCTAGTTGTGGCCTCACATGGTGGAAGGAGTAAAATGAGTTCTCTGTGTCTCTTTTATTAGGGCACTAATCCCATTATAAGGGCAGCACTTTCATGACCTAATCACCTCCCAAAGGTCTCACCTCCTAAAGCCATCACCTTGGGGATTAAGTTTTCAACATGTGAATTTGGGGGGGTGGGGCACAAACACTCAGATCCTATCACTAAGAAAACAGAAGCAAACAGTGGCTTCTAAACTGATGGGATCTGGGTGCAAGCTTGTAAGACAAGGGCCCAGGAAGTTCCTGCTGTAGACGTCGTCATGAAGGGACACAGCAGAAAAGCATTTCAGAATCAGAAGGGATTTTTTTTTGACAGGGTCTCACTCTCTCACCGAGGCTGGAGTGCAGTGGCATGATGGTGGCTCACTGCAGCCTCAATCTCCAGGGCTCAAGCGATCCTCCCACCTCAGCCTCCTAAGTAGCTGTGGCTACAGAGGCAATGCCACCACACCCGGCTAATTTTTAAATGTTTTGTAGTGATGGGGTTTCACTATGTTGCCTAGGTTGGTTTCGAACTCCTGGCCTTAAGCAATCCTTCCACTTTAGCCTCCCAAAGTGCTGGGATTACAGGCGTGAGCCACCACGCCTGGCCAGAAGGGATCTTAAACATATGGAAGTCATGTGACCCAGATTTTCCACTGCAAGCACAGTTCTAAATATTCTTCCCCTCCATCAGACCATGAGCCATATAGGTCACCTGGGCTACCATCTTAATTTAATTTCATTGTTATTTTTTGAGATTTAGTCTCACTCTGTCACCCAGGCTGGAGTGCAGAGTGCAATGGCACGATCTCAGCTCACTGCAACCTCTGCCTCCCAGGTTCAAGTGATTCTCCTGCCTCAGCCTCCTCCCGAGTAGCTGGGATTAAAGGTGCATACCACCATGCCCAGCTAATTTTTGGGTTTTTTTGTTTGTTTGTTTTTGAGACGGAGTCTCAGTCTGTCGCCCAGGCTGGAGTGCAGTGGCATGATCTCAGCTCACTGCAACCTCTGTCACTCGGGTTCAAGCAATTCTCCTGCCTCAGCCTCCCGAGTAGCTGGGATTATAGATGCCTGCCACGGCACCTGGCTAATTTTTTTTTTTTTAAAGTAGAGACGGAGTTTCACCATCTTGGCCAGGCTGGTCTTGAACTCCTGACCTCGTGACCCACCCGCTTCGGCCTCCCAAAGTGCTGGGATTACAGACGTGAGCCACTGTGCCTAGCCAATTTTTGTATTTTTAGTGGAGACAGGGTTTCACCATGTTGGCCAGGCTAGTCTTGAACTTCTGACCTCAAGTGATCCACCCGCCTCAGCCTCCCAAAGTGCTGAGATTACAAGCATGAGCCACTGCACCCAGACCCATCTTAATTTTATAGGCAAAGAAACTGAGCATAAATAATTTGCCATTGTGGAAATATGGATGGTGAAAGAAAAATAAATTAAAACAAAAATTTTTTTTAAAAATTGTCAAATATCACACAAGTAGTTAGTGCCAGATGGAAATGCTAAACTGTTACTTCCTAACTGTCCTTCTAGCCAATCTCTAGGACACATGTGAAGGTCTCTTGCAGTGTAATTCTAGACTTTTTCACTACTTACATTGAATATGCATTTTATGATTTTCTTTTTTTTTTTTTTTTTTTTGAGACGGAGTCTTGCTCTGTCCCCCAGGCTGGAGTGCAGTGGCACAATCTCGGCTCACTGCAAGCTCCGCCTCCCGGGTTCACGCCATTCTCCTGCCTCAGCCTCCCGAGTAGCTGGGACTACAGGCGTCCGCCACCACGCCCGGCTAATTTTTTTTTTTTGTATTTTTAGTAGAGACGGGGTTTCACCGTGTTAGCCAGGATGGTCTCGATCTTCTGACCTTGTGATCCGCCCGCCTCAGCCTCCCAAAGTGCTGGGATTACAAGCTTGAGCCACTGCACCCGGCCTTATGATTTTCATCATTAAGATAATGTGAATTTTAAAAGGAAGTTTCAGATGAACCAATACTTTCTCCTCCAAAAAGAATGAATGCTTTAAGTTTAGTATTGAGAGCTAGCGAGAGTCTAGTTTAAGTTGAGAGTCTTTTTAGTAACCAGTTTTAGGATAAACTAAGGAGAAGCTAACAAGACATCTGAATGTGTGAGCTTCACATTAGAATACTTGATGAGTTATAATGCATACAATTAAGTTGTAATAATTGAGTCAATACAAAATCATAAAATAAGGCCAAGTGCAGTGACTCTTGCACTTAGGGAGGCCAAGGTGGGTGGGTTGCTCGAGCCCAGGAGTTTGAGACCAGCAACATGGCAAAACCCTGTCTCTACGAAGATACAAAAATGAGCTGGGCGTGACAGCACTTGCCTGTATTCCCAGCTACTGGGGAGGCTGAAGTGAGAGGATCGCTTGAGCTAGGGAGACTGAAGCTGCAGTGAGCTGAGATCGCGCCACTGCACTCCAGCCTGGGCGACAGAGTAACACCGTGTCTCAAAAAAAAAAAAAAAAAAAAAAGTCATAGAATAAAATGAATGAGGGAGAGGGTAAACCCTGAAGAAGAAAAGTGGATAATATATGTATTCAGGGAGATTTGTTTAGACATGATTATTCACTGCTGTCTAAAATAAACTTTAGATTTTAGGTTTTCGAAGTTTTCTCAATCATAATCAAAGAGTGAAAAGGGAAAGCCAGTGAGACACAATGAATCTGACTCTAGGAAATGAAGCTGTATGTAGCACTTCCTCCTCATTCTCACTGCCAGTCTAAGGGAGGAGAATGGGAACGCTGAAAAACTCTCAGCCGCAGATGATCGAATGACAAGTTTCAGAATGACGGGTTTCAAAATCACTTCAAATGCTACTTCTTTCATTTTAAAAATAACATTTTTTCTGTCTATAAAAGTACTATTTATACTTCATAGAAAACTTGAAAAATAAGAGAAAGTTGAAAGAAGTAATAACATACTCTTCATATTCAGATAACCTTTGTTAATATTTGAATGTTTTTCATTCTTTTTCTCCAAATACTGTGATATTTTATACAGCTAATACCATGTTAATAGATTTTAGTCTTCTCTCTAATTTAGGATAGTATTATGAATATTTTCCTATGTCATTTAAAATTATTTGCAAAAAGTTTGTAAATGGCTGTGAGATATCATAACCATACCCTAATTTATGTAATGATTTTCTTATTTACAAGTACCATATGTAATGATGCAGTCAATATCTTTGCACGTAAGTTGTCCATATTTGTTTATTTCCTACAGAGAGCAGACTAGAAGTTGAACTACTGCGTCAGAGTTTGAAGAATGTAAGTTTCTTGATAACATCTGTCAGATTAACTTTCAGAATATTGTACTAATTTATGCTCCTACTGCCCTTGGGTGAAATGCCTGTCTTACCACTGACTCAGCATCTCTGAAAGATGATCACTTTATGGACATTTTTGCTCATCTGAAAGGGACAAGGGGAGGCCATATTGCTATTTTAGTTTTTGATTCTTAGTGATTTTAAACAGATTTTCATGTAATTATTACCAATTTTATTTCCTTTTCAGCAAGTTATCTGTGTTCTTTAACCATTGGGAGTTCTTTGATAAAGTAATTTAAATGTACACATAATGATAGTCTATTATCTGTCATTACTATCTATTTTCATCTTAATTTGGAGAATCATTCTCTTTTAGAACTTTTTTTTTTTTTTTTGAGATGGAGTCTCGCTCTGTTGCCCAGGCTGGAGTGCAGTGGCACGATCTCGGCTCACGGCAAGCTCTGCCTTCCGGGTTCACGCCATTCTCCTGCCTCAGCCTCCTGAGTGGCTGGGACTACAGGTGCCTGCCCCACACCCAGGTAATTTTTTTTGTATTTTTAGTAGAGACGGGGTTTCACCATGTTAGCCAGGATGGTCTCGATCTCCTGACCTCGTAATCTGCCCATCTTGGCCTCCCAAAGTGCTGGGATTACAGGTGTAAGCCACCGCGTCCGGCCTCTTTTAGAACTTTCTAAGAAAATTTCATAAATCAATAAAATAAAATTTTAAACTTGTCACAACTGTATAATACTGCTTGTAATAACTTTGGAATGACAATACTTTTTGTAAAATGATTCGTACATTAAACACTTTACCGAAAAAAGGCTTTAGTCCTGGTTCTGCCTCAAACCAGAATTTATATCTTAAAACAAAATTTCAATGAATCTTAGTTTATCTGTAAAATAAGATGGTTAATCTTTGAGTCCATTCAATTTAAAAACTAGTTAACTTGTGCTTACAAAAAACAATACACAGCACCATCTAGAGGTAAAAAGGAATACTTTTGTACATTTTTCACTTATTAAAAATGATTTTTTAGCCTTAAAAACACAATATTAAGTCAATATATTTTATACTTGCAGAAAATGCCTGGGTAAATGTATGAGAATTGTAATAGGTCTATCACATCGGATAAAACTTTTAGAATGAATGTCATAGTTGTCAGGCCTCTGAGCCTAAGCTAAGCCATCATATCCACTGTGACCTGCACGTATGTATCCAGATGGCCTGAAGCAACTGAAGATCCACAAAAGAAGTGAAAATAGCTTTCACTGATGACATTCCACCATTGTGATTTGTTTCTGCCCCACCCTAACTGATCAATGTACTTTGTAATCTCCGCCACCCTTAAGAAGGTTCTTTGTAATTCTCCTCACCCTTGAGAATGTACTTTATGAGATCCACCCCCTGCCCGCAAAACATTGCTCCTACCTCCACAACCTATCCCAAAACCTGTAAGAACTAATGATAATCCCATCACCCTTTGCTGACTCTCTTTTCAGACTCAGCCTGCCTGCACCCAGGTGAAATAAACAGCCTTGTTTGGTGGTCTCTTCACACGGACACGCGTGACATTATTCGGTGCCAAAGACCCGAGTCAGAGGGACTCCTTCGGGAGACCAGTCCCCTGTCCTCACCCTCACTCCGTGAAGAGATCCACCTACGACCTCGGGTCCTCAGACCAACCAGCCCAAGGAACATCTCACCAATTTCAAATCGGGTAAGCGGTCTTTTTACTCTCTTCTCCAGCCTCTCTCGCTACCCTTCAATCTCCCTGTCCTTCCAATTCCAGTTCTTTTTCCTCTCTAGTAGAGACAAAGGAGACACATTTTATCCATGGACCCAAAACTCTGACGCCGGTCACGGACTTGGGAAGACAGTCTTTACTTGGTGTTTAATCACTGCGGGGACGCCTGCCTGATTATTCACCCCATTCCCTTGGTGTCTGATCACCACAGGGTCACCTGCCTTGGTCATTCACCCACATTCCCTTGGTGGCAAGTCAATTGCGGGGACGCCTGCTTTGGCTGCTCACCCACATTGCAGCCCAGGGCTGCTCCCCACCCTCCTTCTCCGTGTTTCTACCCTTCTCTTTAAACTTGCCTCCTTCACTGTGGGCAACCTTCCCCCCTCCATTCCTACTTCTTCTCCCTTAGCCTGTGTTCTCAAGAACTTAAAACCTCTTCAACTCTCACCTGACCTAAAATCTAAGTGTCTTATTTTCTTCTGCAACACCGCTTGGCCCCAATACAAGCTTGACAATGCTTCTAAATGGCCAGAAAATGGCACTTTTGATTCCTCCATCCTACGAGACCTAGATAATTTTTGTTGAAAAATGCACAAATGGTCTGAGGTGCCTGACGTCCAGACATTTTTCACACTTCGTTCCATCCCTAGTCTCTGTTCCCAATGTGACTCATCCCAAATTCTCCTTCTTTCCCTCCTGCCTGTCCCTTCAGTCCCAACCCCAAGCGTTGCTGAGTCTTTTGAATCTTCCTTTTCTACTGACCCATCTGACCTCTCACCTCCTCCCCAGACTGCTCCTCCTCAGGTCGTTCCCTGCTAGGCTGAATCAGGTTCCAACTCTCCTTCAGCCTCTGCTCCCCCATCCTATAACCCTTCTATTACCTCCCCTCCCCACACCCGGTCTGGTTTACGGTTTCGTTCTGGGACTAGCTCTCCCCCACCTGCCCAACAATTTCCTCTTAGAGAGGTGGCTGGAGCTGAAGGCATAGTCAGGGTACATGCGCCTTTTTCTCTATCAGACTTTTCCCAAATCAGCCAGTGTTCAGGCTCTTTCTCATCAGACCCCACTAAATATATACAGGAATTCCGATATCTAACTCTGTCCTACAATTTAACCTGGAGTGACTTAAATGTCATCCTAACTTCTACCCTTTCCCCAGATGAACGGGAAAGAGTTTTTTCTCTAGCCCAATCTCACGCTGATAACCGCTGGCTTCATTAGCCAGACCTCCAGGAAGGCATTAGAGCAGTTCCCCGAGAAGATCCCCAGTGGAACTACCAGGCAGATTCCCCAGGTATAGCTAGGCGAGATTACATGGTTTCCTGCCTAGTTGAAGGGCTTAAAAAGGCAGCTGACAAAGCTGTTAATTATGACAAACTTAAAAAAACTACCCAAGGTAAAGATGAAAACCCAGCCCAGTTCATGGCCCGCTTAGCAGCAACCCTTAGGCGCTTTACCACCCTAGACCCAGAGGGCCCAGAAGGCCGCCTTATTCTTCATATGCATTTTATCACCCAGTCAGCTCCTGACATTAGAAAAAAAGCTTCAAAAATTAGAATCCTGCCCTGAAACCCCACAACAGGAATTAATCAACCTCACCTTCAAGGTGTACAATAATAGAGAAGAGGTAGCCAGACAGCAACGCATTTCTGAGTTACAGCTACTTTACCTCTGCTGTAAGACAACCCACAACCACGTCTCCAGCATACAAGAACTTCAGAACATCCAAGCCACAGCTCCCAGGGGCTCCTTCAAAACATCCTCGTGGACCTTGCTTCAAATGCCAAAAGCCTGGCCACTGGGCCTCGGAATGCCCACAGCCCAGGATTCCTCCTAAGCCGTCCCCTGTCTGTGCAGGCCCTCACTGGAGGTCAGACTGTCCGACTCACATCGCCACCGGTCCTAAAGCCCCTAGAGCCCAAACCCAATTTTCCTTGGCCGACTCCTTCCCAGATCTCCTCGGCTTAGCAGCTGAAGGCTGACGCTGCCTGATCGCCTCAGAAGCCCCCTGGACCATCACGGATGCCGAGCTTCAGGTAACTCTTACAGTGGAGGGTAAGTCCGTCTCCTGTTTAATCAATACGGGGGCTACCCACTCCACATTACTTTCTTTTCAAGGGCCTATTTCCCTTGTCCCAGTAACTGTTGTGGGTATTGACAGCCAAGCTTCAAAACTCCTTAAAACTCCCCCACTCTGGTGCCAACTAGGACAACATTCTTTTATGCACTCTTTTTTAGTTATCCCCACCTGCTCAGTTCCCTTATTAGGCTGAGACATTGTAACCAAATTATCTGCTTCCCTGATTATTCCTGGACTACAGCCACATCTCATTGCCACCCTTCTTCCCAACCCAAAGCCTCCTTCTCATCTTCCTCTCGTATCCCCCCACCTTAACCCACAAGTATGGGATACCTCCACTCCCTCCCTGGCAACCGATCACATGCCCATTACTATCCCATTAAAACCTAATCACCCCTACCCCACTCAACGCCAGTATCCCATCCCATAACAGGCTTTAAGGGGATTGAAGCCTGTTATCACTCACCTGCTACAGCATGGGCTTCTAAAACCTATAAACTCTCCTTACAATTCCCCCATTTTACCTGCCCAAAAACCAGACAAGTCTTACAGGTTAGTTCAGGATCTGCACCTTATCAACCAAATTGTTTTGCCTATCCACCCTGTGGTGCCCAACCCGTACACTCTTTTGTCCTCAATACCTTCCTCCACAACTCATTATTCTGTTCTTGATCTTAAAGATGCTTTTTTCACTATTCCCCTACACCCCTCGTCCCAGCCTCTCTTCGCTTTCACCTGGACTGACCCTGACACCCATCAGTCCCAGCAGCTTACCTGGGTTGTGCTGCCACAAGGTTTCAGGGCAGCCTCATTACTTCAGCCAAGCTCTTTCTCATGATTTACTTTCTTTCCACCCCTCCGCTTCTCACCTTATTCAATATATTGATGACCTTCTACTTCGTAGCCCCTCCTTTGAATCTTCTCAACAAGACACCCTCCTGCTCCCTCAACATTTATTCTCCAAAGGATATCGGGTATCCCCCTCCAAAGCTCAAATTTCTTCTCCATCCATTACCTACCTGGGCATAATTCTTCATAAAAACACACATGCTCTCCCTGCCGATCATGTCTGACTGATCTCTGAAACCCCGACCCCATCTACAAAACAACAACTCCTTTCCTTCCTGGGCATGGTTGGATACTTTCACCTTTAGATACCTGGTTTTGCCATCCTAACAAAACCATTATATAAACTCACAAGAAGAAACCTAGGCTGGGTGCGGTGGCTCAAGCCTGTAATCCCAGCACTTTGGGAGGCTGAGGCAGGTGGATCACAAGGTCAGGAGATCGAGACCATTCTGGCTAACACGGTGAAACCCCATCTCTACTAAAAATACAAAAATTAGCCGGGCATAGTGGCGGACGCCTGTAGTCCCAGCTACTCGGGAGGCTGAGGCAGGAGAATGGCATGAACCCGGGAGGCAGAGCTTGCAGTGAGCTGAGATTGCGCCACTGCACTCCAGCCTGGGCGACAGAGCCAGACTCCATCTCAAAAAAAAAAAAAAAAAAAGAAACCTAGCTGACCCCATAGATCCTAAATCCTTTCCCCACTCCTCTTTCTGAGACAGCTTTAGAGACTGCTCCCACACTAGCTCTCCCTGACTCATCCCAACCCTTTTTCATGGCACACAGCTGAAGTACAGGGCTGTGCAGTTGGAATTCTTACACAAGGACTGGGATCACGCCCTGTAGCCTTTTTGTCCAAACAACTTGACCTTACTGTTTTAGGCTGGCCATATCATGTCTCTGTACGGCAGCCGCCGCCGCCCTAATACTTTTAGAGGCCCTCAAAATCACAAACTATGCTCAACTCACTCTCTACAGTTCTCATAACTTCCAAAATCTATTTTCTTCCTCACACCTGACACATGTACTTTCTGCTCCCTGGCTCGTTCAGCTGTACTCACTCTTTGTTGAGTCTCCCAGTTACCATTGTTCCTGGCCCGGACTTCAATCCGGCCTCCCACATTATTCCGGATACCACACCTGACCCCCATGACTGTATCTCTCTGACACACCTGACATTCACTCCATTTCTCCATATTTCCTTCTTTCCTGTTCCTCACCCTAATCACAGCTGGTTTATTGATGGCAGTTCCACCAGGCCTAATTGCCACACACCAGCAAAGGCAGGCTATGCTACAGAATCTTCCACATCTAGCATTGAGGCTACTGCTCTGCCCCCCTCCACTACCTCTCAGCAAGCCAAACTCATTGCCTTAACTCGAGCTGTCACTCTTGCAAAGGAATTATGCATCAATATTTATACTGACTCTAAATATGCCTTCCATATCCTGCACCACCGTGCTGTTATATGGGCTGAAAGAGGTTTCCTCACTACACAAAGGTCCTCCATCATTAATGCCTCTTTAATAAAAACTCTTCTCAAGGCCACTTTACTTCCAAAAGAAGCTGGAGTCATTCACTGCAAGGGCCACCAAAAGGCATCAGATCCCATCACTCAGGGCAACGCTTATGCTGATAAGGTGGCTAAAGCAGCAGCTAGCGTTCCAGCTCACGGCCAGTTTTTCTCCTCATCAGTCGCTCCCACTTACTCGCCCACTGAAACTTCCACCTATCAATCTCTTCCCACATAAGGCAAATGGTTCTTGGACCAAGGAAAATATCTCCTTCCAGACTCACAGGCCCATTCTATTCTATTGTAATTTCATAACCTCTTCCATGTAGGTTACAAGCCACTAGCCTGCCTCTTAGAACCTCTCGTTTCCTTTCCATTGTGGAAATCTATCCTCAAGGAAATCACATCTCAGTGTTCCGTCTGCTATTCTACTACTCCTCAGGGATTGTTCAAGCCCCCTCCCTTCCCTACACATCAAGCTTGGGGGATTTGCCCCCACCCAGGACTGGCAAATTGACTTTACTCACATGCTTCGAGTCAGGAAACTAAAATACCTCTTGGTCTGGGTAGTCACTTTCACTGGATGGGTAGAGGCCTTTCCCACAGGGTCTGAAAAGGCCACCGCGGTCATTTCTTCCCTTTTGTCAGACATAATTCCTCGGTTTGGCCTTCCCACCTCTACACAGTCCAATAACGGACTGGCCTTTATTAGTCAAATCATCCAAGCAGTTTCTCAGTCTCTTGGTATTCAGTGGAAACTTCATACCCTTTACTGTCCTGAATCTTCAGGAAAGGTAGAACAGACTAATGGTCTTTTAAAGACATACCTCACCAAGCTCAGCCTCCAACTTAAAAAGGACTGGACAGTACTTTTACCTCTTGCCCTTCCCAGAATTACAGCCTGTCCTTGAGATGCTACAGGGTACAGTCCATTTGAACTTTTATATGGATGCACTTTCTTGCTTGGACCCAGCCTCATCCCAGACACCAGCCCTCTAGGCAACTATCTTCCAGTCCTCCAGCAGGCTAGACAGGAAAGTTGCCAGGCTGCTAATCTTCTCTTGCCTACTCCAGATTCTCAGCCATATGAAGACATCCTAGCTGGACAATCAGTTCTTGTTAAGAATCTGACCCCTCAAACTCTACAACCTCGATGCACCGGACCCTACTTAGTCATCTATAGTACCCCAACTGCCGTCTGCCTGCAGGATCCTCCCCACTGGGTTTACCGTTCCACAATAAAGCTGTGTCCATCAGACAGCCAGCCTGATATCTCCTCTTCCTCCTGGAAGTCGCAAGCACTCTCCCCTACTTCCCTTAAACTCACTTGCATTTCTGAACAACAGTAATAACCCTTACGAGCCTAATACATCCCTTCATTCTATTAGGCCTATCCATCCTTACCCTACTCTTTGTAACAGGGCTTTACACAGTCACCCCACTACTTGGACTGCACCCCAAAAACTTATCATCCTTATTATATTCTGTCTAGCCATACTCCTATTCACCATTCTCAACTACTCATAAATGACCTGCTGTTGTTTATACTGCCGGTTTATATTGTTTCTCCAACCCATCACAGCTGATATCTCCTGGTGCTATTCCCAAACTGCCACTCTTGACTCTCTCTTAGAGTGGATAGATGATCTTTGCTGACAGGGCACCCTCCAATACTTCCACCCTGATGAAGTTCTATTCTTTACTTTTATACTCACTCTTATTCTCATTCCCATTCTTATGCCACTCTATACCTCTCCCTAGTTACCTCCAGCATACTATCAATCTCACCCACTCTCTCCTCGCTGCCTCCAATCCTTCTCTAGCAAATAATAGTTGGCTATGCATTTCCCTTTCTTCCTGCTCTTACACAGCCATCCCCGCTCTCCAGGCCGACTGGGCAACCTCTCCCGTTTCCCTGCACCTCAGAACCTCCTTTAATAGCCCTCTTCTTTACCCGCCTGAGGAACTTCTTTACTTTCTTTTTTTTTTTTTTTTTTTTTTTTTTTTTTTTTTTGAGACGGAGTCTCGCTCTTTCACCCAGGCTGGAGTGCAGTGGCGCGATCTCGGCTCACTGCAGGCTCCGCCCCCCGGGGTTCACGCCATTCTCCTGCCTCAGCCTCCCGCGTAGCTGGGACTACAGGCGCCTGCCACCTCGCCCGGCTAATTTTTTGTATTTTTAGTAGAGACGGGGTTTCACCGTGTTAGCCAGGATAGTCTCGATCTCCTGACCTCGTGATCCGCCCGCCTCGGCTTCCCAAAGTGCTGGGATTACAGGCGTGAGCCACCGCGCCCGGCCTGGAACTTCTTTACTTTCTAGACAGATTTGGTGAGAACTCCCCAGACATTTCACACCAACAAGCTGCCACACTTCTCCGCATCTACTTACAGCACCTTTCTCCTTATGTCAATTCCACCCCTCCCATATTTGGACCCCTAACCACACAAACAAATATCCCTGTTGCCGCTCCTTTATGCATCTTCCTACAACAGCCTACTGGAATCCCTTTAGGCAACCTTCCACTGTCCAAATATTCCTTTACTCTTTATCTCCAGAACCCAGCCACACACATTACCAAACAGATGGGAGCATTCCAACTTCGCATTACTGATAAGCCCTCTATTATTACTGACAAACTAAAAAACATTGGCAGTCACTATTGTTTAGAAAGACACCTACCCTGCATCTCACTCCATCCTTGGCTACCCTCTCCCTGCTCGTCTGAATCTCCTCCTAGCCCCTCCTCTTGCTTGCTTATACCCAGCTCCACAAATAGCAGTGAAAGGCTACTTGTAGACGCTATGCGCTTTCTCATACACCACGAGAACCGAACCTCTCCCTCTACACAGTTGCACCATCAATCCTCATTACAGCCTCTAACGGCTGCTGCATTTGCTGGAGCGATAGGATTTTGGGTGCAGGATTCCTCTTTCAGTACACCCTCTTACCTTTTCACTTTACATTTCCAGTTCTGCCTGACACAAGGTCTCTTCTTTTTATGTGGCTCTTCCACCTACATGTGCCTACCTGCCAACTGGACGGGCATATGTACTCTAGTCTTCCTTACCCCCAAAATCCAGTTTGCAGATGGGAACGGACAACTGCCTGTCCCCCTCATGACACCAACATGACAAAAAAGAGTCATCCCACTAATCCCTTTACTTGTAGGTCTAGGACTTTCTGCCTCCACTATTGCACTTGGAACTGGAATAGCAGGCATCTCAACCTCTGTCACAACATTCTGCAGCCTCTCTAATGACTTCTCTGCTAGCATTACAGACATATCACAAACTTTTTCTGTTCTCCAAGCCCAGGTTGACTCTTTAGCTGCAGTTGTCCTCCAGAACCATCAAGGCCTCGATTTACTCACTGCTGAAAAAGGAGGACTCTATATTTTTAAATGAAGAGTGTTGTTTTTACCTAAGTCAATCTGGCCTGGTATATGACAACATAAAAAAACTCAAGGATAGAGCCCAAAAGCTTGCCAACCAAGCAAACAATAACATTGAACCTCCTTGGATACTCTCTAATTGGACGTCCTGGATACTCCCAATTTTTAGTCTTTTAATACCTATTTTTCTCCTTCTTTTATTCAGATCTTGTGTCTTTCATTTAGTTTCTCAATTCATACAAAACGGCATCCAAGCCATCACCAAAAATTCTATACGACAAATGCTCCTTCTAACAACCCCACAATATCATCCCTTACCCCAAAATCTTTCTTCAGTTGAATCTCTCCCACTGTAGGTTCCCACGCCACCCCAATCCCGCTCGAAGCAGCCCTGAGAAACATTGCCCATTATCTCTCCATACCACCCCCAAAATTTTTTGCCGCTCCAACACTTCACTATTATTTTGTTTTGCTTTCTTATTAATATAAGAAGACAGGAATGTCAGGCCTCTGAGCCCAAGCTAAGCCATCATATCCCCTGTGACCTGCATGTATACATGCAGATAGCCTGAAGCAACTGAAGATCAACAAAAGAAGTGAAAATAGCCGTAAATGATGACATTCCACCATTATGATTTGTTTCTGCCCCACCCTAACTGATCAATGTACTTTGTAATCTCCTCCACCCTTAAGAAGGTTTTTGGTAATCTACCCCACCCTTTTTTTTTTTTTTTTTTTTTTTTTTTTTTGAGACGGAGTCTTGCTCTGTCGCCCAGGCTGGAGTGCAGTGGCGCGATCTCGGCTCACTGCAATCTCCGCCTCCCGGGTTCACGCCATTCTCCTGCCTCAGCCTCTCCAAGTAGCTGGGACTACAGGCGTCCGCCACCACGCCCGGCTAATTTTTTGTATTTTTAGTAGAGACGGGGTTTCACCGTGGTCTCGATCTCCTGACCTCGTGATCCGCCCGCCTCGGCCTCCCAAAGTGCTGGGATTACAAGCGTGAGCCACCACGCCTGGCCTACCCCACCCTTAAGAAGGTTCTTTGTAATTCTCCCCACCCTTGAGAATGTACTTTTTGAGATCTGCCCCCTGCCTGCAAAACATTGCTTCTAACTCCACCGCCTACCCCAAAACCTGTAAGAACTAATGATAATCCGCCACCCTTTGCTGACTCTCTTTTCAGACTCAGCCCGCCTGCACCCAGGTGAAATAAACAGCCTTGTTGCTCACACAAAGCCTGTTTGCTGGTCTCTTCACACGGATGCGCATGACAATAGTAGCTGTAAGAATTCTTAGCTCCTATATGAATCTAGGTCATTTTCTTTCCCCTATCATGACTTTTTCTTTTTTCTTTTTTTTTTTTTTTTTTTTTTGAGACAGTTTCACTCTCGTTGCCCAGGCTGGAGTGCAACGGCGTGGTCTCGGCTCACTGCGACCTCTGCCTCCCAGATACAAGCGATTCTCCTACAGGCGCCTGTCACCATGCCCGACTAATTTTTGTATTTTTAGTAGAGACGGGGTTTCACCATGTTGGCTAGGCTGGTCTCGAACTCCTGACCTCAGTTGATCTGCCCACCTTGGCCTCCCAAAGTGCTGGGATTACAGGTGTGAGCCACCATGCCCAGCCTATCATGACTTTTTAGGGGATCAGCTATACTTTTTAGCATTCCTTAAGAAAATCAGTAACACTCTCTTTTGAGTCTGATACTAAGGATCAAAGATGTCTACCTAATACTGTGATATATTGTATATACAATATATATTGGGTACACTGGATGCATTCTTTACCCTGGGGGCTTTGTGGACTTGCTGAAACTATGGTCACAAAAACAGTTCCTCCATGGTTAGATACACAATGCCATTCGAGGCTTCAGCTTCAGGGAAGAATCCCTAAATTGGAAACGTGGCTAGCAACAGAAAATTCCAATGCTGGCACCCTGAATCTACTGGGACTTGAAGAAAAATGTAATCTCTGCAGAAGTGTGACCTCTATAGCAAACATTTGGTCATTGTTAACATCTAGATTATCACCACAGCTTTTTTTCCACACCAATGTTAGCGACGGCTTCCTCCTTATCACCACTTTTGGAACTGTGCTATTTTATATTTATTTATTTAGAAATGGAGTCACACTTTGTCACCCAGGCTAGACTGCAATGGCTGATCTCAGCTCATTGCAACCTCCACCTCCCAGGGAACTGTGCTATTTTAACTTGTAGTTTCCAAATTGTTCTGAGCGCGTTCTTCAGCTTCATCGTATTTTGGCTTCCAATTAAATTGTAAACTCACCAAGTGAAACTGCATCTTCTAACTGTCCTGGCACCACTGCCCACCACGCCCCCAGGTGTGCCATAATATGAACACTTACGTGGACTAGGTGGCATTGCCTTGCTAGGAATTATGAAATACAACTCTTCACCAACACGAAGGTGAATGTGCAAGGTTAAACGGAGTTCAGGCAAATAAACATTCAATATTTGTTGTGACAAAGTTCATGAACAGTGTTGCCTCAGATCTAAGTTTACCCTTGAGTGGTGTAACTTAGATTTAAAAGAAAAACAACAAAATCCTTTTTGAATCTTCCTCCAATTTGTATGATCTCCAGTTTCTAATTCATATTTTGAGAATAGATTCTCTCTGGGAAATTGCATAATAACTTTTTTTTTAAACAGGGAAGAGTAAAAAGAACTATTTTTTTATCCAAGTTTTTATTTTGAAAAATTTCAAACATCCTTAAAAGTTGAGAGAATAGAATAATGGGCACTCATAAACCCACCACCTTCATCTGGCTGTTAGTAACAGTCTTCTTTATCTATTTTTATTTATGAACCCATTGAAAGTAAGTCACAGATATCATGACACTTTTTTCTTTTTTTTTTTTTTTTTTTGAGACGGAGTCTCGCTCTGTCACCCAGGCTGGAGTGCAGTGGCGCAATCTCGGCTCACTGCAAGCTCCGCCTCCCGGGTTCACGCGATTCTCCTGCCTCAGCCTCTCCGAGTAGCTGGGACTACAGGCGCCCCCCACCACGCCCGGCTAATTTTTTTGTATTTTTAGTAGAGACGGGGTTTCACCATGGTCTCGATCTCCTGACTCGTGATCCGCCCGCCTCGGCCTCCCAAAGTGCTGGGATTACAAGCGTGAGCCACCGCGCCCGGCCAACACTTTTTTTCTAAATATTCCCTCAAGCATCATTTAAGAACAAGGATATTCTCCTTCATAACCCCAATGTCATTATCAAACCTAAGAAAATCAACAGTAATGCCCTATCTCATATCCGGCTTAAATCGAAATGTCTGTAATTGTCCCAATGATGTTCTTTATAGCTTTATTTATTTATTTACTTCATGAGAGTGTCACTCTGTCACCCAGTTTTGAGTGCAGTGGCACAATCACAACTCACTGCAGTCTTGGTCTCCTGGGCTCGATTGATCCTCCCGCCTCAGCCTCCTGAGCAGCTGGGACCACAGGTGTGTTCCACCATGCCTGGCTAACTTTTGTATTTTTGTAGAGATGGGGTTTCACCACATTGCCCAGGCTGGTCTCAAACTCCTACACTCAAGTGATCCTCCTGCCTCGGCCTCCCAAAGTGCTGGGATTACATATATGCGTGAGTCTTATTTTTTAAAATCAATGTTTATTCTAGATTTACACATCTCATATGGCTAGGCCATCTTTGAAACTCTCATTGGGCACCTACCATGTCCCAAGCTACACAGGCCATCCTATTTATTTTCACAAAAAAAATTGAGATAGTTTTTGTTTTTACTTAAGATGGCAATAAAGTATCTACTTCTGAGTACTTTGATGTATTTTAGTTTTTTGTTGTTTGTCTTGTTTTGTTTTTGAAATAGAGTCTTGCTCTGTCACCCAGGCTGCAGTGCAGTGGCGCGATCTCAGCTCACTGCAACCTCCACGTCCTGGGTTCAAGCAATGCTCCTGCCTCAGCCTCCCAAGTAGCTAGGACTATAGGTGTGCACCACCACAACTGACTATTTTTGTATTTTTAGTAGAGATGGGGTTTCACCATGTTGGCCAGGCTGGCCTTGAACTCCTGACCTCAGGTGATCCGCCAGCCTCAGGTGATCCACCAGCCTCAGCCTCCCAAAGTGCTGGGATTACAGGCATGAGCCAATGTGCCCGACCGTAGTTTATTTACCATTACATTCACAGAGCTTATTAGCACAGAGCCTTGCACATACGTAAGTACTTTTTTTTTTTTGAGACGGAGTCTCGCTCTGTTGCCCAGGCTGGAGTGCAGTGGCGCAATCTCGGCTCACTGCAAGCTCCGGCTCCCGGGTTCCCGCCATTCTCCTGCCTCAGCCTCCCGAGTAGCTGGGACTACAGGCGCCCGCCAACACGCCCGGCTAATTTTTTGTATTTTTAGTAGAGACGGGGTTTCACCGTGGTCTCGATCTCCTGACCTCGTGATCCGCCCGCCTCGGCCTCCCAAAGTGCTGGGATTACAGGCTTGAGCCACTGTGCCCGGCCACACATACGTAGGTACTAACACATAGCTGTGGAATCAGTGAAACTTCATGTGCTTTTCCATTCTGGTAGGAAAACTACAACAACAACAAAAAATGATGGTATATTGCCTAATTTGTTGTAATGACACACCGAGGTAGCCTCTCATCCACACTCTCCTGCTTCTCTAGGAACTTAAGGGAAAAGTTTCAGAAACCTAACATTACCTGCCTAAAGCAACCTGCTGCAGGATAACAATTAAAATTCCTGCCAATTTTGCATCTGTTCAATATGTTTTGCTTTAATATTTAAAATGATTTTCAATTTAACATCAAGGAGGAAGAGTTTCTCATTTGTCTTGTTTGGTCACAGGGTGTATCAGATTCAGACACTGAAATACATGGAGCCAATACCAAATATCAGATTTAGCATCCAGGCAATTTCTTTTTTCTTTTTCAGGTCACGAGATTTTGAGAACCCAGATTCAAATAAAGAAATAGATACGGCCAGGTGTGGTGGCTCACGCCTGTAATCCCAGCACTTCGGGAGGCCGAGGCGGGTGGATCACGAGGTTAGGAGATCAAGACCATCCTGGCTAACACAGTGAAACCCCGTCTCTATTAAAAATACAAAAAAAAAAAAAAAAAAAATTAGCCGGGCATGGTGGCGGGCACCTGTAGTCCCAGCTACTCGGGAGGCTGAGGCAGGAGAATGGCTTGAATCTGAGAGGTGGAGCTTGCAGTGAGCTGAGATCGTGCCACTGCACTCTAGCCTGGGCAGCAGAGCAAGACTTCGTCTCAAAAAAAAAAAGAAATATATATAAATGGCAATAACATTTTAATCTTTGTGAGTTATGATAGGCTAATCCCTAACAAGATATACACAGATTTATTGCAGTAAAGGTGATAGAGTAAAGCAATTTCAGCCTAATTTTGGTATATTTCTTGACAAGTATTATCTGGTGGGAAGGTAAGTCATTTATGTCATTTGCTGGGCTAAAGGTTCTCTGATTTTTTGTCAGTCTCTTATAGAATCTAGGAGACATATTTGTCAAAGAACTATTAGGAAAGAAAGATGTCTAATAATGATTTTTACCATGACTACTATAATTTTGATGACATATAAGTGAAGAGTCTCAAATAACTCCTAGCTTCTATGATAAATATTAATTACAACAATCTTGTACAGAAATGTATAGTATAGCCTTTCAGGTGTTAGCTGGATCTGCTAAATAAGCCAGCTTTGTAAGTCACCACCTGCATTTAAGGTAAGCAGTGAAGTCATTCACCTTATTCAAATTTTTATATTTTTTTGTGATACATTTTCCATTCTCTATGAAGGAAAATAATCTAAACCTGAATTCAAAGAAACCGTCATTTCCTTCTCCTAAGCCAGCATACATCTATCCAAATGAGCAATTTTCATTTTTTTGTGTGTCACTAGTTTGTATTAAATGGTTAGTATTGATCAGACTGAACGTTTTTACCTTTTTCTTCTAAACCATCCCACTTCACATACTGAGAATGTAAAAAGGCAAACTCTCTGGGATGAAGTACTTTTGGGAAGGATGCAGGTTGACAAGTGCATTCAGAGTGTGCTGAAGCTTGGCCATTCCTGCAGTTTTGCCTATCAGAAATTTGACCTTGGCTAGGCGCAGTGGCTCATGCCTGTAATCCCAGCACTTTCGGAGGCAGAGGCAGGCAGATCACAAGGTCAGGAGATCGAGACCATCCTGGCTAACACGGTGAAACCCCGTCTCTACTAAAAATACAAAAAATTAGCCGGGCGTGGTGGCGGGCACCTGTAGTCCCAGCTACTCAAGAGGTTGAGGCAGGAGAATGGTGTGAACCTGGCAGGCGGAGCTTACAGTGAGCCGAGATCGCACCACTGCACTCCAGCCTGGGTGACAGAGCGAGACTCTGTCTCAAAAAAAAAAAAAAAAAAAAGGAAAAAAAAGAAATTTGACCTCAATTATGCAGATGTACATACCTTTTTGCCAGTCAATGCTGTGCTCACTAAAATGATCTTTGTTAACATTTTATCACCAGCAATAAAGTATTTTTCAAATTAACATGTCTTCAAAAATATTTTAAATGTAGAGAACAAAGACCAATAAAAGAATGAATTTCAGGCCAGGTGTGTTGGCTTACGCCTATAATCCCAGCACTTTGGGAGGCTGAGGCAGGCGGATCACCTGAGGTCAGTTCAAGACCAGCCTGGCCAACATGGTGAAACCCCATCTCTACTAAAAATACAAAAATTAGCCCGGTGTGCTGACAGGTGCCTGTAATCCCAGCTGCTCGGGAGGCTAAGGCAGAATTGCTTGAACCCAGGAGGCGGAGGTTGCAGTGAGCAATCTCACGCCACTGCATTCCAGCCTGGGCAATAGAAAGACTCCGTCTCAAAAAAAAAAAAAAAAAAGAACAAATTTCATTAATAATCATACATTGTACCCAGCACACAAAAAAACTACAGTATTTTGCTTTTAATAGACTAGAATTTAAATGTCATAAGAACAAGGGCTGGCCAGGCGCGGTGGCTCACGCTTGTAATCCCAGCACTTTGGGAGGCCGAGGCGGGCGGATCACGAGGTCAGGAGATCGAGACCATGGTGAAACCCCGTCTTTACTAAAAATACAAAAAAATTAGCCAGGCCTGGTGGCAGGCGCCTGTAGTCCCAGCTACTCGGAGAGGCTGAGGCAGGAGAATGGCATGAACCCGGGAGGCGGAGCTTGCAGTGAGCCGAGATTGCGCCACTGCACTCCAGCCTGGGCAACAGAGCGAGACTCCGTCTCAAAAAAAAACAGAGAACAAGGGCTTTGTCTATTTGCATCACTGCTAAATCCACAGTGCTAGCATGTAGTAGGGATTCAATAAACATTCACTGAATGGATATGTTAAATGTTTCAACTCTTGAGACAGCTATTAGGTGCTGAGAAGACAATGACCACGAGCAGACCACTTGATCTAGCAGTGCCACGAAGTGGGTGCTTTCTGATCCACAGAGCGATCACCTGAAGCACCCCAAGCAATCAGGCAGAAAACAGATGTGAAACTGAACCCAAGGGTGCGTGAAGGCACAGGCCAAAAAAGCAAGGGACTTCCACCCTCAGCCTGCATACTCTGCCACACTACCTCTCCCCTTTCAGCCTCCACCCACAGGCCTGTGGGGAGCTCCAGATGACAAGGGGTGAGGCTAGAAAAAATCCATACCTACTAGGGGGAGGGGTCTAAATCTATTATCAGATATTAAGAATACCGCATGTTCTCACTTCTAAGTGGGAACTAAATGATGAGAACACATGGACACATAGAGGGGAACAACACACACCAGGGCTTCCCTGAGAGTGGTGGATGGGAAGAGGGAAAGGGTCAGAAAAAATAACTAACTGGGTACTAGGTTTAGTACCTGGATGATGAAATTGTATAACAAATCCCTGTGATACGAGTTTACCTATATAATAAACTGCACATGTACCTCTGAACCTAAAAGTGAGAAAAATATAATAATGTTTTTAAAGTATTGTTTACATGTTGAAATAATATTGAATTACTTTCAAGCCTTAATAACTAAGACTACTTTCTGGTATAAGGATAAATAATAGGGCCGAACGCGGTGGCTCACGCCTGTAATCCCAGCACTTTGGGAGGCTGAGGCAGGCGGATCACGAGGTCAGGAGATCAAGACCATCCTGGCTAACACGGAGAAACCCCGTCTCTACTAAAAATACAAAAAAAAAAAAAAAAAAAAAAATTAGCCAGGCGTGGTGGCGGGCACCTGTAGTCCCAGCTACTCAGGAGGCTGAGGCAGGAGAATGGCATGAACCCGGGAGGCAGAGCTTGCAGTGAGCTGAGATTGTGCCACTGCACTTCAGCCTGGGCGACAGAGTGAGACTCCGTCTCAAAAAAAAAAAAAAGATAATAGATATAAAAAAATAGATAATAGACCAACAGAGCCAAGCAGATAGAGAAACAGGCTTATATTTACGTAGCTATCTAATATATGACAGACGGCATTACAGATCAGTGTGGAAAAGATGGATTAAATCAATACATTCTATTGGGACAATGGCATATCCATATTGGGATACATTTAGATCTGCACCTCACACTTAAATACAAATTAATCCCAGGGAACCTAAGGCTATAACTATGAAAAAAAACACTTTCAAACTCTTAGAAAGACACATGCCACAGTGAAACTTGAAGACATTATGCTAAAAGAAAGAAGCCAGTCACAAAAGGAGAAATACTGTATGATTCCACTCATACATGGTACCAGTAGTCAAACTCATAGAGACAGCAAGTAGAATGGTGCCAGGGGCCTGGGTTTTGGAGAAAATGGGGAGCTATTGCTTACTGGGTAGAGAGGTGCAGTTGGGGGAAATGATGAAAACTCTACAGGTGAATGGTGATGATGGTTGCACAACATAGTGAATGTACTTAAGGCTACTGAAGTGCATGCTTTAACATGGTTAAAATGATAAATTCTATGTTTTGTATATTTTACCACAATTTTTTTAAAAACTCTTAGAAGACAATGTTACACTCAGCAGTGGTACACTGTTATACAGACAGCATCTCCCACTGATAACTAAAAATACTTAATAGGCATTAAAAATATTCTTTAAAACATAAAATAACTCACCGGAGGGTAAAATCACAGGCCAAAATCTAAGCGAAAGTGGGAACTCAGAGCAGATTGCAAGAGAAGACGTTTTGTTGCTTAGAGGCTTAGGGAGAATAAGAACACGTTCCTAAGAAATTGTAACTAAAACCTGAGCCTCACCTGGGTGTTCTGCCCAAATTCACATCAGCTGATGATTCCCAAAGCCTGCAGCTACAGCGTTAAAGTGGTCCTGGGTTAGTAGACCTCTAAGTGCCTGGTAGAAGTAAATATAAATACTCTTTGAAGGGATCCACCTTCATCTGCGGCCTCACGAAATCCCCCATAAATAATTTTCTAGGGATAATGAACAGCTTACAGTTAAAAACAAAACAAAAACCAACCACACAAGAAACAAAGTGCATGAGGAAGAATCAGCAGAAACAAGACAGAAGAAAAGGACTCACAGAGATTATTAACAGAAGGAACAGTCTAGATAGTCCGAGATGCAGAAAGGAGGTAGCAAATAGGTGAATGTTGACTACATAAAATAAAAACAATGATTTATGGTGTAAAATTTGAAATGACAGAATTAAAATACACTGCAACAATAATATAGATCAGGAGGAAGGTAAATGGAGTTAAAGTGTTATAAGGTTCTTAGACCAAAGATAAAAGTATTGCTTAGCTACAGACTTTGATAAGTTAACATGCATGTTGAAACTTCTAGTAACCACTAAAGAACAGAAACAGTGTGCTTATAAAATCCAAAGGGGAAAACATGTAATGATTATTCCAGAAACCTCAATCAATTCAAAAGAATTCAATAAAGAAGGGAAAAAGAAATTGAACAAATAGAAATCCTGGATGGCTTACTAAGCAAATTTTATCAAATATTCAAGAAATAAATAATTCATAATTGTTTCAAGGGATAGCATAGCATGTTAGTGCAAAACTTACAAGACAGGGAGAAAAGATAATTATCCACCAATCTCATTCGCAAACATAGATGTAAAAATCGTAAGCAAAATAATAGCAAATCAAATCAAGCAATGTATAAAAAAAGGAAAATATGATGTAACCAAGTTGGGTTTATTTTAGAAGCACAGATTGGTTTCACATTTTTACAAAAACAATGTAATTCACTACATTAACATACTGAAGTGAAAAATCATACAAGTATATCAATAAATACAGAAAAAAGCGTTTAATAAAATTCAATATCTATTTGTGACTTCAAAAAATCTTAGCTAAAAAGAAATAGAATTTTTTTTTTATTTTGAGACAGGGTCTTTCTCTGTCACCCAGGTTGGAATACAGGGGCACGCTCTTGGCTCATTGCAGCCTCAATCTCCCAGGCTCAAGGAATCTTCCCACTTCAATCTCCCGAGTAGGGGGACTACAGGGGCAGGCCACCACACCTGGCTAATTTTTTTTTTTTTTTTGCAGAGACAGGTTTGCCATGTGGCCTAGGCTGGTCTTGAACTCCTGAGCTCAAGCAATCCACCCACCTCCACTTCCCAAAATGCTGGGATTACAGGCGTAAGCCATTGTGCCTGGCCTGAAATAAATAGACTCTTACCCAATGAAACAGGGCAAGGAGGCCGGGCGTGGTGGCTCACGCCTGTAATCCCAGCACTTTGGGAGGCCGAGGCGGGGGGATCACAAGGTCAGGAGATTGAAACCATCCTGGCTAACACAGTGAAACCCCGTCTCTACTAAAAATACAAAAAAAAAATTAGCCGGGCGTGGTGGCGGGCTCCTGTAGTCCCAGCTACTCAGGAGGCTGAGGCAGGAGAATGGCGTGAACCCAGGAGGTAGAGCTTGCAGTGAGAGGAGATTGCGCTACTGCACTCCAGCCTGGACAACAGAGGAGACTCCGTCTCAAAAAAGAAAAAATAAAATAAATTAATTAATTAAAAAAGAAATATGGCAAGAAAAAATATGTAAGGATTGGAAATAAAGAAACAAAGCTATCATTATTCTAAAATGATATTTATAATCCAAAATACACTATCAACAAGGTTACTGGATAGAAAAATCAATATACAAAATTAATTTTTTTCTTTATACTGGCAACTAGTAGGTAGAAAATAAAATTTTAGAATGATACAATTTCTAATGGCATAAAAGCATGAAGATGTGGAAATAAATCTAACACTAGCTGCGTAAGACATATATGGAGAGATCAAATAAGACCTAAATAAATATACAGGGGCTGGAAGCTTCCTCATTGTGAAGATGCTGAGCTCCACTACTGACCATGAAGTAACTGGTACAGAACATCCTCTCCTACGGTAAACAAGAAAACTGGACCAAAGATATGAAACAACCGTTTTCTCATACTGTGACAACAGGCAGGGAAAGACTGAACCTTAAGAGAGGGAAAACAAGATGAACCTTTCAATTGCCCCAGCTTCTTATCTAGGGACAACTTTGAGCTTAGAGGACAGGGAAGGAAAACCTAAACAAAGCACAATGGTGTCATTAAATTAAGGAGATAGAGACTGGATCTTTGGGAGGTGAGGGAGCTGGAATCTGTAGGGTAAAGTACCAGAGAGGAGGAAGCTATACAAAGAGCTCCCGAAATTGACACAGGGGTCTTCTTAGGTCTCTGGCTGAATAACCAGTCTGCATATTCATAGAGTGAAACTCCACACACTGGGCAAAGAACGATTGCCAGAGGCTAGAAACTGAACGATTCTCAGAGCACAGAGGACTAAGAGGTGCTCAAATCCTACTGAGCCAGAGAGACTTCACTGAGCCATAGGGCAATCAATAAAAACCCCAGAAGGATCAGGGCTTAAAATAAAAGCTAAACTAGCCCTACAGTAAAGGCTATTCTAGACACACTCTAACGAAGCTTAGAGGCAAATAAAAAAAAGATCTGATTTCATCTAAAGTCACTTCCACAGCTTGATCTTTTTAAGGTTCTTATACTTTTTCATTTATTTATTTTTTAAGACAGAGTTTTGGCCTTGTTGCCCAGGCTGGAGTGCAATGGCACGATCTCAGCTCACTGCAACCTCCGCCTCCCAGTTTCAAGCAATTCTCCTGTCTCAGCCTCCCGAGTAGCTAGGATTACAGGTATGCACCACCATGCCCGGCTAATTTTGTATTTTTAGTAGAGACAGGGTTTCTCCATGTTTGTTAGGCTGATCTGGAACTCCCAACCTCGGTGATCTGCCCGCTTCGGCCTCCCAAAGTGCTGGGATTACAGGCATGAGCCACCATGCCCGGCCGTTCTTATACTTTTTATTTTCTTTATTGGATTCTATAATAATATACTCAATTACTTTCTATTGTCTTCCCTATGTTGTACCAACCTCCAAAACTAAATATAAAACAAGAAAACTATTTTGAAGGAAAAAGCATGTTTTATCACAAGCTATTATTGCTAATGTTTATGGGGGACACCTGTTTTACAGTAACAAAACAAGGTTTAACTGAATTCTTTCAGTCTCCTTAAAAGGTACAGCTCAAAACAATAATACAGAAAAGCTGAAAACAGTAAGGAAGAGAATAGCAGGCAAATACTCAACCAAAAAAAGTAGCATAGATCAATTAATATCAGAAAAAAGCAATATTTTAAGGCAAAAGCATTACTAGAGATAAAAAGGGTCACTAGATATGATAAAATAATCCAAATCCAAGAATGAGAGGAATTAGAGACAAATCCCACAATCACAATGAGAGATGTTAACATCTATTTCTTAGTGATAGGTCAAGCAGACAAAAAGATAAAATCAGCTGGGCAGGTGGCTCACGCCTGTAATACCAGTGTTTTGGGAGGCCAAGGTGGGAGGATCAGTTGAACCTAGGAGTTTGAGGCTGCAGTGAGCTATGATCATGCCACTGTACTCCAGCCTGGGCAACAGAGTGAGACTCCGTCTTAAATACATATATACTTACATAATACATAAAATCAACAAGGATATAGAAAAACAATATTTTTTAAAGCCAATTCTTCTCAAATTGATCTATAGATTCAGTGTAATTTTAATCAATCTCCAAAGTTTCTGTTTTATTTTTGTGTAATTTGACAAGCTGTATCTCATAATATATCAATATATTACTATAATCTAAGACTAGAGGAACGATTATAGCAACATTGAAAATCTTAATATTGAAAATCCTAAATAAGTTCAGTTAGAAAATGGAAGCTGACAGCATATAAAAAAGATATACCCATTACCAGGATGGGTATATCTCACAAATCCAAGATTAATATTAGAAACAAAACATGTGTCGGCCAGGCGCGATAGATAGCTCACGCCTGTAATCCCAGCACTTTAGGAGGCCGAGGCAGGTAGATCACGAGGTCAGGAGATCGAGACCATTCTGGCTAACACGGTGAAACCCTGTCTCTACTAAAAATACAAAAAATTAGCCGGGCGCGGTGGCGGGCACCTGTAGTCCCAGCTACTCGGGAGGCTGAAGCAGAAGAATGGCATGAACCCGGGAGGTGGAGCTTGCAGTGAGCCGAGATAGCGCCATTGCACTCTGGCCTGGGCAAAAGAGCGAGATTCCATCTCAAAAAAAAAAAAAAAAAAAGAAACAAAACATATGTCTTAGTCAATTTTCTGTTGCTATAGCTGAATACTATAGATTGGGTAATTTATAAAGAATAAAGGTTTATTTAGCTTACAGTTCTGAAGACTGAGAAGTCCAAGAACATGGCATTGGCATCTGGTGAGGGCCTTCCTGACATGGCAGAAGGCATCACATGGTGAGACAGAGAATGCTTCTAGCTCAAGTCTCTCTTCCACTCCTTATAAGCCACTAATCCCATCATGGAGGCCCCACTCTGATAACTTCATCTAATCCTAATTACCTCCCAAAGGCCTCACCTCCAAATACCATCAACATATTAATTTGGGGTGTTTCCAACACATGAACTTTTGGGGGACATATGCAAACCTTAGCAACATGTTTGATAAAATCTAACACATTAGGATTAAAACAAGAAAAAATAACTCCACAAATAAGGAATAGAAAAGACCTTTCTAACCAGATAAAGGTTATATACCAAAATACTTATAAGAGCTAACATCCTTATTGTTATTATTATTATCATTATTATTATTATTTTGAGGCAAGATCTCACTCTGTGTCCCAGGCTAGAGTGCGGTGATACTATCATGGCTTACTGCAGCCTTGAGTTCCCAGGCTCAAGCAATCCTCCTACCCCAGCACCTCCTAGTAGCCAGGGATACAATACAAACATGCACCACCACATCCAGCTAATTTTTAAATTTTTTGTAGAGACAGGGCCTCACTATGTTATCCAGGCTGGTCTCGAACTCCTGGGCTCAAGTGACCTTCCTACCTCAGCTTCCCAAAGTGCTGGGGTTACAGGCCTGAGCCACCATGCCCAGCCTATATGTGTATGTATGTATGTGTGTATATATATATATATATATACACACATTTTTTTTTGAGACAGTTTCACTCTTTCCCCCAGGCTGAAGTACAATAGTGCGACCTCAACTCACTGCAACATGTGCCCCCAGGGTTCAAGCAATTCTCCTGCCTCAGCCTCCTGAGTAGCTGGCATTATAGGCACCCGCCACCACACCTGGCTAATTTTTGTATTTTTAATAAAGACAGGGTTTCGCCATGTTGGCCAGGCTCATCTCGAACTTCTGACCTCAGGTGATCCATCTGCCTGGGCCTCCCAAGTGCTAGGATTACAGGCGTGAGCCACCATGCCCAGCCTATATATATATATATATATATATATATATATATACTTTAGGTTTTAGGGTACATGTGCACAATGTGTAGGTTTGTTACATATGTATCCATGTGCCATGTTTTTTGCTGCACCCATTAACTCGTCATTCAGCATTAGGTATATCTCCTAATACTGTCCCTCCCCCCTCCCCCCACCCCACAACAGTCCCTGGAGTGTGATGTTCCCCTTCCTGTGTCCATGAGTTCTCATTGTTCAACTCCCACCTATGAGTGAGAACATGCGGTGTTTGGTTTTTTGCCCTTGCAATAGTTTACTGAGAATGATGGTTTTCAGTTTCATCCATGTCCCTACAAAGGACATGAACTCATCATTTTTTATGGCTGCATACTATTCCATGGTGTATATGTGCCACATTTTCTTAATCCAGTCTATCGTTGTTGGACATTTGGGTTGGTTCCAACTCTTTGCTATTGTGAATAGTGCCACAATAAACATAAGTGTGCATGTGTCCTTTTTTTTTTTTTTTTTGAGACGGAGTCTCGCTCTTTCACCCAGGCTGGAGTGCAGTGGCGCAATCTCGGCTCACTGCAGGCTCCACCCCTCGGGGTTCATGCCATTCTCCTGCCTCAGCCTCCCACGTAGCTGGGACTACAGGCGCCTGCCACTTCGCCCAACTAATTTTTTGTATTTTTAATAGAGACGGGGTTTCACCGTGTTAGCCAGGATGGTCTCGATCTCCTGACCTTGTGATCCGCCCGCCTCGGCCTCCCAAAGTGCTGGGATTACAGGCTTGAGCCACCGCGCCCGGCGCATGTATCTTTATAGCAGCATGATTTATAGTCCTTTGGGTATACCCAGTAATGGGATGGCTGGGTCAAATGGTATTTCTAGTTCTAGATCCCTGAGGAATCGCCACACTGACTTCCACAATGGTTGAACTAGTTTACAGTCCCACCAACAGTGTAAAAGTGTTCCTATTTCTCCACATCCTCTCCAGTGCCTGTTGTTTCCTGACTTTTTAATGATGGCCATTCTAACTGGTGTGAGATGGTATCTCACTGTGGTTTTGATTTGCATTTCTCTGATGGCCAGTGATGATGAGCATTTTTTCATGTGTTTTTTGGCTGCATAAATGACCTAAAACCATTAAAATCCTACAAGAAAACCTAGGCAATACCATTCAGGACATAGGCGTGGGCAAGGACTTCATGTCTAAAACACCAAAAGCAATGGCAACAAAAGCCAAAATTGACAAATGGGATCTAATTAAACTAAAGAGCTTCTGCACAGCAAAAGAAACTACCATCAGAGTGAACAGGCAACCTACAGAATGGGAGAAAATTTTTGCAACCTACTCATCTGACAAAGGGCTAATATCCAGAATCTACAATGAACTCCAACAAATTTACAAGAAAAAAACAACCCCATCAAAAAGTGGGCGAAGGACATGAACAGACACTTCTCAAAAGAAGCCAATATATTTTTTAAAGCCAATTCTTCCCAAATTGATCTACAGATTCAATGTAATTTCAATCAAAATCCAAAGTTTTTGTTTTGTTTTTGTGAAAGTTGTCAAACTCTAACATTTGTATATAAGATCCAGAAACACACTTCTAAAGATGAACAAGATAGGGAGATTTACCTTACCAGATTACCTTATTAAAAAGCTATAGTGGCTGAGGCGGGCAGATCACGTGGTCAGGAGTTTGAGACCAGCCTGGCCAATATGGTGAAACCCCGTCTCTACTAAAAATACAAAAATTAGCCAGGCATGGTGGTGCACGCCTGTAGTCCCAGCTACTCAAGAGGCTGAGGCAGAAGAATTGCTTGAACCTGGGAGGCAGAGGTTGCAGTGAGCTGAAATTGCGCCACTCTGTCGTGCTCCAGCCTGGGTGACAGAGTGAGATTCCATCCCCCCACCCCCCCAAAAAAAAAAAAATGCTATAGTAATTAAGGCAGTGTGGTACTGGTTCAGGGAAAGAAAAAATGGCCAAAGAGAATCATAAACCCAAACAGATCTTTACCTACTGGAAACTTGTTTTGTAACAGGCTTACTTTGTATATTAGTGGAAGAAAGAATGGACTTTAAAAAAAAAGTGTTAATATAATTTAAAAGCATGACTTTAGACCCTGACCTTCCACTGTGCACTAAAATAAATTCCAAATAGATGAAAGGCCTGAATGTGACAGTCAAACTAAAAAACTTTTAGAGAACCATATTGAAAAATATGTGATGGATTTGGAGTAAGAAAAGATTTATTTAAAAAGATCCAAAAAACATAAATTTTTAAAAAATGATAGCCCAATCTTGAAAAAGAAGACCAAAGTTGGAGGACCCACACATTCCAATTTCAAACCTGTATAACAAGAAATGTATATGTTTTGGCCTTTGTCTCCAGTTTATGCTAATAAGATGACTTAGAGTGGAACCCCTAGATAACCTCAGGATGAGGCTGGCCACCAGAAAGACCATGTGATTAGATTATTAGAAGGATGGAATTCAGCTCTAAACACCAACCTCAAGGAAATAGGGGAGTATTAGAGGGGGTACTGGAGATCAGGCCTTATAAAAACCCTTGGACAATGAGATTTGATTTTTGGGTTGGTGAAGGCATCCACAGTGCTGATAGGGTGGCCCACCTAATCTCCACTGGAATAGAAGCCCCTGTGCTCTGCTGGATGCAGTGGCTCACGCCTATAATCCCAGCACTTTGGGAGGCTGAGGCAGGCGAGGATCACCTGAGGTCAGGAGTTTGAGCGAGCCTGGCCAACATGGCGAAACCCCATCTCTACTAAAAATACAAAAATTAGCTGGGCGTGGTGGCGAGCCCCTGTAATCCCAGCTTCTCAGGAGGCTGAGGCAGGAGAATCTCTTGAACCCAGGAGCCAGAGGCTGCAGTGAGCCAAGATCATGCCACTATACTCCAGCCTAGGTGACAAGAGCAAAACTCTGTCACAAAAAAAAAAAGAAAGAAACCCTTGTACTGGAGACACTTCCAGATCTTGTCCCATGTAACTCTTCATCTGGCTGTTCATCTGTGTCCTTTGTAATATTATTTTATTTTATTTTATTATCATTTCATTTTATTTTTGAGACCAAGTCTGGTGCGACCTTGGCTCACTGCAACCTCTGCTTCCCAGATTCAAGCAATTCTGCCTCACCCTCCCAAGTAACTGGGGCCACAGGTGTGAGCCACCACTCCCTGCTAACTTTTGTATTTTCAGTAGACGGTGTTTCACCATGTTGGCCAGGCTGGTCTCCAACCCCGGGCCTCAAGTGATCCGCCCATCTCGGCCTCCCAAAGTGCTGGGATTACAGGTGTGAGCCACTGCTCCCAGCCTGTAATATTCTTTATAATAAACCAAAAAACGCAAGTAAAGTGTTTCCCTAAGTTCTGTGAGCCATCCAAGCAAATTATTGAGCACAGTGAGGGGGCATTGTGGGAACCCTGATTTGTAGCCGGTAGGTCAGAAATACAGGTCACAGCCTGGGACTTTCGAATAGTGTCTGAAGTGGGGAGGTGGGGGGCAGTCCTGTGGCACTGAGCCCTTAACCTGTGGGATCTGACACTCTCTCCAAGTAGATAGTATGAGAATTAAATTGAATTATAGGACACCCAGTTGGAGTCTGCTGAAGAATTCCTTGGTGTGGGGAAGAGCCCACACACGTCTGGTCACAGAAGTATGCTGAGAGTGTGTTGAGTAGAGAGGAAAAATTGTCTCTTTTTCCTTTTACAAAACTATGTCCTTTTACAAAGACAGAGGTACTGGCACATAGATAAACATACAAATCAATGGAATAAAATGGAGAGTCCAGAAGTAAACCCTTGTATTTATGGTCAATTGATTTTCCAGAAGATTGCCAAAATAATTGAATGAGGAAAAAATTGTCTTTTCAACTATTGCTGGCACAACTGGGTATCCACATGCAAAATATTGAAATTGAATACCTACCTCAACCATACATAAATAATTACTATGAGGCCGGGCGCGGTGGCTCACGCCTGTAATCCCAGCACTTTGGGAGTCCCAGGCGGGCGGATCACAAGGTCAGGAGATTGAGACCATCCTGGCTAACACGGTGAAACCCCGTCTCTACCAAAAAAAATACAAAAACTTAGCCGGGCATGGTGGCGGGCGCCTGTAGTCCCAGCTACTCAGGAGGCTGAGGCAGGAGAATGGTGTGAACCCGGGAGGCGGAGCTTGCAGTGAGCCAAGATCGCGCCACTGCACTCCAGCCTGGGCGACAGAGAGAGACTCTGCCTCAAAAAAAAAAATAGATAAATAAAAATAAAAAAATAATTACTAGGAGTCCATCATATACCTAAATGTAAAAAACAAACAAACAACAACAAAAAAAAACCCTAAAACTACTAGAAGGGAAACATAGGAGTAAATCTCACCGAAAGCACATGTGATGAAAATAGATTTGCTAAATTGGACTTCATTAAAATTAAAATCTTTTGTGCCACAAACTACACCATCAAGAAAATGAAAAGACAGTCCACAGAATCGGAGAAAGTATTATTCAAGGATGGCAAAGAAAGCCCTCTCACAAAGCAAAAGATGTGAATTTTGGGGAAAGCAAACCCCCCCAACTTTTTTTTTTTTTTGAGACAGGGTCTCTCTCTCTCACCCATGCTGGGCACCATCTCAGCTCACTGCAACTTCCAACTTCTGGGCTCAAGCAATCCTCCCACCTCAGCCTCCTGAGTAGCTAAAGGCATGTGCCACTATGCCTGGCTAATTTTTATATTTTTTTCAGTAGAGACGGGGTTTTGCCATGTTGCCCAGACTGGTCTCAAACTCCTGGGCTCAAGTGATTCTCCTGCTTCGGCCTCCCAAAGTGCTTAAAGGGATTACAGGCATGAGCCACCACTCCTGGTCAGCAAGCCCTCTTAATATTAAGGCCTAAAAGCACATGGGAAGGACACCAGTAGCATCTGCTATGAAGTCCCTGACTATCTTCAGTGGGATTAGGCAGATCCTAGTTTTAGCTTGTGTTTCTCCAGAAAGCACAGTCTGAGGTAAAAGGCTTATGTGCTATTATTACTTTATTAGGGAGAGCAGTTCCAAGAAACAGGGATAGGGAAAGGATAGTGAAGTGAGGAAGAAAGGAGAACCAATATGAGATTGCATTATGGAGCTGGCTATCATTAAATGTCACTGATTGCTTGATCTCTTGGGATAGTTCTTAAGAAGCCTCAAAAAGCCCTGGGACTTACCTAAAAACTCAAAAAAAATACCTGAATTAAAAAAATTTTTGTAATGTTGCTTTTCCGCTGCAGGTGTTAGTTGATATTTGTAAATTAAGACTCTCTGAGACCTCATTCGTAACTCGAGTTGCCTTTAATCACCACCCAGCTCCGAATTGTAGTAATGGATAGCGGGGATAATTGAAATCCACAGAATAATAGCTACCATTTAGTAAGCGCAAGGCAGTTTTATATAACGTCAAATCCTCACAAAGTAGCTTCTGTTATGCCATTTTATTAATGCCCAAAATGATATTCAGCTAACTTAAGGAATGTGGCCAAGGTCATGGAGCTAGTAAATAGCAGACCAGGTTTCAAAACCACGTACTTTTTTTACCCCCAAAACAATGTTCTTTCTATTACACCATGATGCCTCTTAGGTGAAGGGATTGAGATTCCTAGATCTCCTCTTAGCCAATACTTTTAAATTTTTAATTTATTTTTAAAAATAGGTCATACAAACCAGTGGTTCAAAATTCAAGAAATATAAGAGTTTTCACTGAAAACTCCCTTTTTGCCCTGCCCATTTGGTCAGTCATCCAGTGACTGCCACTAATACTGCCAGTTTCTTGGGTATCTTCCCAAAAATGTTTATGTTAAATATATTATTTTCCCCCTTTAACAGAAATATATATATAATATATTGTTATATATTGTATATAATATATTGTTATATATTGTATATAATATATTGTTATATATTGTATATAATATATTGTTATATTTTTTTTTTTTTTTTTATATTTTTTTTTTTTTTTTTTTTTATTTTTTATATTGTTATATATTGTATATAATATATTGTTATATATTGTATATAATATATTGTTATATATTGTATATATATATTGTTATATATTGTATATAATATTGTTATATATTGTATATAATATATTGTTATATATTGTATATAATATATTGTTATATATTGTATATAATATATTGTTATATATTGTATATAATATATTTTATATTGTATATAATATTGTTATATATTTATATATATTGTTATATATTGTATATAATATATTGTTATATATTGTATATAATATATTGTTATATATTGTATATAATATATTGTTATATATTGTATATAATATATTGTTATATATTGTATATAATATATTGTTATATATTGTATATAATATATTGTTATATATTGTATATAACATATTATATGTTGTTATATATTATATATTATATATTGTTATATATTATATATTATATATTGTTATATATAATATATTATATATTGTTATATATAATATATTATATATTGTTATATATAATATATTATATATTGTTATATATTATATATTATATATTGTTATATATTATATATTATATATTGTTATATATTATATATTGTTATATATTACATATTATATATTGTTATATATTACATATTATATATTATATATTGTTATATATTATATATAATATATGCTATATATAATATGTAATATATAGTATATATGCTATTTATAATATATAATATATAGTATATATGCTATTTATATATAATAGTATATATGTATTATATGTATACCATTCTCACCTTGTTTTTTTTCACTCCACAGTATATCCTACATAAAGCTTAGTCAATACTTTGAAATGTTCTCATCACTAAACCTTTTATTGTTTAAGGAGTACAAGATAAATTGCACTAAAATTTATCCTTGCCCTACTTATTCACTGCTGAAAAAATAAACCAAAAGCAAAATGGCTGAGGATCAGGCAACAGGAAAGGGATGGAGAAGCACGAAATAACCACAGGCCGATCAGTGGCTCTACATCAAAAGGCTTTTCTTGTTTTTGTTCTTGGCCTATTTTGGCCCTACTTCATTCATAATTTTCAGGTGTGTTTCACAAAGCAATTGCTGTTACTGTTCCCTTCTACATTTTCTGTTCACATGCATGACTGGAATGTGTCTATTTGTCCTTTTGGCAGCTTGGGCCATCTGACCCCAAAAATTCCAAGATGAGAAGACAGTGTTGTCAAAGTGAGTGGGAAACCTAGATCTTGTTCTCCTCCAGATTTCATAGTCCTGAAGTCTGTATCATACCATATAGCACTTGATTGCGTTTAGTCCAATACTTTTCATTGGTTGTTTCTTTTTTTTTTTTTTCCTTTTTCCGAGACGGTCTCGCTCTGTCGCCCAGGCTGGAGTGCAGTGGGGTGATCTCGGCTCACTGCAAGCTCCACCTCCTGGGTTCATGCCATTCTCCTGCCTCAGTCTCCCAAGTAGCTGGGACTACAGGCGCCCGCCACTATGCCCAGCTAATTTTTTCATATTTTTAGTAGAGGCAGGGTTTCACTGTGTTAGCCAGAATGGTCTCGATCTCCTGACCTCGTGATCCGCCCGCCTTGGCCTCCCAAAGTGCTGGGATTACAGGCGTGAGCTATTGCGCCCGGCCTGGTTGTTTCTTTTGTGCAGTAAATTACGATATAAAATTCTCGGCCGGGAGCAGTGGCTCATGCCTGTAATCCCAGCACTTTGGGAGGCTGAGGCAGGTGGATCACAAGGTCAGGAGTTCAAGACCAGCCTGGCCAGTATGGTGGATCCTCGTCTCTACTAAAGATACAAAAAATTAACTGGGCATGGTGGCACCTGTAATCCCAGCTACTTGGGAGCCTGAGGCAGGAGAATTGCTTCAACCCAGGAGGCGGAGGTTGCAGTGAGCCGAAATTGCACCATTGCACTCCAGCATGGGCGACAGGGCGAGACTCAGTCTTAAAATAATAATAACAATAATAATTCTCGAGGACAGAGCCCACATCTCACAGCATGGCACTAAGTTGTAGTAGGTGCATATTAGTAAATACTAGGGGATAGAAGATAAATTCGGTAATACTGACAGTTCCTCCTGCATTGACAAAAGGCCAAGACAACTGGTGGGGTGTAGGGAGAGGTGAGGATAAAAGTAGGTTGGAATCACAGGAAGTTTTCTTAGCATATATGTACTAGTCTGCCCACACTGCTCTGTCAACATCTCAGTTAGCAGAGGGTGTGGGAGATACATATTCTGATTAAGCTCCCTAGGTGATTCTCATATTCTACCATCCTCACGCTCCTGATTTATAATTACGGTTAGAAGAATGGAGAGGTGCAAAGACAAGAGCAAATATCAAATATCTACTTCAGCTGGAAATTATTAAACAACTTTTCTAAAAAGAAAGAAGATAGTTCTTCCTTTTTCTTTTCTACTTTCCTTTGTGCTTCTTGCCATAGTAGTAGCAATGATACAAAGAAGGATATGCGTATCTCCATGTCTCAGATGGTAAAAAAAGAAAGACAGAAGGAAAGAAAGACAGAAAAGAAAGGGCACATTGTAATACTGAAAGTTGCCCATGGCCATCCTCGAAGAGGCTCAGATGGCCTATTTTTGCAGATCCAGGTGTTCTTCTTGTTTGGCTGCAGTTGTTCTATATTCTTTTTCATATCTTCCTGAAAAATTCCCTCAGAAAGATCCCGGGTGCATGACATTAATGTCCACTAGTACACGAATATTTTCTAATTTGGTAGTTCTTAAATTTGAACAAGCTTTTGAATAACCTGAAGGGCTTGTTAAAACAGAAACTCCTAGAATCTACTTCTATAGTTTCTGATTCAGTAAGTGTGGGATGGCTGGGCGTGGTGGCTCATGCCTGTAATCCCGGCACTTTGGGAAGCTGAGGCAGGCAGATCATGAGGTCAGGAGATCGAAGACCATCCTGGCTAACATGGTGAAAGCCCATCTCAACCAAAAATACAAAAGATTTTAAGTGTGAGATGGAATTCAATAATTTACATTTCTAATAAATTCCCAGATGATGTGGATGCTGCTGGTCTCAGGACCATATTTGAGAACCACTGTTCTGCTTATTAGTAACTTCATACTTCCCATTGTAGATGGGAGGGAATATCCCAGGAACTAGGAAAGGTGACTGGGAATGCCAATCCCCATAGACATTAATAGCAGAGGACTTTATATTTGTGTAGGGAGAATAAATGCTCTTTTAGAATGATCATGTTCAGAAGTTTCACCAGCGTTTGGATGAGACTGCTATGTAGTACTAGTGACATTTTTAAACTAAAATTTGTCTTCCCTGTTTGAGATTTCTCATTAAAAAAAAAAAAAAGTGGAGAGAAATTTACAGCCCATGAGGATGTCCTTTTTCCCCAGTCTAGCATAAAATATATTTTGGAGCCACCTACCTTGCTGTATGTTTATTTCTGTAACACTCTGAACCAATATCATCTCTCTTGAGGCATTAACATTGAAGTTAGCCAAAGTGAAAAGCACTGGAAAAAAAATATAAATGTGTGTATTTATATATGACATATACTATCTATATACAATGTTTATATATTTGAACATTGTGTATTATAATGTTAATATTAAACTGTGTCTACATAATTTTCTGGTTCACAATTTGCTGCTTTTTTTCTTTTTTTTTTTTGATGGAGTGTCCCTCTGCCACCAGGCTAAAGTTACAGTGGCGTGATCTCGGCTCACTGCAACCTCCACCTTAGGGGTTCAAGCGATTCTTCTGCCTCTGCCTCCCAAGTAGCTGAGACTACAGGCATGTGCCACCACGCCCAGCTGATTTTTGTATTTTTAGTAGAGACGAGGTTTCACCATATTGGCCAGGCTGGTCTCGAACTCCTGACCTCGTGATCCACCCACCTCAGCCTCCCAAAGTGCTGGGATTACAGGCATGAGCCACCACCGCACCTGGCCTGCTGCTTTTTTTTTTTTTTTTTTTTTTTTTTTTTTGAGACAGAGTCTTGCACTGTCGCCCGTGCTGGAGTGCAGTGGTGCGATCTCAGCTCACTGCAACTTCCACCTCCCAGGTTCAAGTGATTCTCCTGCCTCAGCCTCCCAAGTAGCTGGAATTACAGGCACCCACCACCACACCCAGCTAATTTTTTTGTATTTTTAGTAGAGACAGGGTTTCACTATGTTGGCCAGGCTGGCCTCAAACTCCTGACCTTGTGATCCGCCAGCCTCGGCCTCCCAAAGTGCTGGGATTACTGGCATGAGCCACCGCACCCAGGCCCTGCTGCTTTTTTTCTATGTCTGATAATTTCTTATTGGATATCAGACATTAAATATTATGTTGTTAAGTATTTAAATTTTGTTGTCTTTTTTCAGAGTTTTGAAGTTTATATTGGCCCACAGGTTAGTATTATAGTCAGGTTAGTTGCCGATCAACTTGATTGTTTGAAGGAATTTTGTTTTTTGGTTTTTTTTTGTTTTGAGACAGGGTATCACTCTGTTACCCAGACTGGAGTGCAGTGGAAGGATCATAGTTCACTGTAACTTTGAACTTCTGGGCTCAAGTGATTCTCCCACCTCAACCTCCCGAGTAACTGGGACTACAGGCACATGCCATCACCCCTGGCTGACTTTTACTTTTTATTTTTTGTAGAGGGAGGATCTGGCTGTGTTGCCAGGCTGGTCTTGAACTCCTGGACTCAAAGGATCCTCCTACCTCAGCCTCCCAAAATACTAGGATTACAGGCATGAGCCACATGCCTGGCTGATTTTATCTTTTTGTCTGCTTGACCTTTCACTATAGAAATAGATGATAACATCTCTCATTATGATTGTGGGATTTGTCTCTAATTCCTCTCATTCTTGGATTTGGATTATTTTATCATATCTAGTGACCCTTTTTATCTTTAGTAATGCTTTTGCCTTAAAATGTTGCCTTTTTTCTGATATTAATAGATCTATACTATCTTTCTTTTGTTGAGTATTTGCCTGCTATTCTCTTCCTTACTGTTTTCAGCTTTTCTATATTATTGTTTTGAGCTGTACCTTTTAAGAAGACTGAAAGAATTCAGTTAAACCTTGTTTTGTTACTGTAAAACAGGTGTCCCCCATAAACATTAGCAATACTAGCTTGTGATAAAATATGCTTTTTCCTTCAAAATAGTTTTCTTGTTCTATATTTAGTTTTGGAGGTTGGTACAACATAGGGAAGACAATAGAAAGTAATTGAGTATATTATTATAGAATCCAATAAAGAAAATAAAAAGTATAAGAACTTTAACAAGATCAAGCTGTGGAAGCGATCTTTAGATGAAATCAGATCCTAAGTGCGAGGCCAAAGGATAAGAGAAAAAACAAGAAGTAGTGGAGCCAAGATGGCCGAAGAGGAACAGCTCCGGTCTCCACCTCCCAGCCCCAGCGACACAGAAGACGGATGATTTCTGCATTTCTGCTTGAGGTACCGGTTTCATCTCACTAGGGAGTGCCTAACAGTGGGTACAGGACAGTCGGTGAAGCGCACTGTGCGCGAGCCGAAGCAGGGCGAGGCATTGCCTCACTCGGGAAGCGCAAGGGGTCAGGGAGTTCCCTTTCCTAGTCAAAGAAAGGGGAAAAAGACGGCACCTGGAATATCGGGTCAGTCCCATCCTAATACTGCGCTTTTCCAACGGGCCTGGAAAACGGCACACTAGGAGATTGTGTCCCACACCTGGCTCAGAGGGTCCTATGCCCACGGAGTCTCGCTGATTGCTAGCACAGCAGTCTGAGATCAAGCTGCAAGGTGGCAGCGAGGCTGGGGGAGGGGCGCCCACCATTGCCCAGGCTTGCTTAGGTAAACAAAGCAGCCAGGAAGCTCGAACTGGGTGGAGCCCACCACAGCTCAAGGAGGCCTGCCTGCCTCTGTAGGCTCCACCTCTGGGGGCAGGGCACAGACAAACAAAAACTCAGCAAGAAACTCCACAGACTTAAATGTCCCTGTCTGACTGAACAGCTTTGAAGAGAGTAGTGGTTCTCCCAGCACGCAGCTGGAGATCTGAGAACGGACAGACTGCCTCCTAAAGTGGGTCCCTCACCCCTGAGCAGCCTAACTGGGAGGCACCGCCCCAGTAGGGACAGACTGACACCTCATTCAGCCGGGTACTCCTCTGAGACAAAACTTTCAGAGGAACTATCAGACAGCTGAATTTGTGGTCTCACGAAAATCCGCTGTTCTGCAGCCACCGCTGCTGACACCCAGCCAAACAGGGTCTGGAGTCGACCTCTAGTAAATTCCAACAGACCTGCAGCTGAGGGTCCTGTCTGGTAGAAGGAAAACTAACAAACAGAAAGGACATCCACACCAAAAACCCATCTGTACATCACCATCATCAAAGACAAAAAGTAGATAAAACCACAAAGATGGGGAAAAAACAGAACACAAAAACTGGAAACTCTAAAAAACAGAGCACCTCTCCTCCTCCAAAGGAATGCAGTTCCTCACCAGCAACAGAACAAAGCTGGATGGAGGATGACTTTGATGAGTTGAGAGAAGAAGGCTTCAGACGATCAAACTACTCTGAGCTACGGGAGGAAATTCAAAACAATAGCAAAGAAGTTAAAAACTTTGAAAAAAAATTAGAAGAATGGATAACTAGAATAACCAATGGAGAGAAGGGCTTAAAGGAGCTGATGGAGCTGAAAGCCAAGTTTCGAGAACTACGCGAAGATTGCAGAAGCCTCAGTAGCAGATGCGATCAACTGGAAGAAAGGGTATCGCTGATGGAAGATGAAATGAATGAAATGAAGAGAGAAGGGAAGTTTAGAGAAAAAAGGATAAAAAGAAATGAACAAAGCCTCCAAGAAATTTGGGACTATGTGAAAAGATCAAACCTACATCTGATCGGTGTACCTGAAAATGATGGGGAGAATGGAACCAAGTTGGAAAACACTCTGCAGGATATTATCCAGGAGAACTTCCCCAATCTAGCAAAGCAGGCCAGCATTCAGATTCAGGAAATACAGAGAATGCCACAAAGATACTCCTCGAGAAGAGCAACTCCAAGACAGATAATTGTCAGATTCACCAAAGTTGAAATGAAGGAAAAAATGTTAAGGGCAGCCAGAGAGAAAGGTCGGGTTACCCACAAAGGGAAGCCCATCAGACTAACAGCTGATCTCTCAGCAGAAACTCTACAAGCCAGAAGAGAGTGGGGGCCGATATTCAACATTCTTAAAGAAAAGAATTTTCAACCCAGAATTTCCTATCCCGCCAAACTAAGCTTCATAAGTGAAGGAGAAATAAAATACTTTACAGACAAGCAAACGCTGAGTGATTTTGTCACCACCAGGCCTGCCCTAAAAGAGCTCCTGAAGGAAGCACCAAACATGGAAAGGAACAACTGGTACCAGCCACTGCAAAAACACGCCAAATTGTAAAGACCATCGAGGCTGGGAAGAAACTATAGCAACTAACAAGCAAAATAACCAACTAACATCATAATGACAGGATCAGATTCACACATAACAATATTAACGTTTAATGTAAATGGGCTAAATGCTCCAATCAAAAGACACAGACTGGCAAACTGGATAAGGAGTCAGGACCCATCAGTGTGCTGTATTCAGGAAACCCATCTCACGTGCAGAGACACACATAGACTCAAAATAAAGGGATGGAGGAAGATCTATCAAGCAACTGGAAAACAAAAAAAGGCAGGGGTTGCAATCCTAGTCTCTGATAAAATAGACTTTAAACCAACAAAGATCAAAAGAGACAAAGAAGGTCATTACCTAATGGTAAAGGGATCAATTCAACAAGAAGAGCTAACTATCCTAAATATATATGCACCCAACACAGGAGCACCCAGATTCATAAAGCAAGTCCTCAGTGACCTACAAAGGGACTTAAACTCCCACACAATAATAATGGGAGATTTTAACACCCCACTGTCAACATTAGACAGATCATCAAGACAGAAAGTTAACAAGGATATCCAGGAATTGAACTCAGCTCTACATAAAGTGGACCTAATAGACATCTACAGAACTCTCCACCCCAGGTCAACAGAATATACATTTTTTTCAGCACCACACCACACCTATTCCAAAATTGACCACATAGTTGGAAGTAAAGCTCTCCTCAGCAAATGTAAAAGAACAGAAATTATAACAAACTGTCTTTCAGACCACAGTGCAATCAAACTAGAACTCAGGATTAAGAAACTCACTCAAAACCGCTCAACTACATGGAAACTGAACAACCTGCTCCTGAATGACTATTGGGTACATAATGAAATGAAGGCAGAAATAAAGATGTTCTTTGAAACTAATGAGAACAAAGACACAACATACCAGAATCTCTGGGACACGTTCAAAGCAGTGTGTAGAGGGAAATTTATAGCACTAAATGCCCACAAGAGAAAGCAGGAAAGATCCAAAATTGACACCCTAACATCACAATTAAAAGAACTAGAAAAGCAAGAGCAAACACATTCAAAAGCTAGCAGAAGGCTAGAAATAACTAAAATCAGAGCAGAACTGAAGGAAATAGAGACACAAAAAACCCTTCAAAAAATTAATGAATCCCGGAGCTGGTTTTTTGAAAAGATCAACAAAATTGATGGACCGCTAGCAAGACTAATAAAGAAGAAAAGAGAGAAGAATCAAATAGATGCAATAAAAAACGAAAAAGGGGATATCACCACCGATCCCACAGAAATACAATCTACCATCAGAGAATACTACAAACACCTCTATGCAAAAAACTAGAAAATCTAGAAGAAATGGATAAATTCCTCGACAAATACACCCTCCCAAGACTAAACCAGGAAGAAGTTGAATCTCTGAATAGACCAATAACAGGTTCTGAAATTGTGGCAACAATCAATAGCTTACCAACCAAAAAGAGTCCAGGACCTGATGGATTCACAGCTGAATTCTACCAGAGGTACAAGGAGGAACTGGTACCATTCCTTCTGAAACTATTCCAATCGATAGAAAAAGAGGGAATCCTCCCTAACACATTTTACGAAGCCAGCATCGTCCTGATACCAAAGCCTGGCAGAGACATAACCAAAAAAGAGAATTTCAGACCAATATCCTTGATGAACATTGATGCAAAAATCCTCAATAAAATACTGGCAAACTGAATCCAGCAGCACATCAAAAAGCTTATCCACCATAATCAAGTGGGCTTCATCCCTGGGATGCAAGGCTGGTTCAACATACGCAAATCAATAAATGTAATCCAGCATATAAACAGAACCAAAGACAAAAACCACATGATTATCTCAATAGATGCAGAAAAGGCCTTTGACAAAATTCAACAACCCTTCATGCTAAAAACTCTCAATAAATTAGGTATTGATGGGACATATCTCAAAATAATAAGAGCTATCTACGAAAAACCCACAGCCAATATCATACTGAATGGGCAAAAACTGGAAGCATTCCCTCTGAAAACTGGCACAAGACAGGGATGCCCTCTCTCACCGCTCCTATTCAACATAGTGCTGGAAGTTCTGGCCAGAGCAATCAGGCAGGAGAAGGAAATAAAGGGTATTCAATTAGGAAAAGAGGAAGTCAAATTGTCCCTGTTTGCAGATGACATGATTGTATATCTAGAAAACCCCATTGTCTCAGCCCAAAACCTCCTTAAGCTGATTAGCAACTTCAGCAAAGTCTCAGGATACAAAATTAATGTACAAAAATCACAAGCATTCTTGTACACCAATAACAGACAAACAGAGAGCCAAATCATGAGTGAACTCCCATTCACAATTGCTTCAAAGGAATAAAATACCTAGGAATCCAACTTACAAGGGATGTGAAGGACCTCTTCAAGGAGAACTACAAACCACTGCTCAATGAAATAAAAGAGGATACAAACAAATGGAAGAACATTCCATGCTCATGGGTTGGAAGAATCAATATCGTGAAAATGGCCATACTGCCCAAGGTAATTTATAGATTCAATGCCATCCCCATCAAGCTACCAATGACTTTCTTCACAGAATTGGAAAAAACTACTTTAAAGTTCATATGGAACCAAAAAAGAGCCCGCATCGCCAAGTCAATCCTAAGCCAAAAGAACAAAGCTGGAGGCATCACGCTACCTGACTTTAAACTATACTACAAGGCTACAGTAACCAAAACAGCATGGTACTGGTACCATAACAGAGACATAGATCAATGGAACAGAACAGAGCCCTCAGAAATGATGCCGCATATCTACAACTATCTGATCTTTGACAAACCTGACAAAAACAAGAAATGGGGAAAGGATTCCCTATTTAATAAATGGTGCTGGGAAAACTGGCTAGCCATATGTAGAAAGCTGAAACTGGATCCCTTCCTTACACCTTATACAAAAATTAATTCAAGATGGATTAAAGACTTATATGTTAGACCTAAAACCATTAAAATCCTACAAGAAAACCTAGGCAATACCATTCAGGACATAGGCGTGGGCAAGGACTTCATGTCTAAAACACCAAAAGCAATGGCAACAAAAGCCAAAATTGACAAATGGGATCTCATTAAACTAAAGAGCTTCTGCACAGCAAAAGAAACTACCATCAGAGTGAACAGGCAACCTACAGAATGGGAGAAAATTTTTGCAACCTACTCATCTGACAAAGGGCTAATATCCAGAATCTACAATGAACTCCAACAAATTTACAAGAAAAAAACAAACAACCCCATCAAAAAGTGGGCGAAGGACATGAACAGACACTTCTCAAAAGAAGACATTTATGCAGCCAAAAAACACATGAAGAAATGCTCATCATCACTGGCCATCAGAGAAATGCAAATCAAAACCACAGTGAGATACCATCTCACACCTGTTAGAATGGCCATCATTAAAAAATCAGGAAACAACAGGTGCTGGAGAGGATGTGGAGAAATAGGAACACTTTTACACTGTTGGTGGGACTGTAAACTAGTTCAACCATTGTGGAAGTCAGTGTGGCGATTCCTCAGGGATCTAGAACTAGAAATACCATTTGACCCAGCCATCCCATTACTGGGTATATACCCAAAGGACTATAAATCATGCTGCTATAAAGACACATGCACACGTATGTTTATTGCGGCACTATTCACAATAGCAAAGAGTTGGAACCAACCCAAATGTCCAACAACAATAGACTGGATTAAGAAAATGTGGCACATATACACCATGGAATACTATGCAGCCATAAAAAATGATGAGTTCGTGTCCTTTGTAGGGACATGGATGAAACTGGAAGACATTATTCTCAGTAAACTATCGCAAGGACAAAAAACCAAACACCGCATGTTCTCACTCATAGGTGGGAATCGAACAATGAGAACTCATGGACACAGGAAGGGGAACATCACACTCCGGGGACTGTTGTGGGGTGGGGGGAGGGGGGAGGGACAGCATTAGGAGATACACCTAATGCTAAATGACGAGTTAATGGGTGCAGGAAATCAACATGGCACATGGATACATATGTAACAAACCTGCACATTGTGCACATGTACCCTAAAACCCTAAAGTATAATAAAAAAAAAAAAAAGAAAAAAAAAAAAAGAAAAAACAAGAAGTTTTGGCCAGGCGTGGTGGCTCACGCCTGTAATCCCAGCACTTTGGGAGGCCGAGGTGGGTGGATCACGAGGTCAGGAGATCGAGACCATCCTGGCTAACACGGTGAAACCCCATCTCTAAAAAAATAAAAAATAAAATAAAGAAGTTTTGAAATCTATAGAAAAGAAAAGGCTCCAAAATGTGCAGTTTGAAGCTCCAACCACTACAACACCCAAGACCTGGTCTGAAAAGATCAGAAATGCCCATGAATAGGATTGGAAGAGACTATCGAAAGGAAAGAATCATCCAGAACTTATAAAGCAAGATTTAGTGAGTAAGCCATAAGTATGATTTTTATGAGAACCTGTGTTTGCACACATATATATGTGATTTGCACCCTGAGACTTTAGTACTCTTATTGGCTTATTGTGTATTCTATGTGATGATCAACTATGATTCACGATTCTCCTTCCCAAGCCTTCCCCTCCTTGAGTATTCCCTATTTAAGTAAACGGCCTCCACCCATTAGCTTAAGCCAAAAATCTGAAAGTCATCCTTGATTCATTTATCCTTACCTCACAATCTACTGATCCTATTTCTTAAATATCTCATGAATCAGTCCATATTTTCCCCCTTCTCTGTCAATCCCTAATCCATGTCCTCCAGCTGCCTCCTAATTGGTTTACTCACATATATATTACAGTGTTTGTGCGCCATTATCTCCTCCACTCCACTGTGTACATAGTGCCCAGAATGATCTTTTTAACATGCAAGTGATCATGTCACTTCCCTGCTTAAATATATAAACCAAAAGGCAAAGAAACAAACAAAAAACTTAAATGGCTTTCCACTACCTTCAGTACAAAGGCCAAATCCTTTATAAAGCCTCTAAGATCTGGGTCCCGTCTCTCTACAATGTAGCCATGTTGGCTTTCCTTTCGACACTGCTTCAAAATCAATTCAATGCTGGATCTTCTGCCTAAACTACTTTCCCCTCTTAGCCAACTAAGAAGTTTCTTAGACAAGTCTTCTTCATTTTTCATGTTTTAGCTTTGATATCTCAGGCTGAGGTGGAGGATAGCCTGAGCCTGGGAGGTCGAGGCTGCAGTGAGCTGTACTCCAGGATGGGTGACAGAGCGAGACCCTGTCTCAAAAAAAAGACAAACAAACAAAAAAACCCAACAACAACACAACACAACACAAAACAACACAAAACACAAAAAAGGTATTTTGTGTTTCCATTTTTCAGATGAGAAAATTGAGGTTCAGAGATGAAAACTACTGTTCAGGCCGGGCGCGGTGGCTCAAGCCTGTAATCCCAGCACTTTGGGAGGCCGAGGCGGGCGGATCACGAGGTCAGGAGATCGAGACCATCCTGGCTAACACAGTGAAACCCCGTCTCTACTAAAAATACAAAAAATTAGCCGGGTGTGTTGGCGGGCGCCTGTAGTCCCAGCTACTCGGGAGGCTGAGGCAGGAGAATGGTGTGAACCCGGGAGGCGGAGCTTGCAGTGAGCCGAGATCGCGCCACTGCACTCCAGCCTGGGGCACAGAGCAAGACTCCGTCTCAAAAAAAAAAAAAAAAAAAAAAAAGAAAACTACTGTTCATCGTCTCAAAGCAACTTGGGTGACCATTGAATTATGATTATGCCATATGTTTTCTGTGTTTGACACTGAGGTATGGCCACTATTCTAAAACTGTTTTTATTATTAGATAAAGGCTATGCTTAGGTAGTCTGATACTAAAAAATAAATCATTCCAAATCCTAAAAATGTTTCCAACTGCATGTCAGCATAATGCTGTAACCCTTCCTTTCTAAGGTAACAACATTGTTCTCAAAATAGAGATGTTGCCTCATATCAAATAGATTACAATTAGGGTGAACTAAATTATGAAAACCAAACTGAAAACAAAACACAGAGCTTTTTTTTATGTACCAGTCTTCTAAGTTATTCATGTCATGAAAGTGCAATTCTCCTTATGTCTGTAATTCTCTTTGCTTTGGCCGCAGTTCTTCTGACATAGCTTTCTAGCAATGTCATACATTTTTGTTTAAACATTATGTTCTAGTTGTGTGACTAACACTGACAAATTTGTCTGTGACAAGAGTTCTTCCTTACTACTTGAGCAGCTTGTCACCGCTTCCCTTCAATGCAGGGTGGTTCTAAGTGAGTGGTCTTTTAGAGAAACTCCCAGTGGTGTCTGGAAGTGACCTCACAATCAAGTTAAATAAGGTTTAGGGAGTTGAGCAAACTCTTTGGACTGAATGAGGCTGATTTCATTTTTTGCTTCAATGACAATCATCTAATTGTTGAGACTCTTGGGCATCTTAAGCAAAAAATGTAGAATTTACTCAAAATGTTTATGCAGTGTAGCCTGTTTCTATGGCAACAGTAAGTAAATAAACTGAAAAAAAATTATTTATTTTTTTGAGACTGAGTCTCACTCTGTCACCTAGGCTGGAGTGCAGTGGCACGATCCTGGCTCACTGCAACCTCTGCCTCCTGGGTTTAAGCAATTCTCATGCCTCAGTCTCCCAAGTAGCTGGAATTACAGGCGCACGCCACCACACCCAGCTAATTTTTGTATTTTTAGTAGAGATGCAGTTTCTCCATGTTGGCCAGGCTGGTCTCAAACTCCTGACCTCACGCGATCTGCCTGCCTTGACCTCTCAAAGTGCTGAGATTACAGGTTTGAGCCACCGTGCCTGGCCCGAAAGAATAAATTTAAGTGAAAGAATCATAAGTATGTGACTAAGAAAGGTTTATTTTCCAATTGTACCTTGCATCTGTCCAGTTGCTTGAAAAAATATCCAAAGTATTTTTGAACCAACTTTCTTTTTTTTTTTTTTGAGATAGGGTTTGCTCTGTTGCTCAGGCTGGAGTGCAGTAGTGTGATCAATCCCACCTCAGCCTCCTGAGTAGCTAGGACTACAGGCTTTTAGCACCATGCCTGGCTAATTTTGTTTTTTATTTTTTGTAGAGATGGAGCCTCACTGTATTGCCCAGGCTGGTCTCAAACTCTTGAGACCTCAGCCTCTCAAAGTGCTGGGATAACAGGTGTAAACCATACTGTCTGGCAGTACCAGCTCTTTAATGCTAAAAACGTTTATTTTTTTTAGACAGAGTCTTGCTCCGTCGCCCAGGCTGGAGTGCAGTGGTGCAATGTCAGCTCACTGCAACCTCTGCCTCTTGGGTTCAAGTGATTCTCCCGCCTCAGCCTCCCGAGTAGCTGGGACTACAGGCGCACGCCACCACTCCTGGCTAATTTTTTTTTTTTTTTTTTTAAGTAGAGACGGGTTTCACCATGTTGGCCAGGATGGTCTCGATCTCCTGATCTCGCGATCCGCCCGCCTTGACCTCCCAAAGTGCTGGGATCACGCGCTAGCCACTGCTCCCGGCCCTAATGCTAAAAACTTTTAAATTGCTTGTAGATATAATATTTTCTGCAACCTGCTTTTTTACATCCTCAACATAGTAAAATGCTATAAGAATTATTAGAGACTGACATATTTAGTAAAGCCATCACTAAGTTTTACTTCTCAATTTACTATTTTTTAAAGATAATTTATTATATGTCCAATCACCCTGAAGGAAATGATACAAAGGGGGGAAAAAAAAAGGATAAGACATGATTAAGAATTTAGCAAATAATTGGAAAGATGAAATTAGCATATGAGAAACAATGATGCAGTAAAAACCAGCAATGTCTGGAGCCAGAGTTAAGGAAGGTGTGGAGAAACAAACAAGTTAAAACATTATTTCTGAGGAGGTACACTGGTAAGATTTTTTTTTTCTTTTTTCTTTTTTTTTTCTTTTGAGATGGAGTCCTACTCTGCCCACCCAGGCTGGAGTTCAGTGGCGCAATCTTAGCTCACTGCAACCTCCGCCTCCTGGGTTCAAGCGATTCTCCTGCCTCAGCCTCCCAAGTAGCTGGGATTACAGGCACCCGCCACCACACCCGGCTAATTTTGTTTTGTATTTTTAGTAGAGACGAGGTTTCAGCATGTTGGCCAGCCTGGTCTCCAACTCCTGACCTCAAGTGATCCACCCGCCTCGACCTCCCTTTTACCAGGGCTACTTGTTTTTAACTTTTTTCATGGAAAATTTCAGACATGTACAAAAATAGTAAAATGCATTTTCAGGCATCACCAAGCCACTCTGACAGTTGTATTTTCTTGGAATGCTCTTCCTCTAAACATAGTCATAAGGCTCACTTCCTCACACCTTTCAGAATTTAACTCAAATGACATTTCAGAGAGGTCTTCTCTGACTACTCTATTTAACAGTGCACCTCAACACTCCTTCTGCCTCTTCCCTTTCCTATTTTTCACCATAACTTTGATCACCTTCTAACATTTTATAAGTTTTTACATGTTTTTTTTTTCTGATCTGTTCACAATCTAATAAACTACACGAAGGCAAGGATTAACAAATGTTTTCTTCACTGATATGTCCTAGTACCTAGAACAATTCCTGATACATAGAAGGGCTTAACAGTCAATGAGTGAACGAATGTTAATATGGGGAGTTGTTAAAAAATAGAAAAATAGGAAGTGGCCCCGTGGCCGGAAGTGGGCCTAGAGCGCCACAGCCCAAGATGAAGCTGGCCGTGGACGAGATGTTTCCCGAGGGCGCCGGGCCCTACGTGGACCTGGACGAGGCGGCAGGCAGCACCAGGTTTTTGATGGACTTGGCAACTAATGAAAAGGCTGTTCAATGTAGACTTTTTAAATGGTTTTGAAGATCTCTTTGATGATGATGACATCTAGTGAGATGCCGTCTGGCTGCAGGCGGGTGCAAGCCCTTCGTACAGAGCCGCGGTGTGAGCCTGCGCAGGGCAGTTTCAGCTGATTTTAAAGAACATGTGGAAATACCTTGAAATTAGGACGTGGTTAACCAAGAAAGGCAAAATTGTACTTGATCACCTGGATGAGGCTGTTAATCTCTGAACGTGACCAGGTTTTGTCTTCACTTCAATTAAAAGAAAGCAATGTCACATGCCAAAAAAAAAATTACAACACAGTTTGGACAATATTATACGATGCTAGGGAAAAAACATGTGGATTGTGACAGAGGTTAAGCAGTCACCAAATATTCTCTACTTTGAATTTCCCTGCTAACTTGGTAGCTAGGCAGGGTTACAATTACTAATATGGCAAATAAATTGTGAGCGGAAGGGAAGTATGTCAATTATGGGATGAGGCAGTAAAAGTTCCATGTGTGATTTTCCAGTCTCTTTTCACTATTCTGGTCACTAAAGATGTCATGTATTTCAGATTTTGACCAGAATAGGGTGGAACTGCCATCAGCCTCCATCTCTGAGTGATTACATGGAGAAAGTGCCCTAACAATTGGTGTAAGACAAGAAAAAAACTTGTGTTAAGCCACAGATATTTGGGAGGTTGTTTGTTATTGCAGACTTATTCTGACTATATGCAAATATATGTACACAAACTAGCATTTATTAAGCATGTACTGTATGTCAGGCACAATGCTGAACACTTTACATATATTATTTTATTAAACCTTCATCAAACTCTGCAAGCCTGTACTATTATGCTGAGACGAGAAAACTGGGACAATGTGAGGACAAATCATTTGTCCAAGGCTGTCAGCTAAATGGAAGGGCTGAAAATGAAACCCAGGCAGTCTGAAGAAACATCTATCAAGCTGTTAACAGTGGTTGATATGGTTTGGCTCTGTGTCCCCACCCAAATCTCATCTCAAATTGCAACCCCCATGTGTTGAAGGAGGGACCTGGTGGGAGGTGACTGGATCATGAGGGCGGTTTCCCCCATGCTGTTCTTGTGATAGTGAGGGAGTTCTCACGAGAGCTGATGGTTTTGAAAGTGTTTGGCAGTTTCCCGTTTGTTGTGTCTCCCTCTTGCTGCCTTGTGAAGGTGTGCCTTGCTTCCTCTCACCTTCTGCTATGACTGTAAGTTTCCTGAGGCCTCCCCAGCCATGTGGAACTGAATCAATTAAACCCTCTTTTGTTTATAAATTACCCAGTCTCAGGTAGTATCTTTATAGCAGTGTGAAAATGGACTAACACGGTGGTTATCTTTGAAGGCAGAAATATGGAGACTGATCACTCTTTGTTCTATATTTCTGTAATATTTCAAAGTTTTGTTTTTTTTTTTTCAACCTCCACCTTCCAGGTTCAAGTGATTCTCCTGCCTCAGCCTCTCGAGTAGCTGGGACTACAGGTGCGTACCACCACACCCGGCTAATTTTTGTATTTTTTAATAGAGACAGAGTTTCACCCTGTTGGCCAGGCTGGTCTCAAACTCCTGGCCTCAAGTGATCCGCCCACCTCGGCCTCTCAAAGTGCTGGGATTACAGGCATGAGCCGTGCCCAGGCTTATTAAGTTCTTAAGTTCAAATGTCTATAAAGGAAAAAAGTGATATGGTTTGGCGCTGTGTCCCCACCCAAATCTCACCTTGAATTGTAATAATCCCCACGTGTCATGGGAGGGACCCAGTGAGAGGTAACTGAATCATGGGGGTGGGTTTTCCTGTGCTGTTCTCGTGATAGTGAATAAGTCTCATGAGATCTGATAGGTTTTTTTTTTGAGATGGTGTCTCACTGTGTCGCCCATGCTGGAGTAGAGTGGCGTGATCTCGGCTCACTACAACCTCCACCTCCTGGGTTCAAGTGATTCTCCTGCCTCAGCCTCCTGAGTAGCTGGGATTACAGGCACCCACCACCACACCTGGCTAATATTTGTATTTTTTAGTAGAGACAGGGTTTCTCCATGTTGGCCAGGCTGGTCTTGAACTCCTGAACTCAAGTGATTCGCCCACCTCAGCCTCCCAAAGTTCTGGGATTACAGGCATGAGCCACCAGGCCTGGCTAATCTGATGGTTTTATACAGGGGAGTTCCCCTGCACATGCCCTCTTGCCTGCTGCCATGTAAGAAATGACTTTGCTCCTTCTTTGCCTTCCGCCATGATTGTGAGGCCTGCCCAGCCATGTGGAACTAGGAGTCCATTAAACCTCTTTCTTTCTCTCTTTTTTTTTTTTTTTGAGACAGAGTCTCGCTCTGTTGCCCAGGCTGGAGTGCAGTGGCACGATCTCCTCTCACTGCAAGCTCCGCCTCCCGGGTCCACACCATTCTCCTGCCTCAGCCTCCTGAGTAGCTGGGACTACAGGCACCCGCCACCACACTTAGGGCTAATTTTTTGTATTTTTAGTAGAGACGGGGTTTCACCGTGTTAGCCAGGATGGTCTCGATTTCCTGTCCTCGTGATCTGCCCGCCTCAGCCTCCCAAAGTGCTGAGATTACAGGCATGAGCCACCACACCCGGCCCCTCTTTCTTTTTTTTGATGGAATTTCACTCTTGTTGCCCAGGCTGGAGTGCAATGGCATGATCCCGGCTCACTGCAACTTCTGCCTCCCAGGTTCAAGCAATTCTCCTGTCTCAGCCTCCCAAGTAGCTGGGGATTACAGGCACCCACCACCACGCCTGGCAAATTTTTGTTTTTTTTTTTTTCTTTTTTTTTTTTTGAGACGGAGTCTCTCTCTGTCGCCCAGGCTGGAGTGCAGTGACACTGTCTCGGCTCACTGCAAGCTCCGCCTCCCGGGTTCACACCATTCTCCTGCCTCAGCCTCCCAAGTAGCTGGGACTACAGGTGCCCGCCACCACGCCCGGCTAATTTTTTGTATTTTTAGTAGAGATAGGGTTTCACTGTGGTCTCGATCTTCTGACCTTGTGATCCGCCCGCCTTGGCCTCCCAAAGTGCTGGGATTACAAGCGTAAGCCACCGCGCCCGGCCGAATTTTTGTATTTTTAAGTAGAGATGGGGTTTCACCGTGTTGGCCAGACTGGTCCTGAACTCCTGACCTCAGGTAATCCACCTGCCTCAGCCTCCTAAAGTGCTGGGATTACAGGCATGAGCACCTCTTTTTCTTTATAAATTACCCAGTCTCAGGTATGTCTTTATTAGCAGTGTGAGAACAGACACACAGCCTCACTCGTAAAAAAAGAAAAATTACAGCTGGGTACAGTGGCTCATGCCTATCATCCCAGCAATTTGGGAGGCTGAGGTGGGCACATGATGGCTTGAACTCATGGCTAGTCATGAGTTCGAGACTAGCCTGAGCAATGTGGTGAAACCTCATCTTTAATAAAGATACAAAAAAAATTACCTGGGTGTGGTGCTGCATGCCTGTACTCCCAGTCACTCGGGAGGCTGAGGTGGGAGGATTGCTTGAGCCCAGAAGGCAGAGGTTGCAGTAAGCTGAGATTGTGTAGCCATATTCCAGCCTGGGCAACAGAGTGAGAATTTGTTTCAAAAAGAAAAGGAAAATTGCTTGAGTTTCACTTGCATTATGGAAATAACAGTGCCCACCTTGTGTCACAGGATTCATATAAGGATCAAATGAAATAATTTATAAACATGTTTAGTGAATGTCTTAGCCTATTTTCTGCTACTGTAATAGAATACCCAAGACTGGGTAATTCATAATAAAAAGAAGCGTATTTGGCTCACAGTTCTGGAGGCTGGGAAGTGCAAGAGCATGGTACCAGTATCCGTTGAGGGTCACCCCATGGCTGAAGGCATCACATGGAAGGAGTGGTGTAAGAGAAAGAAAGACAGGGAGGAGCTGAACTCATCCATTTTATCAGGAACCCACTCCCATGATAACAGCATTAATCCATATTATGTGAGGGAAGAGCTCTCACGACCTAATCACCCCTTAAGGGCCACACCCTCTTAATACTGTACCATGGCAATTAAAACTCAATGTGAGTTTTGGAGGGGACATTAAAACCATAACTGAGAATTATAACTTTAAGACCATATTAAGTATGTAGCATATTACCTTTTTTTTTTTTTTGAGATAGAGTCTCGCTCTGTTGCCAGGCTGGAGTGCAGTGGCGTCATCTCGGCTCACTTAAACCTCCACCTCCTGGGTTCCAGTAATTCTCCTGCCTCAGCCTCTTGAGTAGCTGGGACTACAGGCATGTGCCACTACACCCCGCTAATTTTTGTATTTTTAGTAGACCGGCCTTTACTATGTTGGCCAAGATGGTCTCGATCTCTTGACCTCATGATCCACCCACCTCGGCCTCCCAAAGTGCTGGAATTAACAGGCGTGAGCCACCGTGCCCGGCCTGTACCATATTTCATCCAATCTTAGACACATCCATTGTATGACACACCATTAATTTATATACCACTAGGAAAGAAACAATGTGGCTAATTTAAAATTATAATATCACTTGGAACTTGTAATACCTATGAAACAATTCTTTTATACTTAATTAGACATGGATTGTTATATCTATATAACAATATCCTGTGCAAACATTAAGAGGAAAATATAAATGAAATAAATTGGCTAAGGTATTCTTTTTTTGGGGGGGATGGGGTCTCGCTGTCACCCAGGATGGAGTGCAATGGCATGATCTCGGCTCACTGCAATCTCTGACTCCCCGGTTTCAAGTGATTCTCCTGTCTCAGCCTCCCGAGTAGCTGGGACTACAGGCATGTGCCACCACACCGGCTAATTTTTGTATTTTTTCTGAGAGACAGGGTTTCACTATGTTGGCCAGGCCGGTCTTGAACTCCTGACCTCGTGATCTGCCCGCCTCGGCCTCCCAAAGTGCTGGGATTACAGGTGTTAGCCACTGTGCCCGGCCAAGGTATTCTTAAACTTCTCATTCAGGCCAACATTCCTGAATCACTTCTCAACTCAATCACTGACATCCATGTTTATCCACATAATAGCCTTATTTGTGCCAATGAGAATATTGTTGTTGGTCGGACGCAGTGGCTCACACCTGTAATCTCAGCACTTTGGGAGGCCGAGGTGGGTGGATCACAAGGTCAGGAGTTCAAGACCAGCCTTGCCAACATGGTGAAACCCCATCTCTACTAAAAATACAAAAATTAGCTAGGTGTGGTAGCGTGCACCTGTAATCCCAGCTACTCAAGAGGCTGAGGCAGGAGAATTGCTTAATTGGAACCCAGGAGGTGGAGGTTGCATTGAGCTGAGATCACGCCACTGCACTCCAGCCTGGGCTACAGAGTAAGACTCCCTCTCAAAAAAAAAAAAAAGAATATTGGTGAATGCAGCATTTCTTCTAAGAATCTAGAAAAATAAATAAAAATCACCAAAGGACATACCAATGGTTCCATTAAACCAGAAGTTGAGACTATCTCCTGGTTATCTGGGGCTCCTCATTGCCAAGTGAACCTACAGGCAAAGAAAGGGGTCAACTGTACTGGCCAGAGTGATCGACCTTGTCTATTAAGGAGAAATTGGGTTCTTATGGCCCAGTGTGGGTAAGGAGGAGTATATGTGGAATGTATGAGATCTCTGGAGGTACCTCTTACAAGTCTTGTGTTCTGTGATTTTAGAATTGCTTATGTTTCACTCTTTGCTAATTTATAAAACGTACAGCAGTTTATTGTACAGGATACACTCACTGAAAACATTTGACCAGAAGTGTGATAAGAAAAATGCGGAGGGCCATATGCTTAAGATTAGTAATGTGTATGTAAGTTTTTTTTTTAATTTTTGTTTGTTTTGAGACAGGGTCTTGCTCTGTGGCCCAGACTGGAGCGCAGTGATGCAATCACGGCTCACAGCAGCCTCTACTTCCTGGGCTCAGGTTATCCTCCTACCTCAGCCTCCTGAGTAGATGGGACTACAGGCACATGCCACCATGCCTGCCTAATTTTCAGTATTTTTTTTTGTAGAGACAGGTTTTTACCATGTTGCACAGACTGGTCTCAAACTCCTGGGCTCAAGAGATCCACTTGCCTAGGCCTCCCAAAATGTTGGAATTACAGGTGTGAGCCACTACGCCCAGCCATGAGTGTTTATTTTATTTATGCCTTACATATTCTTTTTTTTTTTTTTTTTTTTTTAGAGACAGGGTCTTGCTCTATTGTCCAGGCTGGATTCAACCTCGTGGACTCAAGTGATCCTCCTGCCTCAGCCTCTGGAGTAGCTGGATGCATACCACCACATCCTGCTCATGCCCTATATATTCTTTTGTATGTATGGGTGTAAAAACAGAGATAAAAACAGAGATGTGGATGCCATCAGCTCACTGATGTTTGAAGTTCTGAGAAAGTATAAATCAGTAAAGGAGTTAACTGAAATTTAAATCTCACAAATGAGCAAAAAAATATGATTTCTGGTATATGATCTATGGGGTTCTTTGAATACTATTGCTTAAGAATAAAATACTTTGCGATTTCAATAAATTGAAAATTATGGTACAAGGCAAGGAAGGGGAGCTACTAGCTATGAGACTTTTGTAAATTATGTAACATCTCTGAACCTCTCTTTCCTCATCTGTTAAAATAGAGGCAAAGTGCTACTTAGGTAAGACACTTCAGAAATGGGGCTCTGAAAAAAGTCACTTTTCTTCTCCTAACGAAAGGTTTCTAAACCTCAGCACTCCAGACATTTCAGGCCAGGTAATTCTTTGTTGTGCGGCGCTGTCCTGCGCATTGTAAGGCGTGAAGCAGTATTCCAGGCCTCTACTCACCTGTGCCCTCCACCATCTGTAGATTCCAATAGCACCTCACCCCAGATGAGAGGCTGAAAATGATTCATACATTGCCAAATGTCTTCTGGGAGGCAAAACTGTTGCAGTGGAGAACCACTGTCCTAACTCCATGTTCATCCAATAAAGGGTTTGAGGGACTGAGAAATGAAACAATAGTCCCGAAGGAGTAGAATGCAGTGGTCCCAACTCCTAGTTTCATGAAGGCAGGAACTGTGACCCAGAGGCCTGGGGATGCGGAGCTCTGAACTGCCAGCTGGTAGGAAAAGTCCTAATTAATGGACTGAATCATGAAGGGAGGGCAACAAGGAACAAATGGAGAGGGCCAGTGGCCGAGCCTTCGGTCTCAGGATCAAAGAGGTCCACACTGGTCACCACTTACGCTGCTGGGCTGACTGCTAGGTAGACGTATCTGCAGATAAACTGAGACAATGACGCGATGGGAAAGGCCTTGGGGAGCGAGGAGGAGGAGCCGGGAGAGGCCAGCTTTGGTCCGGCGGCCACAGCCCCGGGCGCCGACGCAAGCCTCAGGCCCCGCCCCTCGCCCTCCGGGTCCCGCCCCCGCTCTCCGGGCCCCGCCCCTCGCCCTCCTGGTCCCGACCCCGCTCTCCGGGCCCCGCCCCTCGCTCTCCGGGCCTGAGTGGGTTGTGCCTTGGCCTCTGCCTCCGCCCGCCTGCGCGGGGCCCTGCGTGAAGGGGCAGAGGCGGGGTGGAGGCGTTGGCGCTGCCACGTCTGGGCCGCGGTTCCCAACTGTGGCGCGGGCGGTGGAGGAGGAGGTGGGGCTGGCGCTGAAGCCGGATCCGGATCCGGTGCTGTGCACCCTGGTGGGGGAGAGTCCGACGCGCCTGGCTAGGAGCCGACCGCAGGGCCTCTACGGGTGAGGAGGGACCGGGGCCGGGGCGCGAGAGCGGGACCGTGTGTCCTGGGGGCTGGGGCGGGCCTGCCCTCAGGTTTATCTAACAGGTGTGTCTGGTGCCCCGGCGAGGCCCCCGGGGGTGTTGTGTGGAGGAGCCAGGCGTTAATCCTCGCCAGCTGGGTGCACATGGTGTGGAGCGCGGTTCCCAGGAAGTTGAACGCACGCGCGCCTGGAGCAGAGGTTAGGGATGGTGGCCAGCGGTCCGGCCATACGCGGGTCTTGGCCTGGCAGGGCTGGAACTGGGACTGGGGTCGGAACTTCGCTCCCCGGACTTTGGCGTGGGAAATGAGACAGTTGGTCGCGCTCTCTGCAGCCATCGGTTTTGAATGGGCACTAACGTCCCAGGCCCCTTCTCTTCTCCCATTCCCGGGCGCATCCCACGGTGGTCGGAGCCACTGAGGCAGCTGCTCCGAAGACCACCTCCGCACCGACTAGGTCGGCGCTTTCCCCAGGGTACAGAGGGACATCCTTTGTCTCTTTTTCCTAGGCTCCTACCCCTAGAAATACCGAGTAGTGTACTGTGATTTCTGTTGCAGGAGCTGATGTTTATGTAAGCCAAACTAATTTAAAATTTTCATACAAAATTGAACGGGCGATTATAGGATTCGTTTTGTTAGGATAATCCCTCATGAACGAATCCTAGAATGGATCTCAAGAAATTAATTTAGGCAGGATTTGCCAAATAGGGGAGAGAGCGCTAGCTGTATGGTATGATGATGTAAAGATTGGAGTCTGTTGAGGATGGTAATCGAGCTCAAGATGCGGAAACAAGAGGATTCTAGCCCCAAGTCACTTACTTGCTGTGTTACCTAAGGGGCAAGTCTTGGGAGTTCCAGGTGCTCCAGCTTCCTCATCGGTAGACTGGGAATAACGCCTAGATTGTAGAGGGCAAACAGACTATCGGAAAATACTTTTGAACATTCATGCAGTTACACAATTTAATAAATATGGCCAGTTGTGTTAAAAATCATTAACGAAATAGATTCAGAATGGATTCTTGTTATCGAAATTGTTATAAAATGAATATAAAGGAATCCGAAGTCCGCCCCTCCCCCATTCACCTGTACTTAGAAGGTGCCCCAGGAGCTCTTGAGAAATACATAGGCTAGTTTAGATTTGGCCTTAGATTGTGTTTTTAAATTTGTATATCGACTTTTAAAATCTTCATCTCCGGTGTCTATTACTTGTCACTCTCGGTTGCTTCTAGCAGCAGCCTCTCTCCCCATTCGTATTACAATCTGATACAGAGGCTCAGACGCCAAATAGTTGAAGTTTTGTTTAAAAAAATATTCAATTGAGTGAAAAAATACTCGACTGATGTGATGACTAGTGAAAATGAATTTGGTGTATACTTTCCGCGATATTGTGGCAGTTTGGGAATTTTTTTTTTTTTTTTTGTCCTTCTGGATTTTCTGAAATGTGACCTACAGGTAAGTCTTATTCGTTATTCATTCACTAGGCATTGTTGGGCTAGGGTTAGGCTTAAATGGGTCTTCTAAACGCCTGCTAATTTAGCAGTTAATCAGAAAAGGTTCTGAGGAATACTTAAGGAGGGTTAGTGTTTAAAGTTCATCTAAAAACTTTAAAGAACCTAATGATATGATGAGATTCCGCTTCACACAACTGTGCAATTTTATTTGCAGAAATTTCCTAGTTTTGCAGTATCTGGGCACCTGAAGATGCTAAAAGATTATTTATATAAAATTACTTATTTAATTATGTTCTAAACCCCCTTGGAACCGAGTTTCAAGTCATATCTTGCTTCACCTTGCCCAGTACATTAGTTGGGCACCAGCAGAATTTTACTGTTTGAGGATAGAGTGAGCTAAAGTGGGCCTTCAGTATAGCTGTTTTGTAGAACAGCTCATAAAAACATTTTTGATGTTAATTTCTGATTGCCAATAGATTCTTATTTCAATCTGGAATGCTTTGTTTAATGTATTTTCACTAGTCTGATTCCCATTTTCCAAATGTAGGTTCTAAGTGCTGCTTATGACTTAATTTTTAACCCTTCTACAACAATAGGGAATTTATCTACTCTAGTGCATCTTCAGTGTAATGGTTAAGAGCAGAGTCTGAAGTCATACTACCTAGCAGGACTGGCTACATAATCTGTGGTAATCCAAATTAAAATGCAGGGTTCCTTGTTAAAAAACTAAGAATTTCAAAACAGCGGCAGCAGGGTATTAAACTAAGTACAGGGCCCTGTGTAACGGCACAGGTCAGGGGCTTCTGAAGCTGGCCCTGTTGCCTCATTTTGAATCCTCACTCTATTCCTTATTGGCACTCTAACCTTGAGCAAGTTACTGTGCCTGCTTCCTTATCTGTAAAATTGGGATAATAATGATACATCGTTCATTGTATTTTTAAGAGTTAACATATAGAAAGTTTTCAATAAGTGTTAGCCAATATTATTGATTTTTATGATCATTCGTGGAAAAGGACTGTCTCATTAAAGGACAAGAAAATATTAGTATTTCCTGGTTAAAATTCATTATTTAAGGGCTTCATAATCCTAGTTGTTTTCCTGTATACTTCCCTCTCATGAAATTAACCCTATTTTTCATGTTTTCTAGACCACATTTTTATTGTAAACACAGACAACTTTATAGGAAAAAGGAATCTAGTTAAATGTGGTTAAGGTTGATTTAAATTCTCTTTTGAGTTTTCTTTGAACTTTGTGTTTACAACTTATGTTTAATAGCATGACCAAAATGTTTAAATAGTGTGCTGCCTCGAGGAATTTACATTTTTAATACTGTACACATTTCACTTTATTAATACTTAGCCTGTTTATCTACATACCTGAAAAACAATGTTGCTACCTACCATTCAGATGAGATTACACACAAAAACCTCAAGGGTCCAATTTAGACAAAACACTAAAACACGTGGACTCAAATTCATCTATTAAAAACTTGTTTCAGCTGAGCATGCTGGTTCGCGCTTATAATTCCAGAACTTTGGGAAGCTGAGGCTGGAGGATCACTTGAGGTCAGGAGTTCAAGACCAGCCTTTCCAACATGGCAAAGCCCCACCTCTACTAAAAATACAAAAATTAGCCAGGTGTGGTGGTATGAGCCTGTAGTCCCAACTACTCTGGAGGCTGATGTGGGAAGCTGAGGTAGGAGGACCACTTGAGCCCAGGAGTTCGAGGCTGCAGTGAGCTATGATTGCACCACTGCACTCCAGCCTGGGCAACAGAGTGAAACCCTGTCTCAGAGCAGAATAAAACAAAACAAAAAACCTATTTTGAATGGATATTAAACTTGTTAAATTTGAAATGACTGCTTGATCATCACAATTTCTATATTTTCCTTAATATTGTTAGAACTAGGTATAGTGTGTGCAGCATAATTTGAATCATTTTGTGTGTGTGTGGCCGGGGGGACCTCTCAACAGTCTACATTATAAACTACGTTATTCTTTTCTATCCAAGAATGCTAACTTTTGGTATAACATAAATGTAAGAGCCTGTCATTCTTTTTGTAGTCCCTGTAACCAGCACAGTGCCTGATTCATGAATTAAAGGTGAAAAAAATGAACAAGAATTTATAAACTTGAATTTTAAATTTATCGCTAACTAGCATATATCTTATTGAGTACTTGCAGTATTCCGGGCACTGCTAAGTGCATGATTGCATACAGTAATGCATTTAATTCTCCCAGTAATTTCATCTCCATTTTACAAATGAAGAAACTAGATTCTAAAAGCTTAATTACCTTAGTACGTATCACACAGTTGACATTTGAACACCAGGTATGAATCCAAAGCTCATGCTCTTTCTATGCCTAGGTTTAAATCCTGGCTCCACTAATTTTGTGACCTTGGGCAAGTTACTTAACATTTTCTCATGTGTGAAAATGTATATAACCACGCCTAACCTGTAGGATGGTTGAAATAAATGAATTAGTAAAGCTCTTTCAATAGTCTGGCACATAAGAAGTGCTGAGCAAGTGTTAACTTCTGTTGTTAACATCACATCACACTGCCTTCCCATAACTACTATATTGCAGCATTGCTTATATAGTTACATAGGATTACACAGGCAGAAACTTATTATCCATCTTTAAGGAAAAGTTAAGAATATTTGCCCTAAAGCATACTGTGACTTATGAAATAAGGAACAATTGGGAGTTAGGTTATTGGACAAGTTGTTCTCTCATTAAAATATGGCTTCTTTAACTGGATATAGAAATAAGTTGGGGACTGCTTTTTTTGGATCTCTAATCCAAAAATCCAAAACACTACAAAATTTGAAACTTTATTGAGGGCCAACACGATGCCACAAGTGGAAAATTCCACATCTGATATCATGTACAAAAACTTTTCCATGCACAAAATTATTTAAAATATTGTGTAAAATATTTGTGCTATCTGTATAAGGTGTATATGAAACACAAATGAATTTTGACTTGGGTCCCATCCCCAAGATATCTCATTATGTATATGCAAATATCCCCAAATCTGAAAAAAAAAAAATCCAAAACCTGAAACATTTCTGGTCCCAAGCATTTTGGATAAGGAATACTCAACTTTTAATTGTTGGGAAGCATCTGTTTCTTTTAGCAATTCTGTGCTGCACAGAAGCCCCCTGGCCCCAGTTTTATGCTTTGTATGATTTGTTTTTCATCCTTCCTATTGTTACTTCTCTGTTATTTAGTCTCAGTTTTAAAACACTACAACTAGTGAGAACCTGCTCATTTCTAAATGTTCAAAAAAGAGGGGGAAATATCATGATCACTTTTCAATAGCATGAAAAACACTGGCTATTTTTAAGCTGCTTAGATGCAACTGAGAAACTTACACTATACATTTTAATTTTAATTTTTTTGAGACAGAGTGATTACAGGTGGCCACCACCACACCTGGCTAATTTTGTATTTGTAGTAGAGACAGGGTTTTGCCATGTTGGTCAGGCTGGTCTCGACCTCCTGACCTCTGGTGATCTACCTGCCTCTGCCTCTCAAAGTGCTGGGATTAAAGGCACGAGCCACCATGCCTGGCCCACACTACAGATTTTTAGAAAATCTGCTGTGAAAACAAAATCCTGCAGTGTGTGTCTAGCATAGCCAAGGTAAAGTATTTCTGAGAATGCCAAAAAAAATTAATTTGAGCCTGTTCATCAATTTTCTTCTATTCATGGTTCATTGAAGAAAAAAAAAAAAGCTACATACGGCCAGGCATGGTGGCTCACACCTGTAATCCCAGCACTTTGGGAGGCCGAGGCAAGCAAATCACCTGAGGTCAGGAATTTGAGACCAGCCTGGCTGACATGGCAAAACCCCGTCTCTACTAAAAATACAAAAAAAATTAGCTGGGTGTGGTGGCAGGTGCCTGTAATCCCAGCTAACTCAGAAGGCTGAGGCAGGAGAATCGCTTAAACCCGGGAGGCAGAGGTTATGGTGAGCCAAGATCACATCATTGCACTCCAGCCTGGGCAATAAGAGCAAAACTCCATCTTAAAAAAAAAAAAAGGCTACATGCCCAGTAAGTTTTCCTTTTCTTTGAGAGGGAATTTCACTCTTATTGCCCAGGCTGGAGTGCAATGGCACGATCTCGACTCACCACAACCTCTGCCTCCCAGGTTCAAGCGATTCTCCTGCCTCAGCCTCCCGAGTAGCTGGGATTACAGGCATGCGCCACCACACCCGACTAATTTTGTATTTTTAGTAGAGACAGGGTTTCTCCATGTTGGTCAGGCTGGTCTCGAACTCCCGACCTCAGGTGATCCGCCCGCCTCAGCCTCCCAAAGTGCTGGGATTACAGGTGTGAGGCACTGTGCACGGCTGAAAGTTTTCTTTATTGGCAAGTAAGACTAAGAGATTACTTTTTTTTTTTTTTAATTTTTTTCCCCTTGCAATTTCCTGTTGAAACAGATGCCTTCTTGGCTCAATAATAAAATCCAAGAACATAATGTAAAAAATTTAAGAACCCATGAAAAGTCAGCTATTCATTTAGTAGCACCAACCCAGAGGAAAAACATGTTTTAAAAGACCTGATAATAGCCGGGTGCAGTGGCTCACGCCTGTAATCCCAGCACTTTGGGAGGCTGAGGCGGGCAGATCACCTGAGGTCAAGTGTTCGAGACCAGCCTGGCTAACATGGCGAAATCCCATCTCTATTAAAAATACAAAAAAATTAGCCAGGCGTGGTGTCACGTGCCTATAATCCCAGATACTCAGGAGGCTGAAAGAGGAGAATCACTTGAACCCAGAAGGCAGAGGTTACAGTGAGCCAGGATCGCGCCACTGCACTCCAGCCTGGGCAACAGAGTGAGACTGTCCAAAAAAAAAAAAAAAAAAGACCTGATAATAAATAGGATTTTATAGTTTAAAACTTACTAATTTAGTCGCTTAGCCATTTTTTATCTGATAGTAGGCATGATTTTTCTATTTATCTGTAGTTGTGGAATTTAATGTTAGATTCAGGATAGGTTGCAGTAAAATATCTCGCATATCTGCTAAAGAATGCTTCTAATTGCATTAATTTATATTAACTTTCTCAACAATCATAATTTTCCTTCTACTAAATAAAGTGACTTAATATTCAAATTTTTATTTTAGACCTTACTAGAAAAATGAAACCTGATGAAACTCCTATGTTTGACCCAAGTCTACTCAAAGAAGTGGACTGGAGTCAGAATACAGCTACATTTTCTCCAGCCATTTCCCCAACACATCCTGGAGAAGGCTTGGTTTTGAGGCCTCTTTGTACTGCTGACTTAAATAGAGGTAATGTACAAAATCCTGTGTAAAATTAGAGTTAGCCTTCCATTTTTCTCCATAAACATTATGATGCAGATAATTGTTTTTAAATATTTGACTTCTGGACTATTTTTTGTATAATACTTAGTTTTTAAAGTGATGGACACTCAATACCAATGAGTGTGTGTCATGGCTAAGACCAAATATTACTGTGAAATATTTAAAATGACTTAAATACAACATCACTCCTTCCTAATTAAGCCAAAAAGATTTCTCATAAACAAAAATTAAATTATCATGTATAATGACACATAAGGAGGGATCTTAAGAAGCTGGTTGGGGAATGAAGGCGGAAATAATTTTCCTTGGATAAGTTGAAAGGGTTTTTGTACAATTACTTCTTTTTTAACATCTAAATTCTCCAAGTTAACTTCCTTAAACTTTGGTAATTAAAAGTCAACTTTGTCCTTTTCACAATTATCTCTTTGCTAGACAGCCTGAAGGGCCTAATTTTGGCCTAATTATTGAGTGCAGAAAAGTTAAGATTTTCAAAATTCCAGGTGCACTGTTCACATTAATTTCAGGTAACACTAATGAAATTCACTAGAAATTACAATTTTAAAGAGTGTAATCTCAACAGTGTTACTTATACTTTAATTTACAAATACTGCATTTGGCCATATTGCACCTTTAAGTAAAATCAAATCACATATTTGGGAAAATTTGGCACCCTTTGCATTGAACTTAATGTAAAATATAATACATTGAAGAATGTATGTTCTGGGTCTATAAATACTGGATATTAAGGTCAGCACTATTTAAAACATCTTATGCAGGCAGAAGCACTGGTAAAACCTGTTATTTTTGTTATATGTAGTGATTATAGAAGAATAGGGTTCATTTTATTCTAATAATTAAAAGATGATTATAGAAAGTTCTGAAAAAATAATTGCCCATAAGCCCACCTGCTTAATATATTGCTTATTTTCATACTGTCTTCCTTTTGCTATTCTTGTAATTTGAAATCTGTTTTTCAAAACTAGGTTTTTTTAAGGTATTGGGTCAGCTAACAGAGACTGGAGTTGTCAGCCCTGAACAATTTATGAGTAAGTACTATAACCTCTTTTTCCTGAAATAAAGGGAAACATGATTTCATTTTTGTTTAGAGCTGCTGAGTGCCCACTTCTGTTTTTGTTCAAATAGCTGGAAATTATTCAAAGAACAAATTAGCTGTTTTCTTATTTAAATGTTTAATGTGGCTGAGTTGTTCTAGAATCCAAATGTACCAGTAACTTTGTTTTGCAAACTATCTGACTACTTTATTAGATAATTACTGTACCATAGGACCTAGGTGTTAGCTCTAGAAGTTTTTCATTTTTTATTGTAGTATTTCCCTTACTGTGGTTATTTACAGAAATTTCATTACCGAATCAAAAAAGCAAGACCATACACTTTAAATTTATTTTGGGGTTTATTTTTATTGAAGTTTAAGGTTAGCAGGCATCTTGAGTTAGTCCACCCGTCCCCTGCCCCTCTTCTTTTAGACATATGAGAAAATAGTAATTTAGAGGGATCCAAAGACTTGCCCAAGATCACAGGTAGTTATTGCTATGGTGAGGAATAAAACCTTAATTCTGTCCAGCGCTCTACCACTGCTTTTTCCTGTTACAAAGGAAATGAAGTATTATTATCATTACTATTTAGTAATATTTAATAGCTGAGGAATTACAATTCTTCATTTCCTTGTAATAGGGAATTTTGTATTGAATTCTATTTGACCCTCCTGAGAATGAGGACCATTCTCATTCTCATTGTTTATTTTGATTCTGATTTCGTTCTGATTCTCATCGTTTATTTTCATTCATTGAATTTGTTTATTTTTCCCATTTTAGATCTCTATCTGGAATGAGACCATAGAAATTAACAATATGAGACACTATTAGCCTCAATTTTTATTCCTGAATTTTTCTTTGCGTGCACATGAATTAGATGAGAAACATGTTATTTCAGCAATAGTACTGAAAATCCATTTGAGGGGAAGTATCTTTGCACCTATTTGCTATGTGACTTGGAAAAGTTACTTGGAAACAGATATGTTTTTACCTCCTTGCAAGGTGCTCTCAAAGCAAACAAGAGCAACTCATGTTATCACAAAACTTTCCATCACAAAGGGAAAATTAAAATATATTTTGTAAAAATATTTTGAAAGCAAAAGACTAAAAATTCTAGAATTGAGCCATGTAAACATGCTCTTGTTAAAATGTGCAAAGGTTTGTTATATTTGAATATCTATTGAGTATAAAAGTTAAAGAGATCTATTTAAAGTAAATGAAGAAATTGAAGTTTTCATTAGTCATGGAAGTGGCAACATCAGCGATTTACTTGTATTTTAAGTGTTGTTCATCTAAAATAGCTATATTAGTCTTTATTTTGCTAGCAGATATTTTGAATGTGTAGGTTATATTCCAATGGATACTAATTGCTGATATTTCAACTACTTGGTAATATTTTCTTTAGAAATGGAAGGTAAATTACTATGGTAAAACAGCTTTAAACATTTAGTAATTAAGTCAGCTAATCCTAGTATCCTAGTATTTTTCTGGCTCCCCATATAATTGAATGTCTACTATGTAACACTTTGTTATCCAATCTCCACAGAATCTTTTGAGCATATGAAGAAATCTGGGGATTATTATGTTACAGTTGTAGAAGATGTGACTCTAGGACAGATTGTTGCTACGGCAACTCTGATTATAGAACATAAATTCATCCATTCCTGTGCTAAGGTATGTGCTGCTTACAAGTAAAATGGACAGCTGTTTTCTAGCACAACTGACTTTGAGTTTCCATTAGACAAATCTGTTTTCTCACTGATTTTCAGTGCTTCTTATAAATCCCTTTTCCCAGTGTGTTCTGAGAGCTTTAAGAAAGAAAATGTATAACAGTATGAATTGTATGCTAAAGTTGTTCTGTAAGGTGGATCAATTTGGTATAGGCATAGAGAAACCAAACAATTTAGCAGTAATGCACAAAATCCCTAATGTTACTCTTTTAAAAAAACAACTTTGAATTAGCATAAATTTGTTTCCACATGGTAAAGGGTTCAGATTATTTTGTTCTAATTATGATACATCTAATGCATGTAGTGCCCTTTCATCCCTCAATAACTCACATAAAATAGTAAATAAAAAAAGAGGGAGAGAAAACCTTAATTCAGTGAGAATAACGTAGGAACACTTGGGATGTGTTCTATGACACTTAAGAATTTCGGTGGGGTTTCTGTACTAGACATTAATTTTATTTGGATATCTAAAATAACTTGCTAGTAAGCAAGGAGTAGAATGATGGATATATTCATGAAAAGGTTACATTTTGGTGATGTTGATCCTGATGTTTGTCCAAAGACAACGGGCTGGGAAGGTTGGGGACATAGCCAAAACAAGTTTAGGTCACCAGTTGACTCATACTGTTTCCTCTAATAAGTAAAAACATCTTTAAATTATTAACTTTTAATAGTAGTACTCTCATACTAGTAGGAAACAAACTTTTGGGCTAATCAGATTTGCCCCAGCTTCTCTGTCATATTTAAAAACAAAGGAAATGTTCAACTATTACAGAATATTCTATGATCTCTCCTTCTCATAAGTTGTAGAAATACATACTGAAACAGCCTTCACTGTATAATATTTTTTGCATTTGGTTTCTGTTAAGTTCAAGTTTACAAAATATACTACTTATTATCAGTAAATTCTTACCAACTCGTTTTAGCTAAAAACAAAAGTAAATGCTTACTCCTTTAAACATTGTAAATATTTTCAGAGAGGAAGAGTAGAAGATGTTGTTGTTAGTGATGAATGCAGAGGAAAGCAGCTTGGCAAATTGTAAGTAGGCAGAAACAAGGTAACCCTGGATAAATTTTGTTCCAATTCAGTTTCTTAACAAGATACTTGTTTAAAGTTCTTTTTGGCTTCATTAATTTTGAACTCATTCTCACTCCAATAGTTCAGACTGAATTTCATGAAGAAATAAAGTATTATACATATTTTGCCTTAAAGTTTGAAAATTGGAAGGATACTTCTTTATAGACAGTAACATCTTTAAATTATTAACTTTTTATAGTAATACTCGTACTAGTAGGAGATAAACTTTTGGGCTAATTGGATTTGCCTCAGCTTCTCTGTCATATTTAAAAACAAAGGAAATGTTCAATTGTTACAGAATATTCTATGATCTCTCATTCTCCTAAGTTATAGAAATACATACTGAAACAGCCTTCACTGTATATATTTATCTAAATCATTTAAAATAAATATAAGTAAGTGGTATTGATTTATTGCTATTTTATAAGAACTTGTAGTTCTTATTTATTATAATTTTTAGTTTTTGAGACAGGGTCTGTTTTTGACAGCTCTGTCACCCAGGCTGAGGTGCAGTGGCTCAATCTCAGCTCACCGCAGCCTCAGCCTCCTGGGCTCAAGCAATCCTCTTCAACCCCCCAATTAGCTGGGACTACAGGTACATGCCACACCTGGCTAATTTTTAAAAATTTGTAGAGATGGGGCCTCATCATGTTGCTCAGGCTGGTCTCAAACAGTGCTCCTGCCTTGGCCTCCCAAAGTGCTGGGATTACAGGTGGGAGCCACTGTGCCTGGCCCAAGAACTTGCTTTTTAACAATAACTCTTCTGAGTTTTAAGGAATTAACAATTATTAAATATCTGCTTATGTACCAGATGCTATTCTAGGTATTTGGAATACCTCAGTGAACAAAACAGATGGATTTCTTGTGTTCTAGTCCATTTGATTTAATTTATGCTTTTTTTTTTTTTTTTTTTTTAAGAGATGGGGTCTCTTTCTGTTGCCCAGGCTGGAGTACAGTGGTACGATCACAGCTCACTGCAGCCTTGAATTCTTGGGGCTCAAGTGAGCCTCTCGCCTCAGCCTCCCAAGTAGCTGGTTCTACAGGTGCACACCACTGCACCCAGCTAATTTTTTGTAGAGACAACTTTGCTATGTTGCCTTGGCTAGTCTCGAACTTCTGGACTCAAGTGATCCTTGGCCTCCTAAAGTGCTGGAATTACAGGCATGAGCCACTGCAACCAGCCAGTCATACTTCAATCAAGGTCTTTTGTTTTTTTAAAAATAGGACTTTTTAGTCTATTCAATGGGCAGACCCTTCAAGTTTGTGTATCTTTTATAGTTTTTATCCTCTAAGGCACTTAGATCCACACTTTAATACCGGGTTTGGATTCATTAAGAAACTTTGTATAGATGTAGACTTGCTTTGTTTCCACTTCATATTAATTAGACCAATCTTGAGTTAATCTGATACACACCTTCACCAAATATTAACGTAGCTTTAAAAATGATTAAAGAGCAAAGCTGTTATGTACTCATTTTATGTGGGAATGTTGACTGCTCTGAAGTTGTTTAAATAGATTTAAATAAAGAATTTTTACGAAATAATTTTGGTCATTTTTTTTTTAAAAGGTTGAATTTTTAGTGTTAACATACATCTTAAAATTCGTTTTTCTTTTTCAAGACAGAGACTCACTCTGTTGTCCAGGCTGGAGTGCAGTGGTGCAATCATTACTCACCACAGCCTTGACCTCTCTGGGCTCAGGTGATCTTCCCCCCTCAGCCTCTGGAGTAGCTGCGACTTTAGGCATGTGCCATCATGCCCTACTAATTATTATATTTTTTGTAGAGATGGGGTTTTGCCATGTTGTCCAGGCTGGTGTCAAACCCCTGGGCTCTAGCGATCGCCTGCCTTGGCTTCCCAGAGTGCTAGGATTACAGGTATGAGTCATTGCACCTGGCCTTAAATTTCATTTTTAAAGAGGGCTTAGGGTGAGTTTTGTATTTGTCTTATTTATTAGTGAGCTGGAGATTACTAGATAAAAGTGTATTTGACTCTAAGTAAAAATGCTTTGGTGATTTAAATGCTTATCAATTTACATGAATGCAATGGGAAAAGCCATAATCTAAACCTGTTTCTAAGGAAACATAAGTTTCATAACATTCATATTGTTACTAGAATCAATTTTTATTAATAAATGCTATCTCCTCACCCTCCCCGCTTTTTAAATTTCAGATTATTATCAACCCTTACTTTGCTAAGCAAGAAACTGAACTGTTACAAGATTACCCTTGAATGTCTACCACAAAATGTTGGTTTCTATAAAAAGTTTGGATATACTGTATCTGAAGAAAACTACATGTGTCGGAGGTTTCTAAAGTAAAAATCTTGTAAGAAAATTGTCAAAGGGGCTAATGCTACAAGGCTACACTCTTCCTAGAGTTGAAATATTTTGTTGCTGCAGCCGAGTGACCTGCATAAATACTGGACTGAAAAAACATTGTAATACTACAAGTATAATGACATTTAGAAGATTACTTTGGGCTGGTGGGACATGCTGTGAATTTAGATTATAAATGAATATTATAAAGGGGATGATTTTTAACCAAAGGAATATATTTTTAACTTGAATCTTTTCTTGCATTGTATTTTTCTAAAAGTTTGGCTTCCTTTCTTGGTAGTCAAGAGTATGGGTAATAAGGAGTTATATGTCTGCTATCTGTGTTGCTCATTTAAAAAAAGTATACATTGAATAAGGCTGTTTATCACATGCATAAAATTAAATATTTTTGTTTCAAAGAAACATCTCAATACACTTAGGGGTGTACTGTTTCCCACATATTAAGTCAGGGCGGATAAATTAGTTATTATAACTAAACATAGTATAGTCCAACATTCGTTGATCCCAATACAGGCAAACAACCTGGTCAACCTTTTAAAGAAGTAGAAGAAACGAAAATTACTTGACAAGATTAAAAGTAAAACAATTTAAATGTTTTACTAAAAGTTTATATAGTATAGTCTATGTAGATAAAAAGTACCACTTGTCTTTTCTGTGAATTATGACTATTCATTTGTTAAAAACACCTAAGAGCAATTATAGTGGGACATCTAAGGTCCTTTTTAAACAGTGAATTAGCAAACCTCAGCCTATGTGTTTCTATCCTGATTTTTTTTCTTTTCATGGGTATCTGAAGCCTCTGAAGTTTTTTCAAAAATGGAATATCACAAAATTGAATGAAACACAATACTTAAAAATGTATTGTACTAGATTGCCAAATTCATAAAATGTTGATGGAAGCTTTACTTTTTGATGTGATGATAATGGCACTATTCTGGTCATTATCCTATTTTGATTTTATTTAATTTTTTAAAGTTGAAGAATTAAATACTTTAATGGTTCTAATCTTTTGCATTCCATGTTGCATTAAACGTGTTCATATGAGTAGTCTTCTGTAAGAATCACATCTGTGCTTTTCTTGAGTCTGCTATTGAACTATTAGATTAAGTCGTAATTCATAAAATTTTAGTTTAATGTACTTTTTGTAAAACGAAATTGTAAAGAAAATACCAGTGTTTCTCATCCCATTGACTCACACCACGTCATCTGGATTTTGGATTTCCCTCCATGCAGCCAGCTATAGTTGGCTTTCCAAAACAACAGAAATCCTTCACCAATAGAGTGCACTACTTACCTGCTTATAGCCTATACAGACGAACTGATCTGTCCTTCGTGAAACGCAACAAAGCTAGTTCTGTCTTTTCAGAAGTCCTGCAACCTTGGCAAAGAGTAGTTTTATCAAGTAAATTCTGGTAATTAAAAACGCATGTTAAAACATTAGCCTAGTAAGGCCGGGTGCAGTGGCTCACACCTGTAACCCCAGCACTTTGGGAGGCTGAGGTGGGCGGATCACAAGGTCAGGAGTTTGAGACCAGCCTGACCAAAATGGTGCAACCCTGTCTCTACTAAAAAAAGAAAAACTAGCCAGGTGTGGTGGCACGCGCCTGTAATCCCAGCTACTCAGGAGGCTGAAGCGAGAGAATTGCTTGAACCCGGGAGGCAAAGGTTGCAGTGAGCCGAGATCACGCCACTGCACTCCAGCCTGACGACAGAGCAAGACTCCGTCTCAAAACAAAACAAAAAAAATTAGCCTACTTAAAGGCAAAACTAAATGCTTTATTACCTTTCTTACCACTGAACAATTTGAGGTAAAATCATTCACAAGGTTGGTACTTCAGTAAATCCCTTTAAATAGTATTCCTAAGATATCTCTTAAATCCTCCCATCGAAAATAGAATTACAGGTAAGGTACACCATACAAAAATTGTGTCATTGAGGACAATGGTGATCTGTAGTTTTAGCTGAGTATGTTTATGATTTTTGAAGCCATATGGTGAGTAAATGTAAATATGAAAAAAATGCTACATAAAACACTTTTTAAACTTTTTTTTTTAAAACTGCTCCTTGTGGAGCAGGACTACCCCATAGGCAGTGTACCCACAATAGATAGCCTTTTGTTGTTGTTGTTGAGACAAGGTCTCGCTGTTGCCCAGGCTGGAGTGCAGGGGCACAATCACCACGCACTGCTGCCTCAATCTCCTGGGCTCAAATGATCCTTCCACCTCAGCCTCCCCTGTGGCTGGGATTACAGGTGCATGCCACCACACCCAGCTAATTAAAAAAATTTTTTTTGTGGAGTCTATGTTGCCCAGGCTGGTCTCTTAACTCCTAGGCTCAAGTGATCCTCCCGCCTCAGCCTCCCAAAGTGCTTGGATGACAGGTGCGAGCCACTGCACCTGGCCCAGGCCCACATTTTTTAAAGAGACTGTCCCACTCCATCACCCAGGCTGGAGTCCAGTGGTGTGATCATAGCTGACTGCATCCTCCAGTTCCTGGGTTCAAGCCATCCCTCCTGCCTCAGTCTCCCCAGTAGCTGGAACTACAGGTATGTGCCATCACACCTGGCTTTAAATTTTTCTGTGGGGTCTCACTATATTGCCCAAGCTGGTCTCAAACTCCTGGGCTCACGTGATCCTCTGCCTCAGTCTCCAGAGTATCTGGGATTACATGTGTGGGCTACTGTGTCTGGCCGTTCACATTTTTGGGTACTATTTGCTTGTGAAAAGGTATAATGAAGTAGTTATCATTTTTACTGTGTCTCATGTTTTGTATATTTTTGTTTCATCAACTAAGATGCACCGTAACATCTCTGAAATCTGGATATATTATCAATGGTTTGTCATAGTTTTGTTAGCAATACATTGCCTTTTAGTGGTGCCTAAAATAATGGTATAGTTGTGAGGTGATCTTAGATTTGATGAAGCACAGTATGCAGGTAGGCCTAATGGGGGAAGATGGTACTATGAAAGCAAGAAGTATTTTTTTTTTTTTTTTGTAATGACTGAAAGCTGTTCTATGGATGACCTACCCTTTCCTTTAAACACGATTCTCTCACTTCCAACTCCAAACTTGCTCAACTAATCCTTAAAAATAAACTGAGCTGGAATTTGAGGCTTGCCTGGACTATAGACCATAATTGTGTGTGTGTGTGTGTGTGTGTGTGTGTGTGTGTGTGTGTGTGTGTGTGTGTAACCACAGTGTTTTAGAGTATACTCTTAAGTGCTTCTCAACATTCAATGTTCATCCACTCTTCTTAACTCAGAGTAAATTTGGGTTACTTTTACCCAGTAGATAACAATCTAAGTAAAGAAGTTTTGAGGTATAAGCAGCAGTATGAATGAGCTTTTCAATATTTTGGAGGTATAATGGCACAGCAGTTTTAATACAACCACCAATCTTCACAAAATAATTTTAATACTTTGTGCCTGGGCTAGCAGCATCTTGCACTGTGACATTCCTATACAGACATAAGCATTTTATCCAAGTACAAATGTTAAAAGCAGAGTAACTTAAGCAATTGTGTATACAAAGGTATACAGACACTGTAGGTTATTTTTCTTGAATCATTTTTGCTGCATAGTAAATTGCAATTACATGTCAGTATAATGTTACTGATCTATAGAATACACTTTGAACTGTGAGGTATGGCAACTCCCTATGAGAGAGCTAACATGTAAACCTGAATATTTTGAGTGATTTTTGTTTTAGCTGCCACAGATGGGAAAGACAAAAAAAAAAAAAAAAAAAAAATTCCACCAAAAACCCTAGAGACTTACTTTTCTAATCAATTAAAAAAAAAAAGGTCTTTCAGTACTTCTCATCTATTTTCTAGCATTCCCTTATTGGAGCACTGTTGAACAAAGAAAGAAAGAAAATACTGAGGTGAAGCTATGTTTGTTATGGGATTATGGATTAAATCAGTTATTTAAAAAAAAAAATCTGCCAGGTAACTGCTCATTTACTTTACATCAAGTTGAGATCTTGATACATATATATATATATATATATCTCAACTTTATAATTCAAGATTGCAGTTAAATATTTCTAATTCACTTGAATTACCATATTAATAAGACAATTAGAAACCTTGTATTTTCTTAATACAGACATGCTTAACATTTTCTGACATTACTTCTAAACTCAGATGAAGCATAAAATCTCCCCAAAACTGCTCTAAAAGTTAAGTGGTTGAGTTGGTAGCAAAAGCTATCATGGTTTAACATTTCCGCCATAGAGTAGATACAAGTAAAGGTCACTGCTGTTTAAACATCTAATAGGTAAGAAATTAACATGAACCAACTAACTGAAATTAGAATACTGCCATTCCAGGTTTGAATATTTTCAGTACTCAAGTTTCGTATTTTCAAAATGGGCAGTAATACAGTTTCCCTATGTTTTGATACAACTTCACTATAAATTATGGGCCCAGATTACACTTTTGATGTTGGAATTGGGTGGTCACTCATACATTCTTTAAATACTCTAGAAAATAAATCATGATTAGTTAAATTTATCATAGTTAACTATCACAAAACATCAGTGGTAATAAAGGAATCACAGAAATGGAATCAAATAGAATAAAGATTAGGAAGAGCTACCAGAACTACTTAAACATTAGGTGGACAGACATGCAAGAAAAAACAAACTTGTAATGTTCTTATATGAAATAATAAACGTCATGGTTTGTCTACATTAATATTGTACTCAGCCGGGCACAGTGGCTCAAGCCTGTAATCCCAGCACTTTGGGAGGCCGAGGTGGGTGGATCACTTGAGGTCAGGAGTTGAGACCAGCCTGGCCAACATGGTGAAACCCCATCTCTACTAAAACTACAAAAATTAGCCAGGCATGGTGGCATGCGCCTGTAATCCCAGCTACTCGGGAGGCTGAGGCAGGAGAATCACTTGAACCCAGGAGGTGGAGGTTGCAGTGAGCCAAGATTGTGCCACTGCACTCCAGCCTGGGCGACATTAAAGACTCCATCTCAAAAAAGAAAAAAAAAATTGTCTATCTATATATATATCTAGAGTACTCAAGATGATGACAGTCCCTTTTCCCAGTGTTTGTGAGAGACTGTAATATACAGTACTGGGCAGGCACTTTAGTGACAACATAAAAATTACAGTGGATAGAAAAAGTGGAAAATTACAAGCTACAAATTATCAATAACAAAATCTGTTCTTTTGGCCAGACTACTAGAGAGGGTATATGTATATTTATGAAACAAGTTTTTAAAACCTAAACTTACTATTATGAAGATACTTTTAAGCAGAGTTTCTGCTAAATGAAGCATCATAGATTGTTATTACACTGTAAGAGATCTTTGCTGACCTGCCCAATAGTGATCTATATACAGGAAAGCTGTGTTATCCGAACTTTTATCAACTGGAATTTTAGAAAACCCAATGCAAATCTTGACTCCACTAGACCACTGTACATCAAAGGACCTAATCACAAAGCAGAATACTGGATGACAATGAGATTAACAATATGCAAACGGTGGTAAGATAAGGGAAGGGGAGGGAAATCAGAAGAGGAATATCACCTGGGTCAATAGGAATTAACTCTTAATTAACAATTTTAATTAATCTCCACTCTCCCACTATGCTGGGTAAGAAAGCTTTTACTGTATTATCACATCATAGAGAGGAAAGCAAAGCAAGTAACTTGGTGTAATAGGTTACTTTGCATAGTACCTCTTGGTACCAAGGGAACATATAGAAATCATTCCCATTAGTAAAGCACCTCAAGAGAGGATTGAGAAAAGTTAGATACAAAGGAGTTTTGTTTGTGCTACCCTAAAGTCATCAACTATAAAAAGTTAAAAACACTCCTCTCTTCCCTTACATACTTAAAATAGCAAAAATGTTTTCTTAGAACTTTTATACACACAAACTAAAACAGAGAGAGCCAAAAATCCATAAAGTGACTTTACTTAAGCAAATTATGGGGCAGATCTGGACTAACTGAATGTCAAGAATGGATTAAAATGCTAATTTAAAATACACTAGAATCTCCCACAAATCACCTTCCCCAAAGAAAAGCTTCTGTCTGAGCCGGAACAATCTCACAGAATCATTAAGACAACATAAAAGGAAAGAGTAAACATTCTATATTCCAAATAATTTACTAATGTTTCTTCCAGCCTCATACTTTCAGTTTAAACTAATTTATGGTTTAAGAAGAAAGGAAATTACACAAAAATGTTAAGAACTTTTCAGTGTTCTACATACTAATTTAGAGGTCATGAGGATTTAATTATTTTTTTAAAATGATGCAAGGCACTTTTCTTTTTTGGGGCTTCATTTAGAAAAAATAATGCTACATTGGTTTATTAGATTCTATTTAGAATCATTTTGGACAAAGGAAAAAAGGGCTGGACAACTCTGAAAAGAACAAATACAACATTTGGCTTTTACCGCTAAAAAATGCAAAAAGGAAAGTCACTTGAAAATCTAACACTATCCTTGTGTTTAAGCACTTGGTACTATAAATCAAAACATTTTATCATTGAAACTGTAGTTTTTAAAATATAGAATAAACAAATTAGGAAAGTAATAAGAAAGGAAGCAATAATTAGATCATGTTAAAGACAGCTAATTAGGATCATGATTTAAAGATTAATAATGGAACAAGAAGTATAAAAAATAAAAAGGTAAGCTATTAAGTTATACTAAAAAAGAAATGTGGCAGATTCCTGCATTTTGTTAATGTTTCTGTAAGAGGCTCCATCATAAAATTGAACTGTAAAATTATGTTAAAAATGTAATATATAGAACAGAAAAATGAATTTTAGCAAACCTTAGCAAATTCTTTTGTTATAAATTACCCAAACTTTATAAACAATCCCCCCATACTTGCATTTTGTTTAAAGTAATAACTTTATATCATACAAATAAATTTCAAGTATGAAAAGTGCATTATTGCAATAATACCTCTTTGCAAGTCCAAAATTCTTGGTTTATAATAAAACTTGTAAAGTGTGTGAGTGTGTGTGTGTGTGTGTGTGTGTGTTTTAAAAAAAGGAGTAAAACCATCAGTGCCATCTATTGCAGAAGTCCAACATCTTAAAATGTTGCTCAACAAGTTGCAGAGAAGTATGTCTGGAAGCAACATGTAACTGAAAAAAAAAAAACTACTTAGGTTTTTACCATTTTACATTATAATTGTCTCTTGTATTTTCTCCTTCCCAAATGGAAATTCACACTCTATGATGTTGCTCTTCAGTCAGCCATTCTGGGCAGTCGCCACTTGCATGGTTCCAAAATCATCCTCTTCTTCATGTGTTCTCTTCAAACTACCTAAAAGTTATTGCATGAAGATTAAAAGGGCACTAAAATAAATTCATGTTAAAATGTTACAGCGAGTAAAATTTTGTTATTAAGTGATCATGTACACACTATGAAAATTCCACAACTGATACAGCAAAATTTAGTAAATTCCTTTGTGATAAATTACCTAAATATTATAACTTTTTAATCTTCATGACAGGATATATTTTCCTTCTCAGGTATTATGTCTTAGGTATTGCATATAAAATAAATAATTTTTGAACTAGTGTGAAAATAGACCTTTTAAAGAGATAATACATAAATGTTTAGTTATCAAGTTAATTTTTTAGGCACCATAAACATGTGACTTAGGGCATAAAATTTAGGAAATTAATCTTGTATTTGTATAATTTTTTTGTAGATAATCTTTTTGCTTTCACAGAGGCTGTTATGAAGAGCAGCTGAAAATATTTTTCCACTGAAGCTATGGAAGTCTAGGTTGGGAGAAAGGAAGGCATGTAGCATATAAAGAGATTTTCTTGTATCTATTCTTCACATCAGCATCTGCTGGTACAGAAATCTCCCACATAGAATCAAAGCTATCTCTGTATCCCCAAAAGTTATAATCAAGAAATTAGACTCTTCAATGGAGGAAAACTTTAGGGAACAGTTAAACCAGCAGAGGGTCTGCTATGTTTTTTGCCTAACAATGACAAGACCTTAAACTTATGCCCTACAGGACTGTTACATCATGGTAATAATAATGTTAATTCAGAGGGCATATTCTAATATGAAGAATGTTTCACTATAAAATTCATAAAGATAAAAATATAGTATCAATACAACTGAATGAGATAAAATATCCTAGCCCTTAGGCTAAACTCAGATACTGTGATTAAGTTTCAGATGAAGTGCTGTGCTTCTATGGGAACTCCAAATGACTAGGGATTAGAGAAGAGTGCATTAACCATCATGTCTTCCTGAGGAGATGACATATGAACCAAGAATAGGGAGACTAAATGTGATGCATTTTAGGTGGAGAAAAGAAGACACACACAGGAAACCATCAGTAGTTGTTTTCTGAAATGTAGACATAAAGAGGAACAAGGAGAGAAAGAAACCAAAAAATCAGAAGGGCATATGGCATTCCATAAACGTTTGTAGGAATGAAGCCAGAAGATGCTTTGACAAAGGAAAAATATCAATATTAGAAATATCTTTCATGGGAATAAGTCTGGCCACAATGTACAGAACAGACCAAATAACAAGAGTTTGGAAAGGAGGCAAATCCGGATCTGAACTAGATTAAGGTCACTATTAAAAAAAGAAAGGAATGTTAACAATACTGACAAAACGGACCCTATAGGATGTGGAAAGCAATTATTAGATAGATGTGGCAAAGGAAAGGAAAAAGTCAATGACAATTAGGAAGTTGAGCCTTGGGGATGAATATACAGTCATATTACTCACTATGGGCGGTGCAGTAGAGTGCAAAGAGTTCTATACTTGTGGATCAGATCACCTGTCCTCAATTGCCAGGTCAGTGCTAACTAAGTATATAAGCTGTTCTTACTACCTTATATAACTGTTGGTTCAAAGGTTGAAGTGAACTGTGGGGTAGGAAAAACTGGAAATAAATTAAAAATGCCTTGTGTGCTTTGTTGGGAGAGAAACAAAGGTGATAAACACAGGTAGCAAGGTCTTGGGAAAGGAAGACTTTGAGAGCATGCTTGGATTAACTTTGAAAATAAGGGGCTTAGGGTACTTCTGAAACAGCAACAGAGGGAGGAAAGGATGGAAATATTGATGGCAAGAGAAAAACAGCTCACATTAGCCACCCTACAGGCTGTATGAACCACCCTTTACTTTTAATAAGATCACCTAAGCGTGTTTAGAGCCCCTTCTCCAGATTCTTATTATTTTAATCTTTACAACACGGATGTACTACTACTTAAAAGACTTAAGCTTAATATAGTACACATTTATTCATCATAAAATGAATTCCTTTGGAATTAGCTCAATAGTTTAACAAGTTTTCTAAACAATTTAAATTGTTCAGTGTAACTTGTAGCAAGTTCTCCACCTTTCATTATCTTTCTTCCCTAATTTCTCCAAAAAGAAAAAAATTCTTACCTGTGGTACCAGAATGAACAGATAATGACCTTTCTATCTGGAGTGGTGACATCATCTGTATTGTTAATTTTGCTAGGTAGATGGCTTCATATTCCTAAAAAACAAAAAGTTAATTAACTTAATTATATATTTACATTCTTGGATACCCAAAATAGTGATTAATGTATACACTGTTGGTATTCTTCGTCTGTATTGAAAAATCTAGTGCCACACTGTTTGAAGAGAAATGGAAGTTTAAAATTCCTGTCTCATAAATTCAGAACTACTGATAACGGTAAATCAAGTCCGGCTAATAGCTTGCACTAGGGTACTGCATGCTGAACTGCCAGTCAGTATGGCATTAGCTATAATGACTTCATCTGTTTAAAAAAACCCCAAAAAACACCAAAAACCTAAATTGGCAATCTCAATAGTCCTCTGCTTCCAGTTACAGATAGAAGAATAAAGCCATTTTTGTTTCTTTTCTGAAAACAAGGAAAACATTTGATGAAACTAGGAAACATCCATTACCCTGAAAATGAGAAGAATGAGGGGAAAAGGAATTGATTACCATCTAGGCCAGGACAGCGGTTACCTTTACAGAGGGAGAAACAGATTTGTGCTTGAGAATCATCATGAAAAAGGCTTTTGGCGTCCTGGTAAACATTCTGTTTCTGTACTTGGGCAATAGTTACATGGATGTTTATTTACATTTTATGCATTTTCTATATTATAACTTCACAATACAATTTTCAAAAAAAATAGAACCATCCTAAGCTAGGCATAGCAGATAACTCCTCTGTGGGCCAGAGTAGGTACAGTTCATAGCTCACTAAAAAAGGTTACCTAAAATAAAACCAACAAGCCCTTGCATGGTATGACAAAGTCAGGAAATATGAGTGGCCTATGGAAGAAGGTGAGACATATTAAGGAAAATGCGAACAGAACAACAAAAAGAAACAACAACCAAAAGAGCAAATACACAATAGAAGACAACTTTCCTGAAATAAGGGAAGGCTTGAATTTGCAAGTGGTAAGGGCACACTATGACTCAGAAAAAAACTGATGTAGAGCAATCAACAAGATACATCTTAGCAGGATATAGTGGCTCATGCCTGTAATCCCAGCACCTTGTGAGGCCAAGGTGGGAGGATCACTTGAGCCCAGGAGTTTGAGATCAGCCTGGAAAATATGGCAAAACCCCATCTCTACCAAAAATAATTTTAAAAACTAAGCCAGGTGTGTGGTCTCACGCCTGTAATCTCAGCAGTTTGGGAGGCCGAGGCAGGCAGATCACCTGAGGTCAGGAGTTCCAGACCAGCCTGGCTTACATAGTGAAACCCCGTCTCTCTACAAAAAATACAAAAATTAGCTGAGTTTGGTGGCACATTAATCCCAGCAATTTGGGAGACTGAGGCAGAAGAATCGCTTTAACCCAGGAGGCGGAGGTTGCAGTGAGCCAAAATTGCGCCATTACACTCCAGCTTGGGCAACAGAGTGAGACTTTGTCTCAAACAACAACAAACAAAAAACTTAGCCAGGTGTGGTAGTGTGCACCCGTGGTCCCAGCTACTCAGGAAGCTAGGGTGGGAAGATCACTTGAGCCCAGGAGGTCAAGGCTACAGTGAACCATGATCGTGCCACTGCACTGTAGCTTGGGTGACAGTGCAAGACCCCTCTCAAAAAACAAAAACACAAAAAACCAGGATACACCTTGATAAAGCATCTTATGGTCATCTAGACGAGGGGTCCCCAGCCCTGGACTGCAGACCCCAGAATCGGTCCATCGCCTGTCAGGAACCAGGCCACACAGCAGGAGGTGAGTGGCACTCCAGGGAGCATTACCACCTGAGCACTGCCTCCTGTCAGATCAACAGCAGCATTAGAGTCTCACAGGAGCGCAAACCCTATGGTAAACCTATCCCTCCCTATGGTATGTGAGGGATCTAGGTTGCACACTCCTTAACTAATACCTGATGATCTGATATAGAACAGTTTTGTCCTGAAACCATCTCCCCCACCACCCCATCCGTGGAAAAATTGTCTTCCATGAAACTGGTCCTTAGTGCAAAAAAGGTTGGAGGCTGCTGATCTAGACAACCTTCTCCTGACACAAATCAATTCACCTAAGGGGGGAATCTTAAAATTGGGCTGCCTTCAAACTTTTCTAAAACAGTATTTAGGCCAGGCATGGTGGCTCACGCCTGTAATCCCAACACTTTTGGAGGCTGAGGAGGGCAGATAACCTAAGGTCGGGAGTTTGAGACCAGCCTAGCTAACATAGTGAAATTCCATCTCTACTAAAAATATAAAATTAGCTGGGTGTGGTGGCATGTGCCTGTAATCCCAGCTACTCAGGAGGCTGAAGTGGAGAATCACTTGAACTCGGGAGGTGGAGGTTGCAGTGAGCCAATATTGTACCACTGCACTCCAGCCTGGGTGACAGAGTGAGGCTCCATCTCCAAAAAACAAAAAACAAACAAAAAATATTTAATACCAAGTCTGTGTACAAAATCACTAGGGAAAAAGTATTAAATACATATTTTATATCTATCCACTGTCATTCAAATATAAGGGCAACACAAAAATATTTTCTTTTTTTTTTTTTTTTTTTTTTTTGAGACGGAGTCTTGCTCTGTGCCCCAGGCTGGAGTGCAGTGGCGCGATCTCGGCTCACTGCAAGCTCTGCCTCCCGGGTTCACGCCATTCTCCTGCCTCAGCCTCCCGAGTAGCTGGGACTACAGGCGCCCGCCAACACGCCCGGCTAATTTTTTGTATTTTTAGTAGAGATGGGGTTTCACTGTGTTAGCCAGGATGGTCTCGATCTCCTGACCTCGTGATCCGCCCGCCTCGGCCTCCCAAAGTGCTGGGATTACAGGCTTGAGCCACCGCGCCCGGCAAAAGTATTTTCCAATACGCAAAGGGAGTTTCCATGGGAATATAGTTTCCATGAACTATTCATAAAAATAATAAAGTCTAAGAGTTTAATAAAGACACTGGAACAGGTAATAGGATTGGCTGAATCCTGTTTAAATGTAGGATTAAGGGCTGGGCACCGCGGTTCACGCCTGTAATCCCAGCACTTTGGAGGCCGAGGCAGGTGGATCACATGATCTCAGGAATTCGAGACCATCCTGGCCAACATGGCAAAACCCTGTCTCTACCAAAAATACAAAAATTAGCTGGATGTGGTGACATATGCCTGTAATCCCAGCTACTCGGGAGGCTGAGGTGTGTGAATCGCTTGAACCCAGGAGGTAAAAGTTGCAGTGAGCTGAGATCACAGCACTGTACTCCAGCCTGGGCAACAGAGTGAGAATCTATCTCAAAAAAAAAAAAAAAAAAAAAAAAAAAAAAAAAAGGAAAAGTAAATAAATAAAACCTTAAAAATTATCTAACAAACATAAACACACCAAAAAATTTTAAACTATAGCAGAAGGTTAAAAAAAGGATTCATTTAAAACAGAAAGCATAATATGAAATAATGATAGATAAGATTGTATCTGTCATTTTCAGTAAATGAAAGTGGGTTAAATTCACCTATTAGGAAACAGATAATGATACCAAATCTAATAGCAAAACTCAGTCCTAGACTATATTGAGGAAAAGCATCTAAAATCAAGTGATTTAGAAAGCTTGAAGGAAAAGGAATGGGAAAACTCCAAAGGCAGCAAGCAAACAGAAAGAGTAGGATTCACAATATTAAACCAGGTTAATTGCAAGGTAAAATAACCAAAATTTGTCCAGGCACGGTGGCTCACACCTGTAATCCCAGCACTTTGGGAGCCCGAGGTGGGACGATCATGAGGTGAGGAGTTCAAGACCAGCCTGGCCAACATGGTGAAACCCCGTCTCTACTAAAAATACAAAAATTAGCCGGGCGTGGTGACGCATGCCTGTAATCCCAGCTATTTGGGAGGCTGAGGCAGGAGAATCGCTTGAACCCAGGAGGCAGAGGTTGCAGTGAGCCGAGATCACACCACTGCACTCCAGCCTGGGCAACGGAGCAAGACTCTGTCTCAGAAAAAAAAAAAAAAACCTGAAATTTAAACAGGGTACAACTAAAATAAAAACCTAACTTGAATTTTTACGTACCAAATAGTAAGTACAGAAAAAAAACTCACAGAACCAAAAAAGGGGAAATGAAGAAAAAATAAACACAATATAGTAATAGATTTCAATTCACTGATTTCAGCCCAAGACAGATCAAGTGGACAAATACATTTAACTTTATCCCCTGAAAACAGAATGCATCTTCTTTTCGAATGCCCATAAAATTCATGAAAACAACTACATATTAAACCACAAAGAAAACATCAAAAAATACAAGTACTACAAAACATTCTCTGATTACAATGTAATAAAACTAAATATGAACAAAAATAAAAAATTTAAAACCCAGTCACCTATACAATAAAAAAAAATCTCAACACATATTAGATAAAAAAATAAAACCAAAACTGAAGTCACAGACTATCAAGCTATAACATAAAAATAATGCAGATGAGAATCTGCAGCATGCAACTAACACAATGCAAAGAGGATAATTAATAGCCTTGAATTTTTGAAAGAATAAAAAGAAACCAAGTTTTCAACTCAGGAAATTCACAACAGCAGCAGCAAACACCACTAAAGCAAAGTACCAAGCAAGCAGAAATTAGAATACAGAAAAACAACATAGACTAACCAGATGAAGAAAAAAGAATAATAGAACCAAAAGATATTAAAGTACAAGATATTATTTTCCTTAATTCTATGTAGAACTCTTATGAAATCAATGATTACATAGAAGATCATAAATACATCCAAAGTGACCTGAGGAGTATCAGAAAATCAAACCAGGCCAGGAGCAGTGGCTCACACCTGTAACCCCAGCACTTTGGGGGCTGAGGCAGGTGGATCACCTGAGGTCAGGAGTTTGAGACCAGCCTGCCCAATGTGGTGAAACCTCGTCTCTACTAAAAATACAAAAATTAGCCAGGCATGGTGGCGGGCACCTGTAATCCCAGCTATTCCAGAGACTGAGGCAGTAGAATCACTTGAACCCAGGTGGCAGAGGTTGCAGTGAGTTGAGATTGCACCACTGCAGTCCAGCCTGGGCAACAGAGCACAAGACTCTGTCTCAAAAAAAAAAAAAGAAAGAAAGAAAAGAAAAGAAAATCAAACAGATACACCAAATGAAGAATATTGTCTGAGAACTGGTCTGCTGTCAAAATATATGAATGAATGAAATAATGAATAACTGAATTAGATAAAACATTATGGTCAGATATTTCACAGGTGCCATATACTAATGCATTAAGAGACAAGTAACTCCAATCTAGTTTAAGTTGATCCATGGCACCAAGAGAAATGGAAACCTTCCACTGAAAAATGAGAACACTGTGATATAGTAAAACCAGAAAAGGATAGTACAGAAAAAAAAAAAAAAAAAAGACAAACCAATTTACTATTTAACTGATTCCAAAGTCCTGAGCAAAAAGATTAGCAAATACAATCCAGCAATACATTAACAGAACAGTCTATCATAACCAAGTGGGATCCATTGCTGGACCAAAAGGATGATTCAATATCAGGAAATCTAATCTAATGTGATCCAGTAACTCAAGTCACCATATTAACAGTTCAAAAACTACAACTAGCCATTCTATAAGCACCTTAAAAAAGAAAACTTCAAACCTCTAAAGGACGTATCAGAATTTGGTATAAAATAAAAATGATATTTCAAATCGGTAGGCTATAAATAGATTTCCATAATATAAAAAGAGTTCTTACAAACCGGTGAGAGGAACACCAACAAATGATCACAAAAATCTGATAAAGCATTTTTGGGCCAGGAGTGGTATAATTCCAGTACTTTGAGGGGCCAAGGTGGGTGGATCACCTGAGGTCAGGGGTTCAAAACCATCCTGGGCAACATGGCAAAACCCAATCTCAATTTTTTTTTTCTTTTGTGAGGAAGTCTTGCTCTTGTTCCGCAGGCTGGAGTGCAATGGCGCCATCTCGGCTCACTGCAACCTCCGCCTCCCGAGTTCAAGCGATTCTCCTGCCTCAGCCTCCCGAGTAGCTGGGATTACAGGCATGTGCCACTACGCCTGGCTAATTTCTGTAGTTTTAGTAGAGAAAGGGTTTCACGATGTTGGCCACGCTGGTCTCGAACTCCTGATATCAGGTGATCCACCCACCTCGGCCTCCCAAAGTGCTGGGATTACCACCACACCCGGCCATCCTATCTCTATTAAAAATACAAAAATTAGCTGGGCGTGGTGGCACGCACCTGTAATCCCAGCTACTTGGGAGGCTGAAGCAGGAGAATTGTTTGAACCTGGGAGGTGGAGGTTGCAGTGAACCGAGATGGTGCCATTGCACTCCAGCCTGGATCTCAAAACAAACAAACAAACAAAACAAACAAAAAAAATTTTTGGCTACTGGTGTTAATTAGGGTAGGAGGAAATACGCACTCAGAGGAAACAGGCAATCCTTGTTTCCTGGTGGTATAAGTTTATATTATTTCATCTTTTCTGGAGGCAATCTGGAAACATCTATCAAATTTCAAATGCACTGGAATCCACCAATTCCACTTCAGTTACCTTACAGATATATTCACACAGATGTACCTATCAGGATATTTCCAATATTCTTTTTTTTTGACATGGAGTTTCGTTCCTGTTGACCAGCCTGGAGTGCAATGGCATGATCTCGGCTCACCACAACCTCCGCCTCCCAGGTTCAAGCAATTCTCCTGCCTCAGCCTCCTGAGTACCTGGGATTACAGGCATGCATCACCACACCCAGCTAATTTTGTAGTTTTAGTAGAGATGGGGTTTCCCCATGTTGGTCAGGCTGGTCTCGAACTCCTGACCTCTGGTGATCCACTCACCTCGGCCTCCCTAAGTGCTGGGATTACAGGCGTGAGCCACTGAGCCAGGCCAATCTTCTTAAACATATGCATATACTACTCTTTCAAATACAAAAGTTAATTTTAAAAAAGAATGTTTTTACACATTTGAAAACAAGTAAGAGCATAATTGGATTGTTTGTAACACAAAGGATAAATGATTGAGGGGATGGATACTCTATTTTTCCATGATGTGATTATTACACATTGCATGCCTGTATCAAAATATCTAACCTACTATGCATCCACACAAAAAAAGAAAAGCTTAAAAAATAATTTAAAAAAATGAAAAAAACAATGTTTTCTACAACATGGTAAAAGGCAAAGAAACTTATAAAGTTAGAAGACAAACATTTTACATAAACAGGCTGAACACAGATGACACTATTTCTCTTTTGAATATAGTAAAAATTAAAAGTAAATTAAATATTAAAATAAAATTTAAAGCTTGGTAACTACAACAATATATTTTGTAATAAATATTCTTGATGTTGAAACATGAGCTTTATTCCTACATAACTGGATGTAATCAGCCAGAGCACATTCTGCAGCCTATGATTTTGCCTCTTGGAATAAACTGAATAACTTGATCTAATCAGGTTAATTCACAGACTTATCATCTTTTTCAGTGCATCTGCCAGGCATCAACAAAATATGAAACAACATGGAAAAGATAAACATAGAATAGAAAAAGCTGTTATAGTTAGTATACTTAGAATCAAAACTGTCTTATGCTCTGTGTGATCAAAATGAACAACAACAAAAAAAAACAAAGACATTTCTAACAGCAATTATTTTATTTAAATTTGATAATGTGTCTTTAACCCTTTTTTCTTGGTAATGCCAGCCTTTAAGAATTTTTTTTTTTTTTTTTTTTTTTTGAGACGGAGTCTCACTGTGTGGCCCAGGCTGGAGTGCAGTGGTGCGACCTCAGCTCACTGCAAGTCCCGCCTCCCGGGTTCATGCCACTCTCCTGCCTCAGCCTCCCGAGTAGCTGGGACTACAGGCGCCTGCCACTGCGCCCGGCTAAATTTTTTTTGTATTTTTAGTAAGATGGGGTTTCACCGTGTTAGCCAGGATGGTCTCGATCTCCTGACCTTGTGATCCTCCCGTCTCGGCCTCCCAAAGTGCCGGGATTACAGGCGTGAGCCACCGCACCCGGCCAAGAAAAAAAAAAAAATTTTTTTTTTAATTTTTTAGGGATGGGGTCTCACTCTGTGGGCCAGGCTGGAGTGCAAAGGCACAATCACTGTTCACTGTAGCCTCAAACTCCTGGGCTCAAGCAATCCTCCCATCTCAGCCTCCTGAGTAGCTGGGACCACAGCCATGCACCACCATGACTGGCTAATTTTTTTTTATCTTTTATTTTTTAGAGATTGGGCCTCATTTTGTTGCTCAGGCTGATCTCATACTTCTGGCTTCAAGTGATCCAAATGCCTTGTTCTCCCAAAGTGCTGGGATTATAGGTATGAGCCACCACACCCAGCCAAGAAAATGCTTCTAAATAGAGATATAAACTTGAATAAAGGATCAAAGTAGTCAGATTATGGCAATTTTAAGTATTCACAAAGTAAATTGTACACCTAAATTACATGTACAGAAGATTTTATATCTTACTTCCGACTGCCTTAAAGAGGAAGAAAAGAGAAGCTACCTGAAGTTGATGGACAAATCCAGCGTTAGGATTAATACAAAATCTTCTTTCTTGAACATAAGCAAAAGCATCTCTGAAAACAGAAAAAGAATATTAATGTGATAGCATTATTTAATGAATTAATCATAATCACACAACTTAGCAATAGAGAGGGGTAATGAGTTATAATGGAAAAAGTATGATGAGATTAAATATCACAATTCCTTTGCTCACCAGCTATATGCTTACGGCAGCTTGCTCAACTTCTCTAAGCTCTATTTTGTCCATTGGTAAAATGAAGGGTCTAGTAACACCTACCATGGAGAACTACTATGAATAGGAGATAAGTGTAAAGTGGCCAGGTGCAGTGGCTCGTGCCTGTAACCCCATTTCTTTGAGAGGCCAACACAGGAGGACTGCTTGAAGCCAGGACTTAGAGACCAGCCTGGGCAATGTAGTCAGACCCTATCTCTACAAAAAATTTAAAAATTAGCCAGGCACAGTGATGTGGTATAGTCCCAGCTTCTTGAGAGGCTGAGGTGGGAGGATTACTTGAGCCCTCGAGTCTGAGACTACAGTCAGCTATGACTGTGCCACCACACTCCAGCCTGAGAAACAGAGGAAGACCCTGTCTCTAAAATAAATATATAAAATGTAAGCATTTTGTGCATATAGTACAAGTTCAAGCTCAAAATACTATCACTGGTTAAAGAGGTTTATTTACTTTTGTTGTTATGAGGCTTAAATTAGATAAAAGTGCCTATAATAGTACTGAGCTCATAGCACAGAGACCCAATAAATACAAGTTATTTCCAACATTCATGTTCTGACAAAATTCCAAATAATAAAAACAATATATAAAACATAAAGTCCATCAATACATGTTTAATCTTTTTTCAATTAAATATTTGTATTCAGGCTGGGTGCAGTGGCTCACCCCTGTAATACCAGCACCTTGGGAGGCCGAGGTGGGTGGATCACAAGGTCAAGAGATCGAGACCATCCTGGCCAACATGGTGAAACCCATCTCTAATAAAAATACAAAAATTAGCCGGGCGTGGTGGCATGCACCTGTAGTCCCAGCTACTAGGGAGGCTGAGGCAGGAAAATTGCTTGAATCTGGGAGGCAGAGGTTGCAGTGAACTGAGATCGTGCCACTGCACTCCAGCCTGCCAATAGAGCGAGACTCCGTCTCAAAAAAATAAAATAAATATTTGTATTCAAATAATATTCCTTTAATAGATATTTTAAGCAAAGTTTTCCATTCTAATTTAAATATAAAAGGGGACTGAAATAGAAGGAGGTATCAATGATTACTGTAAGATTTCTAATTTGTAGAACAAGAAAAACTGAGAAAGGAAATACTGTACACTGGCCAGGCTTTTGCTTTGTCTTGGGGCAAGAAGCTCATTACCACCCCCTATCTTTTAAAAAAATCTATATAGAATGCTTGGAAAAGATGATTTTTGATAAGAAAGACTATTCTGAATTGTAAATAGATGCTGCAAACAATTCCTAGGTAATTTTTCATCCAACTATTATTAAAGGAGAACATGATAAATTAGCTTTTTAAATAAGGCAAGCACTAACATTTGTGGTCAGGAGTTTTTATACTCATACTGACCAATACCCTTGTGGTAGGTAAGTAGTTTTCCATAGGATTTCCATATTAGCCTATGCATATCTATACAAGTAGATAAATTAGGTTAAGACTAACCATGGAATAAGAGCCTGCCTAATCAAACATGACTACATGAAAAATAATCAGGGGAATAAGAACTTCAAACTTCCAAACCATTCCCATTAAGCTTCATTTTAATGAGAATTTAAACTGTGGCTAGGTTTTAGGGTATTTTCTTACCTGTACTTCATTCCAAATGTTTCCATAATGTATGCAATAACAAAGGCTGCACTGAAGAGGGGAAAATAATTTTAAAAACAACCAGAAAATACAACCCATTAATTAAATGTTATAGAAAGAAAGATTATTTCTAACTTCATACCTTCTGGAGATCCCTGCATTTCCATGCACAAGAACTTTTCCTGAAAAACATGAATTTGTTATTCTAATAGAAAACACCTGAGTCAGCAGCTGAACTGTATTGAAACCACAGTAAAGTAACTCCTTCCTTATATACTATAATCACTTGGATATTTATTTTCAAATATTTACAATTTGTTATTATTAACTGTGTAGAGAATATAGCAGACTCTTATTAAAGAAATTGAAAGCTCACAGAAAATTTGAAAACAGTCTACAGGGATACTCCAGAAAGCCTATCCAAATGAAACAAGTAACTGGGAAAATACAAATTTGGGAGTAAGCTACCACATATAATTGTAACTTCCATATCCTGCATTTAAGACAAATAGCAACTAAAAAATTAACAAATAATCAAAATATAAACATTAGTTAAGGAAACGAAATATTATTTACCTCCCATTTGTAGGCTCCCATCGATAAATTCCTTAGTCTGTAGGCAAAAGACATGTGGATTAGTGTAAGCATAAAATAAATGCATATAATGAAACAAAATGAAACCTATTGAAAACAATTTCCTAATTTTACGTATAAAAATTATTTAAATTCACAAATTTCCAAAATGCTACAAAGAACTATTACAAGTCCAAAAAAATTAAAGAAGCCAAAATTTAATTTGAATCTAATACATTCACGATATGATTCCTCCAATTTCTGGAGATCATAGAAAAATTTTCTACAAATAATTCATTTCTTTTAAAAACACAATCACATAATTTTCAGTCATAGCAAAGTAAAAGTAGTAAGCTTTACAAGCACAATTAAAGGGGCTGGGCCCGGTGGCTCACACCTGTAATCCCAGCACTTTGGGAGGCTGAGGCGGGCAGATCACCTGAGGTCGGGAATTTGAGACTAGCCTGATCAACATGGAGAAACCCCGTCTCTACTAAAACTACAAAATTAGCTGGGCATGGCGGCTCATGCCTGTAATCCCACCCACTTGGGAGGCTGAGGCAGAAAAATCGCTTGAACCCGGGAGGCAGAGGTTGTGGTGAGCGAGGATTGCGCCATTGCACTCCAGCCTGGGCAACAAGAGTGAAACTGTCTCAAAAAAAAAGAAAAAAAAAAAAAAAAAAAAAAAAAAAAGAAGCACAACTAAGAAGTCAAATCATAAATAAATTTTAAGTGATATTTAAAAAATACTGGTACCTACCATAGGGAAAAAACGTATTATATTTTCAACTGGATTATCTGCAATATCCAGGACTAAATATCTGAAAATAGAGTATTTTGTGATAAGCACACTTTAAGTAAAACACTTAATTTATTTAAAAAAAATAACTCATTATTTCTTGGTAACCATGGCAAGAATGCAAAACAACTTTCAAAGTATCATATTCCCAAGAACTATGTGGTAGATTTTACATTGCTTGAAGGCACTAAAACCTGAAACACCACATTAACATCTCTGATATTTAAGTATTTAAAAAATCCATCAAGCTGGGCACAAAGGCTCATGCCTGTAATCCCAGCATTTCGGGAGGCCAAGGTGAGAGGATCACTTGAGCCCAGGGATTCGAGAACAGCCTGAGCAACAGAGGGAGACTCCATCTCTACAGAATATTAAAAAATTAGCTGGGTGTGGTGGTGTGCACCTATAGTCCCAGCTACTAAGGGGGCTGAGGTAGAATTGTGCCAGCCTGGAAGTCAAGGATATAGTAAGCTGTGATTGGGCCACTGCACTCCAGCCTGGGCAACAGAGCAAGTTTCTTATCTCGAAAATAAATACATATTTTATTTGCATATAATGAACCATCTGGTTAAAATAGAAAAATCACAAGCAGGAAGATACATTCCTCTAGATTAGAGTGGACCTAGAAATAAAGACAAAAGTACCTGTAATTGTTATGTTATTCTTTTATTTCTACCAATTTCTCTAAGACCAGAAGATTGTTCTCTAAGTGGTCCTGTGACCCCTGCTCATAAACCTACAGAGGACATTTCAGAGGAAGTCCAAAGTCTAAGAGAAGGAACAAATAAAACAGAAGGTATGGTCTATGGAACCATGAGTCAAACATTCACTGTTTGAACTAATCTTTAGTAAAGCAAAAAAAAAAAACCACAAAAACAAAACAAACAAACAAACAAAAAACTAGCTGAGAGAGCACCTGTCCTGAATTTTACACTTTACAAAATACTTAAAAGTAAGGCATTTTAAATATGTTAGCTTATTTTATTTTGTAGAAAACTTCCATTTCTAAGCATTTCTAAGACCACTGTTTATTAACACAACTATAGGCAATTAGCTAAGTTATTAAATTAGTTTTAAGAACAATTCTGCATTAAAAATTACAGTTCTTCAATGATCATTTAGGTGGTAACAACTTCAAAGAATTCAGGACTTTAATACAGAGAAGCTGAGGCTGAGCATGGTGGCTCACACTTGTAATCCCAGCACTTTGGGAGGCTGAGGCAGGTGGATTGACTAAGGTCAGGAGTTCAAGACCAGTCTGGCCAACATGGTGAAACCCTGTCTCTACTAAAAATATAAAAATTAGCCAGGCATGGTGGCGCACACCTGTAATCCCAGCTACTCAGGAGGCTAAGGCAGGAGAATCACTTAAACCAGGGAGGCAGAGGTTTGCAGTGGGTCGAAATTGTGCCACTGCACTCCAGCCTGGGTGAAAGAGCAAGACTCAGTCTCAAAAAAAAAAAAAACAACACAGAAGCTGAACCCCAGGATGGATTTCGACAATGACTGTATCCTGAAGTGATTGGGTATTCCAGTTACATAAAATAATGCTTCAGGGGAAAAATGTTAACTCAGAATGAAATTAAATATTTTAACGCATAACATTTTCAGTGTCAAGAACTACTAGTAGAACTACCAATCTCTAAGAAGCTAGTATTGTAAAAGTTTAAGGAGAAATGGTTCTTCCATTAGAATAAAGAACCTGCACCAGCAACATTATAATTTAAAACAAAAAGTCTGTACACATTAGAAATGAATAGTATGACTTTTTGGCTTTTTTATTTTTTCTTTAGTTTCACCTTATATAGTTTGATATTTTAAAATACAACATTCTCATTTTCTTTAATAATTCTATGCGTATATACATAAATACACATACACAACAGAACGATTTAAAAGGAAATATTCCAAATGTTAAAAAAAGTGTTTTCTCTAAATTGTGGAATTGTAGATGATTTAAATATTTTTCTTGTACATTCTATACCTTCCAAAGTACTTATAAAGAATAAGTGTTTCATGGCCAGGTGTGGTGGCTCATGCCTGTAACCCCAGCACTTCAGGAGGCTGTGGCAGGTGGATCGCTTAAGCTCAGGAGTTCAAGAACAGCCTGGGCAACACAGCAAAACCCCATCTCTACAAAAAATAAAAAAAAATTAGCCCGGTCCGGTGGTGTGCACCTGTGGTCCCAGCTACTTGGAATGCTGAGGCAGGAAGATTGCTTGAGCCTCGGAGGTCAAAGCTACAATGAACAGAGATCACGCAAATGCAATCCAGCCTGGGCAGCAGAGAAAGATCCTGTCTAAAAAAAAAAAAAAAAAGTATTTCTTTCATAATTATAAAAAATTCAGGCCGGGCGCAGTGGCTCACGCCTGTAATTCCAGCACTTTGGGAGGCCAAGGCAGGTGGATCACGAGGTCAGGAGTTCTAGACCAGCCTGACCAACATGGTGAAACCCCGTCTCTACTAAAAATACAAAAATTAGCTAGGTGTGGTGGTACATGCTTGTAATCTCTGCTACTCAGAAGGCTGAGGCAGGAGAATCGCCTGAACCTGGGAGGCGGAGGTTGCAGTGAACCCTGCATTCTAGCCTGGATGACAGAACGAGACTCTGTCTCAAAAAAAAAAAAAAAAAAAAAAAAAATTCAGTGTTTTGGGATATTCCTTTTTAGTAACTAGTTTTAATAAACTAAATATGGTGTAAAAAAAAAACACTACAAAAGTAAACAGTCAGCCCTCCATATCCAAGAATTTCATACCTGTGGATTCAACCGATGACCATCAAAAACATTAACAAAAAATAAGGTAAAATACAACATTAAAAATAATAAAAATAAAATCCAATACTATTCACACAGCACTTACACTGCACAAGTATTAGAAGTAATCTAGAGATGATTTAATATATATGAGAGAATGTGCACAGGTTATATGCAAATATTACACCAGTTTATATAAGGGACTTGAGCATCTGAGGATTTTGTTATCCATGAGGGTTCCTGGAGCCAATCCCCCACGGATACCAAGGGTACCATGAAAAATATGTCCCTCGGCTGAGTGTAGTGGCTCACGCCTGTAAATCCCAGCGCTTTGGGAGGCAGAGGCGGGCAGATCACAAGGTCAGGAGTTTGAGACCAGCCTGGCCAACATGGTGAAACCCCGTCTGTACTAAACATACAAAAATTAGGCCGGGTGCGGTGGCACACGCCTGTAATCCCAGTGCTTTGGGAGGCTGAGGCCGGTGGATCAAGAGGTCAGGAGTTCAAGATCAGCCTGGCCAAGATGGTGAAACCCGTCTCTACTAAAAATACAAAAAAAATTATCTGGGAGTGGTGGCGGGCGCCTATAATCTCAGCTACTTAGGAGGCTGACGCAGAGAATTGCTTAAACCTGGGAGGTGGAGGATGCAGTGAGCCGAGATCACGCCACTGCACTCCAGCCTGGGCAACAGAGCGAAACTCCGTCCAAAAAAAAATTAGCTTGGTGTGGTGGCGCATGCCTGTAACCCCAGCTACTCAAGAGGCTGAGGCAGGAGAATCACCTGAACCCAGGAGGCAGAGGTTGCAGTGAGCCAAGATCACACCGCTGCACTCCAGCCTGGGTGACAGAGTGAGACTCCACCTCAAAAAAAAAAACCAAAAAAAACCAAAAAAACAAAAAAAACGAAAGAAAAATACGTCCCTACCATCACAGGCCCTGAATTTTCCATCTTAGAAGCAATCACTATGAAGTTTCTAGCCTGTTGGTCTGGAAATTTTCTATGCATATATAAGAATAAATATACTGAATGTAGTATATATATATTTACTCAACACACTGCGAATATATACATTGTTCCACACCCTGCTTTGTTCATGTAATGCATTATCTTGGAGATCATCCCAAATCCAAACACATACATATATTTCATTCTTTTTCATGGTTACATAGTATTCTATGTTCACACAATGTATTTTAGAGTATGTATCTTGTATTTACAGATATTTATAGTTTGGTTTCATTTTAAAAATAAAGCAGAGCATTAATTTTTTTTTTTTTTTTTTGAGACAGAGTGTTGCTCTGTCGCCAGGCTGGAGTGCAGCGGGGCAATCTCGGCTCACTGAAACCTCTGCCTCCCACATTCAAGTGATTCTCCTGCCTCAGCCTCCTGAGTAGCTGGGACTACATGCACGCGCCACCATGCCCAGAAAATTTTTGTATTTTTAGTAGAGACAGGGTCTCACTGTGTTGGCCAGGAAAGTTTCACTCTCTTGACCTTGTGATCCACCCTCCTCGGCCTCCCAAAGTACTGGGATTATAGGCGTAAGCCACTGCGCCATTTTTTTTGTTTTGTTTTTTGAGACGGTGTCTTGCTGTGTCGCCCAGGCTGGAGTGCAGTGGCGTGATCTCAGCTCACTGTAACCTCTGCCTCCCGGGTTCAAGCAATTCTCCTGCCTCAGTCTCCTGAGTTGCTGGGATTACAGGCGTATGCCACCACACTCAGGTAATTTTTGTTTTAGTAGAGATGGGGTTTTGCCATGTTGGCCAGGCTGGTCTTGAACTCCTGACCTCAGGTGATCTGCCCTCCTCAGCCTCCCAAAATGCTGGGATTACAGGCGTGAGCCACCGCACTGGCCTAAGATATTTTTAACATATATACTTTTACATAGATATTGAAGGAAGAAGCTGCCTCCCAGGATAGGAGCAAGGTGGCTCGGGTTGAGAGGAGAAAAAGTAGAGTTACTTTCATTATATATGTTTACATACCCTTTCACTTTTGTACCATGTGTAATATACTCTATTTTAAAAATGAAGTTAAAATAAAGAACATTAAGAACCATTACATGCTCAACCGAACTTACAAGATAAATAAGAACATCAAATGAGATACCATTTTTACTCCATTAGACTTTGAGAAATTAAAAATGTTTCATAATTCCATCTTGGAGAGATACCAAGGGAAGAGTCACTCTCACATACTTGATAGTGGGAACGTAAACTGATACAACGCACTGGAAAACAATCTGCAACATCTATCAAAATTTAAAATGTTCATACTCTTATATCCAGCAATTCTACAAACTTGCCTTATCAATATGCTCACATATAAATTGAGTAATATGTACAATGATAGTCACTATATGCTATACATATTAGTATAAGGCCAGAAACAATCTAAATGTCTAACAGACTAATTGAATAAATTTTAGTATAGCCACACAATGGATTACAATGCAACTTAAAATGAATAAGCAGTTTGATATACATACTGATATAAACCAATCTCCAAAAAATATAAAGTAAAAAAGAAAGCCAATGTAAAAAAACAAAAGTTTATCTATAAGACTATACTCATAAATTTAACCTAACACTTGAAAACTACCCAATAAAGAGGTAACAGTAGATGCTGTTTCCCTATACCTATCCCCTAGATACTCAATTCCTTTATCCCTCAAGAGATAAAATAATGTGCACTAAAACCTATTTTTCAGTATACATTATTTTTAAATTCTTTTTTATTTTTACTTTCCCAGAAACTTCTTGACAACATACACTCTTTTGAACCTTTAGAATTCTGCATCATGGGCATAAATTATTTAAGTATTTTAAGTAAAATTTATTTTAAAAAACTATGTTCTATATGACCCATCTTTACAAACTAGATATGTACAGAAACAACTGATGGTACAAAACCTGAAATGAAACTTCATTAAGTGTTTTACAAATCATAGCAATAATTCTTACCTAAATAACTGCTGAAAGTTTGGTTTAATAAAGTTTGCTTCAATATTTTGTCGTATGCATATTATATGGGTTATTCCATGTTTCTGTAGTATAGGTAGCTGTAAAAAAAAAAGCAGGGGGAGGACAGGAAAGATAAATATTTTAAAATATCAAACATCATCTTACTATATAACACAGATGTTTGAAAATACACAGAACCCACATCTCTGCTTAAGTCCGGGGGATTAAAGCTAATTTTATAATATACCTGAAGTGGGCAGCAAGATATTTCAATGATTCAAGATTAATACACTAATGTCTTCAAAAGGTTAACAGGGATATTTCATACCTATAATTTTAGAGCTTAATGGAACCTTTATGTAAGATGTTTGGCATAGCACCTGGGACACACAGCAAGTGTTTAATAAATGGTAGTTATATATATTGACTGCAATCTTTATTCTTCAGAGAGGACTACTAAGACATAAAACAGTTACATTACCAAATACTTGGACATCACTGACCTAGTTAACAGCAGTACTGGAACCCAAATCTCTAGACAACTCCTTGCCTCTCCTGGTATACTTTAAGAGTCAGAATTAATTTACATACTTCACAGAATCTAATTAACCTTTCACCATTTAAAAATTTTCCTGAAGTTAAAAATGGCAACTTCAATGACATATTATATTCAATACAGGTTGAGTATCCCTTATCTAAAATGCTGGTCCCAAGACAGGACCAAAAGTGTTTCAGATTTCAAATTTTGAAATATTTGCATATACATACTGAGATGTCTTGGGGATGGGATCCAAGTTTAAACACAAAATTCATTTATGTTTCACACACACCATATACATATATTCTGAACGTAATTTCATACAGTCATTTGGTGCGTGAAACAAAATTTTGACAGTGACCCATTACATGGGGTCAGGTGTGGAATTCACTTGTGCTGTCATGCTGACACTCAAAAAGTTTCACTTTGGAGCATTTCAGATTTTTCAGATTAGGGATACTCAACCTGTAGTGCTTTTGGCTCCATACTTAAAGCAATTTAACATGACAATTCTAGAAATTACCAAATAATAAGTTTTCATTTGCTAGTGATAAGGTTTGAGTTTATAGATGTTTTTTATTACCTAGAGCATTAAGTTCCATGACAGAAGAGATTACTTGTTCACTGATACACAGTATGTGTAAAATATATAATACAATTCACTTAAGTATCAAGTATGTATAACTAGGTAAGTTGTCCAATAATTACCTGTTCAATAAATGAACAAGTCACGATGGCATGAGAATCAGATAACCTTGAATTTCCCGACACATTCAGTTTTAAATCCTATATATTTAATTCCCATTTTCTGCATTTTAAATAGTACAAAACAGTAGCACTAATAATTCATGAGCAAAGTAAAAAAAAATAATTTATATGTGTTATGAACTAAATGTTTGCATCACCTCAAATTCATATGTTGAAATCCTTACCCCCAAGATGTGATGGTGGAGTCTCTGGGAGATAATCAGTTTTAGATTGAGGTCATGAGAGTAGAAACCTCCGTGACAGGATTGTACCTTTGTAAGAAGAGGCAAGAACTCGTTCTCTTGGCCGTGTGAGGATACAGCAAGAAGGGAGGGATCTGCAAGCCAGCAAGAGGGTCCTCACCAGAGCGGGACCATGACTGTGGACTTTCCAGCCTCCAGAACTCAGAGAAATAATCGTCTGTTGTTTAAGCCACCCTGTCTATGGTATTTTGTTTGAGCAGCCTGAGCTAAGACAATATAATTTGCAAGTTTTAAGTGTTAATTTCTGCAGCAAGTTTTATGTCAGCATAGATTAGAATTCAATTATCTTTGTATTTCTTGAGTGTAACCTGAGTAAGGGAAAGTGAGATAAGCATTTGGTAAGATTAATAATTAACCAGTGTTCTATATTGAGATTTGTGCCAATTGCCACAACAAATTCAACATTAAGTCCTTTGTTTACACTTGATGTCTATGAAGTTTTCTTATCTACTTTATGAATGTGAGAAAGTACAAGACGATGCACATAATTATGTATAAGTATGCTTAAACAAGTTTTGAAGGCCCATTAGACTACTACTAAGTAAAAATAAACTATCAAAATAGAGCCCTAACGTAACAGCGAATAGATTTTGTACTTTTCAAAGGCAGATCTGCAATTACTTTTGCACCAACCTAATATAAAGCAAATTATGACCTTACCTCACATTTAAAAACAGTAGAAAAACTTTACAAATAGTTTACTAGTTACAAAGGCCCTAAATTTTTCCCTTTTAAACTGTATTTGAATTTAATAAAAAGATATACTTAAGTAAATGTGGCCAGGCACGGGGGTCATGCCTGTAATCCCAGTGCTTTGGGAGGCCAAGGTAGGAGGATCACTTCAAGCCAGGAATTTGAGACTAGCCTGGGCAACACAGCCAGACTCCACCTCTACAAAAACTTTGAGAATTAAGCCAGGCGTGGTGGTGTGTGCCTGTAGTCCTGGCTACTTGGGAGCCTAAGGCGGGAAGACAGCTTGAGCCCAGGAGTTTGAGGTTACAGTGAGCTATAAGAGTGCGCCACCGTACTCCAGCCTGGGTAACAGAGCGAGACCCCACTCCTCTCCCACAAAATAATAACAATAAATGAGTGTTTAAAAAGGAGTTTATCCATTTAGGTTTATCTCCATTATTATTTTTTGTTGTTGTTTTTAGATAATTGTATGAAAAGAAATATGGGCTATATTATGGTTACCTAGGGTGGGAAATAAACTGCCATAGAGGCTTTTCCTGTCTAATAAGACCATGGTGACATTTCAAGAAAAGAAGTTTTGAAGAACTAGACCTTTTTGTGTGTGTGTTTTTGTTTCGTTTTGAGACAAAGTCTCACTCCATCAACCAGGCTGGAGTACAGTGGTGGTTATGTTGGCTCACTGCAACTTCTACCTCCCAGGTTCAAGCAATTCTCATGCCTCGGCCTCACGAGTAGCTGGGATTACAGATGTGTACCACCATAACCAGCTAATTTTTGTATTTTTAGTAGAGACACGGTTTTGCCATGTTGGCCAGGCTGGTCTTGAACTCCTGGCCTCATGTAATCCGCCTGCCTCAGCCTCCCATTGAGGAGACAGACCTTTAAACAAATACTTTAATTTAATGTGATAAATACTGTATGTATATTTATAAAGTACAGTAGGAATTTTAAAAATGTAAATTAAAACCATCTGGAAGACTAGTACTTGGTGAATAGCAAATTATAAGGACAATAACCTTGTTTACATCTGTCTTTTACAAAATAAATTACAGCTATGTCTATAGTTACCTGCCCTATCCTTTCCCTAGTACTTGTTTTTACTAACTCCCTATCTTTCCAACTAAGCAAAAATCAAGATGACCAGGTGTACTCTTAGCCATGTCTCAACCGTCAAAAAAACCTTCCAGTTTCAAAATTAATGACCTTTTAAAACCGGTTAAATTCCTAAGAACATCAAATTAAATTACGGAGATATCAAACACAATTTAAGTATACTGACTTCTGAACAGGCAAAGTATTGGGGAAAGACATCTGTGATATGTTCCACGTTGTAACTCAGAGAATTAGTAGCACTGAATCTTTTAGAAGTGGCAAGAACATTGCTATATTAATTAAAATGAGATCTACCTATTTTAACTGCAACTAAGTCTATTAAAGTTTGACTATGTAGAATATCTATACAGATTGAATATCCCTTATCTAAAATGCCGGGGACCGGAAATATTTCAGAGTTTGGATTTGTTTGTTTTGCCTATTTGCATTATACTTATAACTGAGCATCCCTAATCCAAAAATCCGAAATCTGAAATACTCCAATGAGGATTTCCTTCGAGTGACATACTGGTGCTCAAAACGTTTCAAATTTCAGATCAGGGATACCAACCAGCTCTCTGAAGTCTGGCTGGCAAAACAGAACTAAGGTGAATCACTTTCAATTAACACACACAGTCTTACCCTTGATAAGGAAGGTTTAACTAAACATCGAAATTCCTTATTTAGGGCTTTAACTATATCTCATATTGTTCTGAAGCTATGATTAGCAATTACAGATGTCTAGTATTTTAGAAAGTAAATAAGTTATTAAAGGTCAGTTATTTGGTAAATTTTTCAAACATACAAATTTCATGAGGAATAAACAAAAACTCTGTGATTTGTGGTGAAACACTTGAGAACTACTGGTCTAGTAAAATAGGGAAAGAGGAAGGTACTCCAGCGTGACAATTACTGTTAACAGACAGTATTTGTGGATGCTCCCTAAAATAAAACTCTTTACTACTAAAAAACTTACCCAAGAAAAGTTGGTTAATAAAAGTCTCTCTTGATGAATCTAACAAAGTTCATACCTTGCTTTTCATAGCAGATGAATATGGGCCTAAGAACAATCCAGGTAAAATTTCCTAGAAAAAAAAAAATTTGAGGTATTTACCATCAGCAGTTTAAATCTATAAGACTATATAAATAAGACAAACCTTATTTGGCCAAATCAAAAGCAGCACAAGATACAACAAGATTGGAACTATTATCTACTTTTTTAATCTTTTTTTTTTTTTCTTTAAAAAATAGTGACGAAGTCTCACTATGTTGCCCAGGCTGATAAGGAACTCCTGGGCTCAAGCGATCCTTCTGCCTCAGCCTCCCAAACGGCTGGAATTACAGACGTGAACTCCTGTGCCCGACCTAAAACTATTATCTATAGTTAACAGAAGCAAATTATTACTGTAACATAAAAATCCCAAATTCAAATATTTGCCAGTTGACAAAATTTCAACAATTTAAATATGTACCTTCCAGATGCTGAATTCAAATTTATTCTATGTAAATTCAATATAGAAAGCTTTCAGTCTGGATATATCACACCCTAGATACTAACAGTAACTTTATAGTTGAGTTCTATAAGTAATAATTATTTGTATATAAAACTGATTTCTCCCACCAGGCTTTTGTGGGCAGAAATTACATTTAGTTATCTTTGCATTCCTCATAGCACCAAGTAAAATGCCTCAAAGGTACTCACATATTTTTTCAAAGTGAATTTTCATTAAGAGAGAAAAGTAACAGATTTTTAGAAGTCATGAGATTCCCAAGAACAAGATACTGCTTAATCCTGGGGCAAACAGACTTGACGGTAAATGGTATGAAATGCAAAAGAAAATGAACTGCTATGAGGGTTAGCTATCATTTAATTCATTCCAAACTGAAAGTATTCAATTTGATCTTCTAAAAGACTTAATTATGGAAGTTGATTAAAAATCAGACACAAAATGAACAATGCTTATTTGTTGTACAGTCAACTCTCCCTAACTTATCTAGACAGAGAAAGCAAACTGCTTTCAAAAGGAATACAAGGAAAGTATCCAATTTTTCATGTGAGGAAAAAGAAAGTGACTCATTGGCCAGGCGCGGTGGCTCATGCCTGTAATCCCAGCACTTTGGGAGGCCGAGGTGGGTGGATCATCTGCGGTCGGTGGATCACCTGAGGTCAGGAGTGTGAGACCAGCCTGACCAACATGGAGAAACCCCGTTTCTACTAAAATACAAAATTAGCCGGGCGTGGTGCCGCATGCCTGTAATCCCAGGTACTCAGGAGGCTGAGGCAGGAAAATCGCTTGAACCCAGGTGGCGGAGGATGCGGTAAGCCGAGATCGTGCCATTGCACTCCAGCCTGGGCAACAAGAGTGAAACTCTGTTTCAAAAAAAAAAACCAAGAGAAAGTGACTCATTAAGCACATACACCTATTACTACGTTCCTCTTTCTAATCTAATTTCCCATCTTTTTAAGATCCAAGATTAACCTTAAATATTTAAAATAATTCATTATTTAAAATACATAATGATGAACCTACAGATCATGAATCAGCAGGTCTCAAATCCTATAAACTAAGGTTCTTATTATAATAATAACACGGGTTGGTTTGAACAAAGAAAAGGTTGCCATACCTGCATCTCTCGTCTCATAGGGTAGGTCCACTCCTTTAAAAGGGAAGGAAAACATAAGAATAAAAGTAGGTAACATTTAAAAAGTCACCCAATTAAAGGCTGAAGATGTGACATACAAGTACGTAGATTTTTTAAAGGTATATTATACTTTAAGAACATTTTATTAAAATAGCAGACTTGGTTTCACAAACATCTGAAAATTGAAGTGACAAGAAACAAAGCTTAAGGCATTCTTTAAATAACTAGGCTTCCAGAATTATTATGTTACTTCATATAATGGATGAAATTGCTCATTAAACTTTAGAATACATATTCCAGAAGATTCTCCCAAAACTGATCTTCTAAGTCAGAGATGTCAATAGATTTTTTTTGTTTCTCATGCCAACTCTAATCAACTGACAGTAGATACCTAAAACATTGTGTGGTCCAAGACAGGAAGAAGAGTACCTGATCAACAAATAATATCTGAAATGGATAAAAGAAGAATGCTATGTCATACGTACTTGCCATCTCTGATCTAAAATGCCAAATGCTTATCAAAGAGCCTTTCTTTCATCTCACTTGGGCCTAACATTCTTGTCTAGCTCAATTATTTTAACACATATCACAAAACATAAGAGACTTCATTTTGTCTTTGGAATGCAGACCAATATAAAGTAGTTGTAAAACAACACAAAATGTCAATGGTAAAAGATAAAAAATATCTTAAAAGTTAGAAAAAGAGAAAAGTAATTATAGTGAATTGAAATGAAGAATCGAAATAGACTAAAAGGCCAGGCTCTGTGGCTCATGCCTGTTATCTCAGCACTTTGGGATGCCGAGGCAAGGCAGATTGCTTGAGCTCGGGAGTTTGAGACCAGCCTGGGAAACAGGGTGAAACCCCTTCTCTATTAAAAACACACAAAAAATTAGTTGGGCATGGTGGAGCCTGCCTGTAATCCCATCTACACAGGAGGCTGAGGTGGGAAGATCGCTTGAGCCTGGGAGGCAGAGGTTGCAATGAGCTGAGATCACCCCACCACTCCAGCGTGGGTGACAGACTGAGACTCTAAAAAAAAAAAATTATAGTATAGATAGTCCTCATTTGTCAGTGGGTTGATTGCATTCCAAAAGTTTCTAAGTTGGTTGCTTAAAACTCAGAATTATTACTAGTAATTAGTTTTCTGAAGTAGTCTGGAAAATATTTTTTTAACCATTTTGAAATAATTTTAGGATTATAGAAAAGCTGCAAAAATAGTACAAGGAATTCCATTTACCCTTCACCCAGATTCTCCAAGTCAGAAAAGTTTTTTTTTTTTTTTTTTTTTTTTTGAGACTGAGTCTTGCACTGTCGTCCAGGCTGAGGTGCAGTGGCAGGATCTTGGCTCAATGCAAGCTCCATCTCCTGGGTTCACGCCATTCTCCTGCCTCAGCCTCCCAAGTAGCTGGGACTACAGGCGCCCACCACCAGGCCAGAATTTTTTTGTGTGCTTTTAGTACAGACGGGGTTTCACCGTGTTAGCCAAGATGGTCTCGATCTCCTGACCTCGTGATCTGCCCGCCTCGGGCTCCCAAAGTGCTAGGATTTCGGGAGTGAGCCACTGCCCCCGGCCCAGAAAAGTATTTTTAACACAGTAGGTAGAAATGGTATACATCTATAATGAAAAGAGAGAATAATAAACCTACAATGAGAGACAGGTTTTTTTTTAACTAAGAGAAACAGAAAACATTTTTGTTTTTAATCTTGAAAACTATTCTCAGCAATATAGTAGTAGACTATAAAACCCGAGTAATGACAGTTTAAAAAAATAAGCCGGGCGCTGTGGCTCACACCTGTAATCCCAGCACTTTGGGAGGCTGAGGCAGGTGGATCACCTGAGGTCAGGAGTTTGAGACCAGCCTGGCCAACATGGTGAAACTCTGTCTCTACTAAAAATACAAAAATTAGCCGGGCATGGTGGCGGGAGCCTGTAATCCCAGCTACTTGGGAGGCGGAGGCAGGAGAATCACTTGAACCTGGAAGCAGAGGTTGCAGTGAGCTGAGATCGTGGCATTGCACTCCAGCCTGGGCAACAACAGTGAAACTCCATCTCAAAAAAAAAAAAAAAAACAAAAGATTCATAGCAATCAATCAGAAGGAGGCCAGTTATCCCGAGCCAGCATAAGGAAGTCCCCTGTGTTATAACACTCTAAAGAAACTAACTTTGAAACGACCAATCCACTTTTTGTTTCATTTCTGCTTTATTTAGCTAGATTTTGCCTATAAATCCAACTTCCTCTGCTCAGCACACTGAAATGCCTTTTCTAAATCTTTTGATGACACATTGCCTGATTCATGAACCACTAATAAAAGCCAGTTAGATTTTTAAGCTAAATTTGTTGTAATTTTGTCTTTTGACACAGGGTAGGCCTATGTTTGGCTTTACTAGATACTGCCAAAAGTTTTCCAAAACCACTGTACACTCCCACCAGCAATGTATGGGACTTCTAGTTGTTCTACATCTTCACTATGGCCTTATTTTAAGTGGAAATGTATTTGTAAACTAAGACAAAGTCTATGATCTGCTCAAAGTCGAACTCAGATCAAGACCAAAAAGCTAGAACTCCCAAAGGCAACATCCTCAGTGAAAGATAAACTAGGGAAGGAAAAAAAAAAAAACAAAAACTCAACTCATCCCACAGAAGTGAGTATACTCTTGTCTTTCCTAGCTTTGGCTCTGGGTAGGTATTGGTAGTGGTGGAGTGGGGTCTTCCTAATCACAATCTGGCATCCACTCAAGTTTGGGGTTGGAATTCAATTACTTTTGTGAGACCAAGTGAGAATTTAATGTAAGTGGTCCTGGGTAGATTGCATCCCTGGATTCCTGGAAGAAGCAAATGCATATTCTCTAGAAAAACACACCTTAAACCTAGATCAGAAATAATTCACACAGATAAAGTCCCAACAAGCTCACAATCAAAAACTAATTTAAAAACAGGAAATGAGCCACCACAGGAAGCAGAAACAACTGAGTTACACTTACAAAACTGCAGATATTATAAGCAATAACGAAAAATATAAAAAATTTAAAGAAATTACAGTATCAAAATATGACCAAAGACTAAGAAATTGATTTTTAAAAACACAGAATATGTAGAAATAAGAAGTATAATTGAAATTAAAGATCAGTGAATAGGCCAGGTGCGGTGGCTTATGCCTGTAAATTATCAAGCACTCTGGCAGACAGAGGTAAGTGGATCACTTGAGCCCAGAAGTTTGAGACCAGCTTGGGCAACATGGTGAAACCCTGTCTCTACTAAAAATATAAAAATTAGCCAGGCATGGAGGTGGCATGCCTGTAGTCCCAGCTACTCGGGAGGCTGAGGCAGGAGAGTTGCTTGAATCTGGGAGGTGGAAATTGCAGTGAGCCGAGATTGCACCACTACACTCCAGCCTGAGTGACAGAGTGAGACTCCATCTCTCTCTCTCTCTCTCTCTCTCTCTCACACACACACACACACACACACACACACACATGAAACTCAAAAGTAAAATCAAAAGATATCATTACATACCATTAGAATGGTTAAAGTAAAAAAAAATTGACAACACCAAATGCTGGTGATGATGTGGAGCAACTGGGACTCTCATACATTGCTGGTGGGAATGTAAAATGAAATGGTAAACATACACCTACCCTATTATAATATCTAGCCATTCCACTCCTGGGCTTTACCAAAAAAAAAAAAAATATATATATATATATATAAACATATATCCACATATATATATATATAAAAACATATATCCACACAAAGACTTGTACATGAATATTTATAGCAGCTTTATTTATTGTAGTCTCAAAGAACTCAAATGTCTATGGTCTCTTCATACAAAGGAATAGTACTCAGGGATAAGTCTATGAAGTACTCATAAACACAACAACATGGATGAATTTCATTGACACTATGCTCAGTGAAGAAAGCCACACACAAAAGAGTCCATTTGCATGATTCCACTTGTATCAAGTTCAAGAGCAAGGAAAACCAATCTATGTTGATAGAAATCCGGTTTCCTATTGTGGAATGGGAGAGGAAATGCCTGGAAATAGATGTAACCTTCTATGCTAATAGAATGTTCGTGTATCTTGATGGGGCGGATTACATTAGTGTATGTTTATCAAAACTCAATGAATTGCACACTTACTATTTGTACATTACACTATATAAATTTTATCTTTATTGATCAACTAGACAAAAGACAGATTACATACAAAAGAAGGACAATCAGATGGACACTGACTTCTCAATTGCATGAATAGAAGCCAGAGGACACGAATAATTCATACAAAGTGGCAGGACAAAAATAACTGTTAATTAAGAATATACGCTCAGAAAAATATCTTTAAAGAAAAAAAGTTAAGATGTTCTTTGAAGAAAGGATACTATCATTGTCTATTTTAGTCATAGAGAACCTAAGTAACTTGATTTTGGATCCAGATAGTCTGAATCCAGAGTTCATTCTCTTAATCAATACACTATACAGTCTTTCAATGTAAGAATGAACTTTATGGCAAACATATAGTTACAATTAAACAAATATTGGCTGCATAAAATAATGATTAATTTATGGATATTTAACAGAATAGAAATAAAGCATGTAATTTCTAAGCCAGCAATGAGGGAAACATAATTGTTTACCAGATACTTTCTTTTTTTTTTTTTTTTTTTTTTTTGAGACGGAGTCTCGCTCTGTTGCCCAGGCTGGAGTGCAATGCAGTGGCATGATCTTGGCTCACTGCAATCTCCACTTCCCAGGTTCAAGCAATTATCTGCCTCAGCCTCCCGAGTAGCTGGGATTACAAGCGCCCACCACCAAACCTGGCTAATTTTTGTATTTTTAGTAGAGATGGGGTTTCACCATCTTGGCAAGGCTGGTCTTGAACTCCTGACCTCGTGATCCACCTGCCTCGGCCTCCCAAAGTGCTGGGATTACAGGCAAGAGCCACCGCGCCCAGCCTAGATTCTCTAACTTACCAATACGTTATGGTAATCTTTTTATATATGAGTTTTTTAGCTAGGTATGGTAGCTCACACCTGTAATCCCAGCCCTTTGGAAGGCTGGGGCAGGAGGATGGCTTGAGCCCAAGTTCAAGACCAGCCTGGGCCAACATAGGGAGACCTCATCTCTACAAAAACTAAAAAATTAGCCAGGTGTGGTGGTGGTGCATGACTGAGGTCCTAGCTACTTGGGAGGCTGAGGCAGGAAGATCACTCGGGCTTGGGAGGTTGAGGCTGCAGTGAGTCATGATGGTGCCATTGCACTCCAGCCTGGGCAACAGAGACAGACCCTATCTCAAGAAAAAAAAAAAAAAGAAAGGAAAAAGAAAACAGTTTTTAAAGACTTTAGGCCAAAGACTCTTTTTAGTCATGGTACCCCTAATGATAAGCACAGTGTCTGACATAGAATAAGCAGAAAATAGATGCATTTCAGAGATCTACTGCACTAAATGCTATTGATTTTTTTCTTTTTAAAAGATTCTCAAGTAGTCTAACAGCCAGCCTTATCTTCCTGAAGCAACTTGTCAGAGCTGTGAGAAAGAAGAAAATCAATTAAAGAAATGTGTACTTTTGAATTTATCTAAAGTGAAATCACTAAATTTTGTGTAATTAAAGAAAAAAAAACAGGGCAACAAATATCAAGGAATGGTGTACATATATTCTGGGAAATACTTGTGTAAGGGAAGGAAGGCTTTCCCTCTACCGTTAGGATTCGATAACAGTCTATGAAATAAACTAAATGGAGAAAAGGTATACAAATTTATTATGTGTATGGGAGTATCACAGGAAAGAAAAGTGAATACCAAAAAAAAAAAAAAAAAAACCAGTGATATTTTTAAAAAGTATATACCAAAAACAAATAAACAAAAAAAATCAGTGACATTTAAAACCAGTCTATGAAATAAACTAAAAGGAGAAAAGGTATACAAATTTATTATGTGCATGGGGGTATCACAGGAAAGAAAAGTGTATACAAAAAAGAACAAAACAGTGATATTTAGGAGCTTATATACCCTTTATATAGGATGGGGGTAGGGGTATATAGGCATTTTAGAAGAATAATTCTGGAGAAAGATAAATGGGCCCTTAGAATAATAATAGATGATACTTTGTGACAGTTTGTCTGGGTGTAGTGCTGACTTTTACTCTCCTCTTCAGTGATAAGAGATAATCTTCTCTGGTTGATCAAACTCCCTAGGAGCAAATTGAGCTTCTTTTGGAGGATCTGTCCTTAGGTAGGTAACAGGAGTTCAGAGAAAGTCTTTCTTTGCATTTGCTACTTTGCAAGTGTTTCCAACTTAAAGTAATCAATATACCAAGGTGTCATATTTTGGAGTGGCATTTCCTCAACACCTTCGTTTGGCAATATGCCAAAAGACACTCAAAACCACTGAAGTATCAATTTTATCAAAAAAATTCTTTAGGGAGAAACAGTATTTTCACTGGTTACTAATTTAAACAATTTTTATATTAAAACAGACAGGCACATATGGGATAGAATGCAAAATTTACCTGAACCTTTTAGCAAAACAAGAGGCTTCAAAGAAATTTTGAGCTTTCCATAAGGTTATATGTAATACAACATGAAAGACTCTCTTGAGATATATATATATATATGGAAGATATTATAAGAGAGAAAAGCAAGCTGTATAGTAGGAGGGAATGAAAAATTATTCCTAGTCACAGGACAGATAAGAAGCCTTCTTCAGAGAACATTAGTAATTACTGCAATAGGTATGGATCCTTTAAAACCTAGAAAGCTTTCTCTCACAGAAAAGTTCATTTGGAACTACTCCTGGTGTTATCATCAGATGCTGATCTCAGAATCCACCTTCTTTGCTGCCCTAACCCAGATTACCACCTACAGAACAAATCTTAAACCTGCCTGTCGGCCGGGCGCAGTGGCTCACGCCTGTAATCCCAGCACTTTGGGAGGCCGAGGCAGGCGGATCACAGAGTCAGGAGATCGAGACCATCCTGGCTAACACGGTGACACCCCGTCTCTACTAAAAATACAAAAAATTGGCCGGGCATGGTGGCAGGAGCCTGTAGTCCCAGCTACCCGGGAGGCTGACGCAGGAGAATGGCGTGAACCCAGGAGGTGGAGTTTGCAGTGAGCCGAGATCGCTCCACTGCACTCCAACCTGTTAAAAAACAAACAAACAAAAAAAAACCCCTGCCTGTCCATGGATCCTACTAACCAAGATTTTAAGTCTGAATGCTCATAGTCTTCTTCTACCACATATCCATCTGTCTGAACACGTGTCTAATAACCAAGTCTTGCCGCTATCACACTTAATTCTTAATCTCAGCCTGCTCACACTACTCCTGAAATCTATCATTTTAGAAACCGTGGTATTAATGGAGGCATCTCCATATCACCACCAATGATCTATTTTAAACTACTACTGTAATTAATTTGTAGAAATCAATTTCCCAAACCTTATGAGTAGCCAAGCAGTTCAACCACATTAACCAAACCGAGACAAGCTAGATAAACCAAAATAACCCTCAAAATAACACCATGATTCTGAGATAAATTAATTCACAAGTGAAAATCTTTCAATCAACATGAGCTAGAAGGTACCACATGTTAAAACATCCTTCAGAATTATCTCCTTCCTTCCCATATAAATGATCTATAAAACTGCATTTGGATAGAAAAAAAAGTTACAAAAATGTTCAAAGACCCTCAAATAAACACATCAATGAAGGATATAGACTGTAACCATTAGATAAAATAATTGTTATATGGATTGAAATATGAAATATGAACTTTTACAAATACAGTAGTCCCCCCTTATCCGCAGGGGATACGTTCATACGTTTGAGGATAGTGCCGAATCCTATATACACAATACTAAAATAGAATACAAATTGTACATAGGTTGGAGGTGGGGGGCAACAGTTTGGGGAAGAAAAAAAACATCAGAATACTAGACTTGCACTGGGACATTCCACAAAACAGAAAAGTTAGTATTGCAGTTTCTCTCCTACAAAAAATAGGTAAATCCCTCCAAAGTGCTTTTCCTTTAATTCCCACACCAAGCTTGATCTTTGCTTAAACCAAAGGAGAAAAGAAAATGTTTCACTCAAATAAAAAGAGAGGATGGGCAGGGACTAGAGGGGCAGAAGAGTACTCAAGATATTTTCTAAACCAGCAATTTTTAAACCTGACTGCACATTAGAATCATCTTGCTTCATTCAGATAAATTAAACTACAATAAGTGCTGGTAGGGTCCAGGCATCAGTATTTTTAAAAAATTCCTTACTCTACAGTAAGGGTTAAAAAGCACCATTCTAAATAAAAGAGCTAGAAAAGGAATCCTCAGTCAGGTGTGTTAAGTAATTCCTATCTTTGATCCTGTACTACGGGATTCACAAGAAAAATGGAAAGGGAAACATGGAAAGTTGCTAAACTGCAATGGAAATAAATATTTCATTTTCTATCAGAAGAGAAGATAAAACATTAACTTTTAAATTATAAAACCAACAGCCCCAGCTACAACCAATTTGCTTAAAAATTGGTACTATCAGCTGCTCCTTCTTCCTAATATCTAAGCTCTCTTATGAAAGGTTCAGTCTAAATGGAAAATAGACAATGACCAAAAATTGTAAGTGTTACAAAGGTAGTATTAAAGTACCAAGTGCTATAGTACCTGGGGAATTGAACCAGTCTAGAGGATGAGGAAAGGAGTTAGAGAAACTGGCAAACAGGAAAAGCTTCTCTGAAGAAATGTTGCCTGAAGTGGGTTCTAACCCAAGGGTAAGCAGTTAATTAGGTGAGGGTAAGGAAGGTGCTGGCGGCCAAGGCAGGAGAAAATAGCAAACATAAAGGCCCTGAGGGCGGGGGTGGGGGGTGGAAATTAAAGCATTCCAGGAACTGACAGAAGATAAATATGGCTAGGGCTTACAGAGAAAGGAGCAAGAAGAGTAGCTCATAATGAGGTTAGAGAGGTATGCAGATGCCAGACCATACAGGACCCTGGAAATGTCAAGGGTTTAAACTTCATCTTCAAAACAATGGAAATTCATGAAAAACTTTTAAACAAAAAAAGTAACAATCTTTTCGCAAACGGACTGATCTATACTAAATTTTTGTTAGCACTGTCCTATACAAATACCAATATTTCAAGAAATGTGAAAGTAATATTCTTGTAGAGGTGACAGAATCATCAAACTATCATAGCTTGATCACATTAATATTAAAAGCATTCACTGAACTCTGCTTGAATCCGTTTTTATTAAATTTGGTCTGTAATTTGGCTTTCCAGGTAGTGCTCTCTACGTCAAAGAAACAATGCTGGGTGATCACTCTAACTACTTAAGACCATTTGACACTTTACATTAACTCACTGGAGATTAGAAAATTAACAGTGCTTATTAGTCAGTTTATTATGAATAACTATACGCTCCTATTTAATAGTTTATTTATGTGGCCCCTATGTATAGCTTTATCAGCCCAGAAAGTACCCTCTACCTGTGGAAATGTTCCTACGGTTTTGGTGGGAGGGCTACTAACAATAAACTTCACTCCTCTAGCCAAGGAATTAGGGATAGGACCTAGATTGGGCCCCTCATTGTATCTGCCCTTTCCTGGCTACAGTGACTGATCCAAAGTGTGGGAACATGACCTAAATTGGGCGATTCCTCTAGATTTCAAACACAGAAGCTGGAAGTGTTCAGTTTTATTCCTCAATAATCAAGCTCATAAAGGTGTGACCCCAGATGGCCAAGCTTCACATTTTGGAAAAGCCAGAGAGAAAGCAGAGACTCTGAGAGAAAGTAGAGATAAGAAATCATGAGAGACAAAGGCAGTTCTGAAGTTTTATAATACCTAGGTTTGGTCAAATCCTTGAAACTAGCTGCATCACTACCCTTCTGGATTTAATTACGTTTTTTGTTTTTTTTTTTGAGATGGAGTCTCGCTCTGTCTCCCAGACTGGAGTGCAGTGGCGCGATCTCGGCTCACTGCAAGCTCCGCCTCCCGGGTTCACGCCATTCTCCTGCCTCAGCCTCCCAAGTAGCTGGGACTACAGGCGCCCGCCACCAAACCTGGCTAATTTTTTTTTTGTATATTTTTAGTAGAGACGGGGTTTTACCGTGTTAGCCAGGATGGTCATGATCTCCTGACCTCGTGATCCGTCTGCCTCGGCCTCCCAAAGTGCTGGGATTACAGGTGTGAGCCACCGTGCCCGGCCGGATTTAATTACTTCTTTTTCTTAAGTTCGTTTTTGTTGCTTGCAACCAAAAGATACCAAACATGCAATATTATGAAACATGGAATGAATTGGCTTTCAGCAGACAATACCTGCATCATTATCCACTAGCTTTAAGCATTACCTCTGTCCTTCTGATACAATATGAAATACATGGTCTTTCTCTCCAGTTCCTGTCACAGTCCTCCTAAAACTCTTGGAATTTTCTAATAGGAGTGTCTTTGGTTATTTATGAGCCACTTATTTTGATCAAACCTGACTATGCTAATGAAGTGATTTAGGGTGGGGCCAGTCACCAGAAAGACCATGTGACAAGAGGGTTGAACTCTCAGCCTCACACACACACACACGTCTATGGGAGGGGATGGAGATGAAGTTCTACAAAAACCGTTGAATAAGATTTGTTGAGCTTATGGATGAAAACACTGGAGGTGCTAGTGAGGCAGGTGAATAAGGTCTGGAGACAGGGAATCTAAGGCTGTTTCACCCCGACTTCCCAGAACTAACTTGAAGGGAAAACCCTAACTTTCCACGCCTAAGTAACAAAAGGACCAGAGGCTACTCCTGTTGCAAACGACCTACCTTTTCTGCACAGTAGACGGGAAATCGGCTGTCCTCAACAAATCAGACTGATTGCGGGTGGAATCTTCGTTTGCAACTTTGTAACTTCACTCTAGCCACTGAATGGTCGCTGTCCACAACCAAGCGGACTGATGGGAGTGGGGGGTCTGGCAACCAATCAGACCGATTGCAAGCCACCTCTTCATTTACATGAGGTGAGCATGGAGTGGCCAATGGGAAACTTCTAGGGGGTATTTGGACCCAAGAAGATTCAGTAAAGCGGCGGGGGTGGGGTGGGGTTGGGAGGGGGAGTGCTGCTAGGGCGGCTCCCACACTGTGGAGTGTACTTTGTTTTCAATAAATCCCTGCTTTTGTTCTTTTGTTGATTCATTCTCTTTGCTTGGAGTTTTGTCCAATTCTTTGTTCAAAACGCCAGGAACCTGGACAACTTGCAATCCTGACTCTACTGGTGACACTGGGATGGTGGTGTGCCCCTTCCCCCATACCTTGCCCTATTCATCTCTTCCTTCTGGCTGTTCACTGATCTTTTGTAATATCCTTTATAATAAACCCGTAAATGTACTTCCCTGAGTCCTGTAAGCCACTCTAGCAAGTTAACTGAACCAACGAGGGAGTAACGGGAACCCTGATTTACAGTCAGAGTGTATAGGTGACAACCTACTACTTGTGATTACCATCTGAGGTTGGGGACAGCCTTGTGGGACCGAGCCATTAACCTGTGGGATCTGACTAACTTCAGGTACGTATGTGTCAGAATTGAATTATGGGACATTCAGTTCATGCCTGCTGGAAAACTGCTTGGTATGGAAAAACCCCCACACATCTGGTAGCATAGAAAAAGAATGTGTTTTCAACAGTCCCACACAGAAAAGACAGGTATATATTCCCTGCAAGAATTTATCAGTTTTGCAGGAATAAGGCATACATAATGATATACACAGTAACAGATTAAATGCAAAGTCTGGAAAAATTTTAAACTAGAATTTTTAAGATTAGGGCAGGGAAGAATTGAAGTGTATTAAAAAGAACAATGAATTAGGAGGCCAAGGTCCTTCTGTGTCTTGTGCTACTGTGTTGTTAATTTGGCGTATCACTTATTTTCAGTAACGTGCAATTTCTTCACCTGGAATGTGGGACTCCTCTACATTATTTGTAAGGTTGCTTGCAGTTAAGTGCTGAAATTACTGAATCATTTTGAGGATATGAAAGCATACTCCTTCGCGGTGGCTCAAGCCTGGAATCCCAGGACTTTGGGAGGCCGAGGCAGGCGGATCACTTCAGGTCTCGCGTTCCAGACCAGCATGGCCAACATGGTGAAACCCCGTCTCTACTAAAAGTACAAAAATTAGCCGGGCGTGGTGGCAGGCGCCTGTAATCCCAGCTACTCAGGGGGCTGAGGCAGGAGAATCTTTTGAATCCGGGAGGCGGAGGCTGCAGTGAGCGGACATCGCGCCACCGCATTCCAGCCGGGGCAACAAGAGTGAAACTCCGTCTCAATAAATAAATAAATAAATAAATAAAACCATACTCTTCATTCACATTATTGTATGTTAAGTATAAATTCATTTTTATAACTAGTCTAAACCTATTTTTTTCTAAGAGTATATTGGCCGGGCGCGGTGGCTCACGCCTGTAATCCCTGCACTTTGGAAGGCCAAGCCAGGCGGATCACAAGATCAGGAGTTTGAGACCATCCTGGCCAACACGGTGAAACCCCGTCTCTACTAAAAATACAAAAAAATTAGCCCGGTGTGGTAGCGGGTGCCTGTAGTCCCAGCTACTCGGTAGGCTGAGGCGGGAGAATGGCGTGAACCCGGGAGGCAGAGCTTGCAGTGAGCCCAGATCCCGCCACTGCACTCCAGCCTGGGCTATAGAGCGAGACTCTGTCTCAAAAAAAAAAAAAAAAAAAAAAAAAAAAAAGCTGGGCATGGTGGGGCGCGCCTGTAATCCCAGCTACTCCGGAGGCTTAGGCAGGAGAACTGCTTGAACCGAGACCCGAGGCAGAGGCTGCCATGGGCCGAGATAGCGCCACTGCACTCCAGCCTGGGGCAACAAGATTGAAACTGTCTCAAAAAAAGAAAAAAAACAAGAGTATATTCTTGGGCCAGGTGCAGTGGCTCACACCTGTAATCCCAACACATTGGGAGGACAAGGCAGGAGGATCTTGAGGCCAAGAGTTCGAGACCAGCCTGAGGAAAAACCCCATCGCTACAAAAAAAGAAAATAAAAATTAGCCCAGTGTGGTCCCAATTACTCGAGAGGCTGAGGTGTAAGGATGGCTTGAGCATGGGAGTTCGAGACTGCAGTGAACCGAGATCGCACCACTGCCACTCCATTTTGCAACAGTGATAGTCACAAAGTCTCTACTCTTAAAACAAATGTAATTGTCAAGCATCAATACCACAAGAGAGCCCTCCAAACAAAAATGTGAACCTAGGCCGGGCGCGGTGGCTCACACCTGCAATTCCAGCCCTTTGGGAGGCCGAGGCGGGCTGATCACAAGGTCAGGAGATGGAGACCACCCTGGCCAAAATGGTGAAACCCGTCTCCCCTAAAAACACAAAAATTAGCTGGGCGTGGTGGTGCGCGCCTGTAGTTCCAGCTACTCAGGAGGCTGAGGCAGGAGAATCCCTTCAACCCGGAAGGCGGAGGTTGCAGTGAGCCGAGATCGCGCCACATTGCACTCCAGCCTCTGGCGACAGAGCAACACTCCGTCTCGAAAAAAAAAATAAAGTGAACCTCAAATGAAGATATTCAATAGAATAAACATTCGGAATCAATTGAATGGTCTCCTAAAAATAGGGCTTTATTTTTCCCAACTACTTTAAAGGTATTTTTAACTAGCGATGTTAGATTTTCTTTCCTAATCCTACTAAAGTATAGCTAAGTATCTTCGTCTTGTTAATTTAGCCTCCAGAAAATTCTAATTTAGTAGTCTGCAATGCCGTAAAATGTTAAACTAGCAACAGATGAAAAATCCGAGTAGAAACAGCAGGCAGGGATCTAAGGTGGAGTAAAAATAGCCACAAATTGGAAACCAGGAGAAAAGGTATATAGAATTTTACTTTCAATATTAATTTTCCTCCAAAGGTCAAGATCTCTGATTAAGAGTTCTCAGATTCAGATGAGCTAGCTTTGAGACACTTTATTGTGCGGGTCATAGCTTTGTCTAAAAACAAACAAAAAACTTTGGGAAACTTTTCGAAGGCGCGCTTCCAAACTTCAGGCGCCGAGTCTATTCCACATGTGGGGCCATGTGTCCCACAAGTGAGTCGTTTACACCACAGATATTCCTCAAAAGGAGACTAAACCAACTTCGCTCTCTTGTTACTTTGACAATAAAAGAGGAACCTTACTCCAGGTCAGTCCTGGATGCCAAACCTAGGGACTAAGAGATTGCTTTTCCTCTTCTCAAATGTAAGTACACCAGACGCTGCCCCTCCACGGGGTCTGGAGAGGACGAGGAACTCAGTGGGGATTGGAGCCGACTGCTCGGCCTCAGAGATCCCAGGACGCCCTCAGGAGGCAGGGAGCCCGCGCAGGTGGGGGCTAAGACGGTTGGGGACTGGGGTCGCCCCTTGGCCGGAGCCACAGGGAGAGGCCTGTGCGTGGCAGCCACGGGAGCGACTCACCTCGGCGTCTTCCTTGCATTGTGGAAGGGAAGGGAACTCCAGCTTCACGTCCTCCATGGTGCTGGCTCGCGGGCTGGTGGGTGGGGTGGGAGAGTGTTACACAGCCGGCCGACCCTCGGGCTGGCTGCGGCGGCGGAAGGAAGGAGGGCCGGCGGAGCGGAGGGCTGACAGGCAGGCGGCGGGCTTACAACTAACACACGCAGACTAGAGGGTCCCAGTGACTCCAGCGGCGGCGGCGGCGAAGACAGGGAAGAGGAGGGTCGGGCGTCTTACACCCGGCCGCCATGCCGCTGCCGTCTCCCTCCCCCAGTCTCCGCACCCCTCAGGCCGCCCAAGATCCAGCACAGGCACCAGCCCGACAACGGTCTCCCCGCCTCCCTCCCGCCCCCTCCACCCGCGTCGCCTCAGCCAATACCAGCCCACGTTTGCCTTCTGCCCGCCCTCCGCCGCCGCCAGGTGTCAGCGCGCCACCGCCCTGCTCCGCCCCTTCGCTAGAGCGCAGACGCTGGGGGGCGGGGGGGCGGAGCCTCGGATGCTGCTAGGCCACAGCTCACCCGGCGTGGAGGAGGCGGGGCTGCGGTGGGACAGGACGAGTGAAGGTCCTGGGAAAGGCAGTGGGGCGGTCCGAGCCAGCTCTGCCCTTTCCAGACTAGACGTAGAGCCCTTCTTTAACATAAGAACAAACAAGCAAAACATGCTACCCACCAGACAGTGGCATCCAAAAGGAAAGCTATAGTTTCTCCCCTCTCAAAATTCTGCGCAATCTATGCTGAGTTTATAACCAAATGACTAATAAATGAAGAGTTCAATTTAAAATCACGTGGTGCCATACAGAAAATGAAACAACCATCACCTTTAAGCAAAGAATTAAACGGCTCAATGCTTTAAAAATTTTTTAAAGTATTTTAAGAGTACTTGAAAATACAACTCAGTTTCGATTACCTAGAAAATATCAAGAATGGCAACTAGAAAAAATCAGAAAAAGGAACTGATAGCTGACTCAGTAAATTGTATATAATACTGTAAAATTTCTTCCATTAATTATTATATTTTGAAATAAAAAAAAAAACCAGATGGCTTTCAATATCTTTTAAAAGGAGTTTGCCAGCCTGGGCAAAATAGTCGGGAGTTCGAGACCAGCCTGACCAACATGGAGAAACCTTATCTCTACTAAAAATACAAAAATTAGCTGGGTGTGGTGGCACATGCCTGTAATCGCAGCTACTTGGAAGGCTGAGGCAGGAGAACCGCTTAAACCCGGGAGGCGGAGGTTGCAGTGAGCCGAGATAGTGCCATTGCACTACAGCCTGGGCAACAAAAGCGAAACTCCATCTCAAAAAAAAAATCGAAAATAAAAAAAGGATTTGTACACCAAATTGATTCTTTAAAAAACCACCAGCACAAAGGTAAAAGGCAAGATAGTCACTCCTTAACTAAATGCAAATTATAAGTGAAAAGATCACATAGATATTTGACTTAAACCTCCTCCTACATTCTTTGTCACATAAAATGCACTGCCAACACATAGAAATAGAACTGTACAATAATTTGAGTATGAGATGGCTAACTTGAGCACTCCATTTTCTCTATCACTATTTTAACTGTTCTTCATCTTCTAAAATTATAAAAAGGCACATAATATCCTGCTAGGAAGTTTTTAATTTGAAGAATTATTGTATAATTAGCTAGGTCATGTATTTTTGGTTTAGTGTTTATGAAACTGAAGTTGTCTTTTCTTTTCACCAGCATCTTTAATAATTATTGATGCCCAATGATGATTCCTTTGTGTACTTTGTTGTAGCTTTTATTGCCAGATGATATAAGAAAGAATCATATATAGGTAACAGAAATCTTGTTTTGGACATTTCTGACACTCCTACATCCCCTACATCACACACTCTTAGCCAGCTATCCATAGATACCTAAAGAGTCCTTGGATGAGCTTGGGAAACAATTTCCTGAAATTATAGTATATGCAAAATTGTATGTTAGAATTTTTCCTAGAAGAGGAAAAAGGTCTGTCTGGCGACAGACCTTCACGTCCTCAACAGGGACCTATCATCTTATATAAACCAAGAAAACCAAGTCACATATTAGCAAATATTACATTGAATCATACTCTTTAGAAAGTTATGGATGTGCACGTATACTTTCAATTAACCAACAATGAGCTTAATCACAGTAGATGAAGAATGTGTAAATACTTTCTGGAAGGAGGAGTATAGACATACCCACACATCCATGTTTTATTTAAGAAGACACTAAGTATGTGTACTATTTAAAAATAATATTCAAAAATCCACAATCCATCTGGGTTATCAAATAGTTTACTTGCTAAAGAACCTAAAGGACCATAGTAAATATACTCTTAGAAAAGACAAGAATATATATGTAGGAGAACTGAATCAAACAGATTTTATTCAACTTTTTAGATGAGGAAAACAAATGATACAAAATAAGTCATAAGAAATGCTTTCTTATACCACTATCTCAAACAAACCACTTTCAATATTTTACAAAATGCTCACACAGCAAATATGAAAAGCTTCAACACTCTCCCTTTGTAACTTGCTGCAATAAATGCAACTTTAACATACAAATTTCTTCTGTATCTTAAAAGCTGAATTACTAATTTTTATGTTAGTCATTTTTATTCATATACTTTTAATGACATCATTGCCAATACATACATTATTTTCTTTAACTTTATTTTTACATTAAGCCAACATCTGTCATGCAGCCAGCAAAAATCTTACAGTAAATTACACAGGTTTGTAGTCCAATTTAGACTCCAGCTTCTTAGAATCAGCCACTTTTCTGACTGCTTTCATGAAGTCTTCCTGTACTACAAAATCATGATCAGCACGAATTGCGAACATACCTGTGGAGAATAAAACAACATGACTGCTATATATCACATATGAATTATATGTTCATTATAAGAAAAACAATATAATTCTATGGAATAAATGTGAAGCTTAGATTTATTACTTCTGAGCCAGTAGTTCTAATTTGCCAAAAACCACTATCTTTTTCAATTAAAATCCACAGGCTGGGCGTGGTAGCTCACGCCTGTAATCCCAACACTTTGGGAGGCCAAGGTGGGCAGATTGCGACGTCAAGAGATTGAGACTATCCTGGCCAACATGGTGAAACCCCATCTCTACTAAAAATACAAAAAATAAAAAAAAATTAGCTAGGCATGGTGGCGTGCGCCTGTAGTCCCAGCTACTCAGGAGGCTAAGGCAGGAGAATGGCTTGAACCCAGGAGGCAGAGGTTGCAGTGAGCTGAGATAGTGGCACTGCACTCCAGCCTGGCGACAGAGCGAGACTCCATCTCAAAAAAAAAAAAAAAAAAAAAAAAAAAATCCATGGCGGTGTTGTGATTATTTTCTAAAACAAAAACAGGTAAGACAATTATATGAATATTTAACATCCGGTTCAAGGCCAGGCACGGTGGCTCACACCTGTAATCCCAACACTTTGGGAGGACAAGGTGGACGGATCACCTGGGGTCAGGAGTTCAAGACCAGCCTAGCCAACATGGTAAAACCCCATTTCTACTAAAAACACAAAAATTAGCTGGGCGTAGTGGTGGGCGTCTGTAACCCTAGCTACTTGGGAGGCTGAGGCAGGAGAATCGCTTGAACCCGGGAGGCAGAGGTTGCAGTGAGCCAAGATCGAACCACTGTACTCCGGTCTGGGTGACAGAGTGAGGCTCCATCTCAAAAAAATAAATAAAATAAAATCAGGTTTAAATGGTCCCTGTATCTGATTGTAGCTCTTAATAAAAACAAGCATAAAAAACCGAAGCAAATCAAAACTACCAACACATATACATTTTAAGCGTAATTTAACTTCACAAGGAAGCAATTTGCTGGAAGGCACACATTTACGGGGAAAAAAATCTTGAGTAAGTTTGATAGCCATTTTTTGTTAATAATCAAAAACTTTGAGAATAGGGAATCATATAGAAAGCCAACAACGGGTTTTAGCAAAACCCAGAGTCATTATTCATGTGTTAAAATTTACCTAATTTATGTACAAATTGGTATTTTTATTTGATTCATATTTGAGTATCACAACTCAATTTTTTCCTTCAACTTTTTGACAAGTACCTTCTCAAATACTATTTCACAAAGGGGTAAAAGTTTCCTTGTATGCAGTTTTTTAAACATTAGTTGTGTCATGGATATGAGTCCCAGATTTTGAGATAATCCTAACTCATGATAAACTAAAGCAGATAAGGTTATTGCTATCTACTAATTAAATGAATTCTAATATTTCCATTGAGGATCTGCCTGTACTGAATTTTCACTTACATAAAATGAGGGAGTTAAAATAGAAGATTTCAAGGATTATTTCCTATCTTTCCTTTCTAGATTTCTACATAAGGAAACAATCTATGTTGTCCTAGAAACCAGGTGAATGGAAATGACTGATTTTTAAAAAATAACAAAGTTTCAAAACTTGTTTAGAAAGCTACAGTGAAACTAGGTAAGTTATTTTTGTAAACCTTGCACACATGGCTGTTTTCCAAATCACTTTAGTGAATGAGTAAATCTGCACAAGAGATGCCTGGGCAGGCCTGGTAGCTTTTGCCTGTAATCCCAGCACTTTGGGAGGCCCAGGTGGATGGATTACTCGGGCTCAGGAATTTGAGACCAGCCTGGACAACTTGGTGAAACCCGTCTATACAAAAAATACAAAAATTAGCTGGGTGTGGTGGCGCACGCCTACAGTCCCAGCTACTGGGAGATAAAGGAGAAATGATCAGGTCTGGGCTACAGGGAGCAGTTATCATGCCACTATACTCCAGCCTGGGGCAGAGTGAGACTCCATCTCAAAAGAAAAAATAAAACAGAGATGTATTCTAATCCAAAAGAGATGTCAGGACCTGAACAGGAAGGGCAACTGTAGTTGAATCAAGTGTATTTTAACTTACAGAAAAATGTTAACAAAACAGGCTTCAAGTCTAAAAAGAAGATAAGAATTTCAGTATGTTTCCAGATGTGAATGTCCCACCTAGTTAAAAAACTAAAATTTTAATCCACACAGAAGTTATAGCTCATTTGCAATAACTAAAGGTAAATTTGTAAGAATATGTAAGGAAAAAAAGCGTATACTTTGATAGCAACAGCCTTTAAGTTCACTGCACAGCTTGCATTTGGGTTACAATCTAACCAAAACAATCTTCTGATAATAATTTGGTCTGGTTTACATTTTGGAAAGAGAATGTCATAAATTACTCTAACTTGTTCAAGCTATATGACAGTTTACCTCTAAATAGTTTAGTTTATTGATAAGGCTCTGTGAGCAGGATTTACCCTGATTTGTATTGACAGCATTTCTAGACGTGAATGTAAGTATCTGACCTGCATATGTGATGCAGATACTGACTCACAGCATACCCAATACCCATGAAGATACTTGTACTGAGAAGCCCTCCCTGAGCAGCCGCTTTAACCGCTTTAAACACTGTGCTGAATTTACTAAGGCTAAACATGATATGAAAAGCAAGAGGAAATCACATATTCTAACACTTAAGAAAATCTATAACCTATAAAGTCAGTAACTATACTGTAGAAGTTTATTTTTTCTATTTAAAGATTCTGTATGGAAGACAAAAACTAAACGATTCTAGGTAGGGTATTAAAGCTATTTGGTACTGGAAATAAAAATGGCATCACACAATTTTTACATACCGTGTAGAAGTGAAAAAAATAGTATCACACAATCCACAGAGAATTATATTTAAATACTACATTTTACACAAATGGCATGATCACATAATTCATAAATCAATCTTTCAAAACACTGCTCATAGACTAGTATTAGACAACACACACAATTCATTTTGCAGCAGATACCTCTGGTGCTGGCCCATTCTAATTCCAGCCACAGGTGTGGTAGGCAATTCTGTAGCACCTCAGACTTACTTCAGGGGGCCAGTGTTCTATTACATGCCTCTCCTTCCACATTCTACCCTAAGGCATGTAGAAGTGCAAAGGAGTTAACACTACCAAGGGCAAATCTCATCCAATGGGGGATGAGTACTGGTAAATAAATGTTCTAGTCTCCCAACTTTCAGCTGGGTGATCCTGGAAGGCATTCTGTATGTTTCTCTGAGATCTAACCTCCCTTTCCTACGGCATCTACCTCAATGGTGCACCCTCATATTAGCTTTCCCTCTTTCCATCTCACTTGCCCTGTTTCTCCTATTTCGTGGAATCAATTACTAAAAGAACAGCATGAACCCAAATCCTTGCAAAGTCTATGCTCTGCTTTCGGACAAACTCAGAACGGTTTCAGCAAATTTTAAAAATCAAAATCAATAGTAAAACTGTACTTTAAACCCTTACCTGCTTCAGTACAAACATTTCTCAGGTCTGCTCCATTAAAGCCATCTGAAAGCTTCACAATTGCTTCATAATCTGTTTAGAAAAAATACTGGAAATTAGTTTTAAAAATTAGACCTTTACTTGATTTATGCCCACATCGAAAATTTAAACTGAAGAGCTTACTTTGAGTTTGATCAGCTAGACATCACCTCTGTTAACATTCCACAATATTAATATCCAAAAACTAAGACTTCTGTTAAATAAACCAGCACCAAGCAGAATTAGACACACCCCTGAAACTTTAAAAACAGGAAATATCACCAAAATCTCAAAATATCTTAACCCATTTTTATACAGTGAAATAGCTATGCACATGTGAACTCCAGATACCTGTTAAGCTATGACTCTTATCAAAACTGTAATCAAATCTTTAATTTGAATAAACCTATAACACTCAAAACCAATTATAACAATGGAATTTACTTTGTTTACTTTAATCATACAAGCCAAATATAAAGTATAGCAAAACTGAAATGTAATCATACATAATTGTATTACATGGAATTTTTAAATGCTACAGCAGGCATTAGCTAGCTTCTCTGGTTTCTGAGCAAGATTCAAGTGGTGAAGTATCAGATCTATGGCAGCAGTAATAAAGTGAGTTCTCCACCCACCCACATAACAGACATGAATCGAAGAGCTATAGGATTGGGGTAGCAGCAATGGATCTGATACAGAATAGGAAGAGAAATAAGACAGCTCAGGCTACTACAGTTTGAATAACTTTGATGATGCACTGTTTGGTCAGGCAATATAGGGCATGTCGTTCTCTATTTGAAATCATACAGATATTCATGAATTGTCTTTAATCAGGTTTAAGTTCATTGTAAGCTTCCTGAGAGCAAGAATTCCCAAGGCTAGCACAGTATCTGGCATCTAGCAAGAGCTAAGTATTTGTGGAAGAAACCTGTACATTGACATCCTTTGTTCAGGTCAGTCTTTCCAGCTCAAAACTCTCTAACAGGGGCAATGAAGATAGTGAAAGTCAACAATCAGCTATTGGTCATTATTCTAGACCATTAACTTCTAAAGAGTTTTTAAGGCTGCCTGGAAATTATACTAGATTTCCCTAGTCTGGAGGTCAGCAAACTTTTTATGTAAAGGGCCAGAGAGTAAATACTGTATGCTTTGCAAGCCATATGGTTTCTGCTGTAACTATTCAACTCAGCTATTCCAGTAGGAAAGCAGCCATAGACAACAGATAAATGAGCATGCTTGGGTTACAACAAAACTTTGTTTCCAAAAACACAGGGCAGGCAGAATTTGGCTCACAAGCCATGTTTTACTGGCCTGCACCCTAGTCCAATCCCTCACTTCCATACATAATGACTTTATACCTTCTCCTCTGTCCTCAAATCTCTAAGAATACTTCCCTATTTTCATTCTGAATGTGCATTCTACTTCACTGAGAAAACAGAAGCATTCAGAAAAAAACACTTCTACAAGTTCCTGCACTATCTAAGAACCTGTCATCATAAGCATCTATGTACTCTGCCTTTCCTCCCATCTCATAAAAGTACACATATATATAGGGCCAATCCCTCTTCAAGGAAAGAACATTGCTAATTTCTCTTTCTCCTAGGTCATTCCCAGTCGCATTATTAAAAAAAAAAGGTGGGGGGGAGGTTGTAAACTCTTCCATCTTAAAGAAAACTCTGCCAAATCCTCATTGGCATTCCCCTTCTACTTCTTCTGTCCCCTCTGTAGAACTCTTAAAAGAAATGTCTGAACTCAATGCCTCTCCTCCCAATCTCTCTGAAACCCATCTGAAATAGGCTTTCACCTCCACCACTCCCAAGAAGCTACTTTTGACAAGATTACCAATGACCTCCACATAGTTAAATCCAAAGGTCTACTTTGAGAACTCTTTATCTGACCTATTGTCAGCATTTAACAGGAATCAATTAAAAACAAAAACAAAAACAAAAAACCAGGCCGGGTGCAGTGGCACACGCCTGTTATCCCAGAACTTTGGGTGGCCGAGGTGGGCAGATTGCTTGAGCCCAGTAGTTCAAGATCAGCCTAGGCAACATGGTGAAACCCCATCCCTACAAAAAAACAAGTCAGGGTTGGTGGTGTATGCCTGTAGTCCCAGTTAATCAGGAGGCTGAGGTGTGAGGATCATTTGAGCTTGGGAGGCAGAAGTTGCAGTGAGCTGGGATCACACCACTGCACTCCAGCCTGGGCAAGAGTGAGACCCTGTCTCTAAAAAATAAATTACCTTCTTGGTAAGGCCTTCCCTGTGCTAATCCTCCCTGTCGTTTAAAAACATATATCCTCATGTCTGCTCCTGGCACTTTCCTAATTTCCTATCCCCCTTTTCTTTTTTTTTTTCCCCCCTGAAACAGGGTCTTGCCAAACTGGAGTGCAGTCACATGATCATAGCTCCCTGCAACCTCAAACTCCTGGCCTCAAGCGGTCCTTCTGCCTTGGCCTCCCAAAGCATTAGGATTACAGGAGTGAGCCACCATGCCCGCCCCCAACTTTCTTGCTTTATTTTTCTCCATAGCACTTATCATCATCTATTATACTTTGTTTTACTAACTTTATCTGTTTTTTCCTAACAAGAATGTAAGTTCTCTGATGGCAGAAATTTGTCTGTTTTGTTCCTTGCTATATTGCCAGCCCTTACAAAACACTTAGAATGGTTTCTAGCATATAGTAGATGCTCAATAACTATTTGCTGAATTTAAAACCACCACATTTGCTGAATTTAAAACCAGATTTAGGAAACTATCAGTAATTTCTAACAGTATTTTTCTTCATTTACCAAATGTAAATACCTATAAAATAGATGACTTCCTTACCTATTTCACCATGCTTTGTAATGGGACCTGCATGGATTTTCAGTATGTCTAATCTTGCTTGTTCATTTGGCAAATCAATATCTGAAAATAAAAAATTATTTTATAGTCCAGTTTTATCTTTTTTAAAATACAGTGGAAGGTACAGTGAAGTATGGAAAAAGAAATGAGCACAAAGGGAAATGGACAGTAGGTAAAGAATCTTAACTCACGTATTTTTCTATCTAATCTTCCTGGACGCAGCAAAGCAGGATCCAGTGTATCTGGTCTGTTTGTAGCCATGATCATTTTAACTCTATGCAGAGTATCAAATCCATCCATTTGATTCAGTAACTAAGAATATTAGGAATCAGATTTTACAAAACATTCTTACCATTAAAAAAAAAGCACACACCTTTTATATGTCTAATGCCATGAAATGTATTGTCTACAGATAGATATGTTTTATCTTCAGAATGGTCATTTGATAGAATTCTACTTTTTTCTCTCTCTTACATAAAGGGATATACTTTCTAGCCTCCAAGTTCTAAGCTAGATTATGTATTTTTTAATAGCTATGTATCTTTCTACAGCTACCAGGTAGTTTTAATAAATCTGAAGGCTTCCATCATGTCAAGAATTATCAAACTATGTGGATCTAATTTCCAATGTCCAGAATCTTATCAATTATTTTTCAAAATAAAAGCTAATAATAAGATCCAATATATAAAGTGCTTATGATATGTCAGACATAACATTTATATTAGGATAACTGGATACAAAGATTTTTCTACAAATTTGATAATAAACCGATAATTTTTTTTTTTTTTTGAGACAGAGTTTTACTCTGTCACCCAAGCTGAAGTACTGTGGCCTGATCATCGCTCACTGCAACCTCCACCTCCTGGGCTCAACCAGTCCTCCCACCTCAACCTCCTGAGTAGCTGGGACTGCTTTTTTTTGAGACAGACTCTCGTTCTGTCATCCAGGCTGGAGTGCAATGGGGCAATTTCAGCCCACTGCAACCTCGCCTCCTGTGTTCAAGCAATTCTCCTGCCTCAGCCTCCTGAGTAACTGGGATTACAGGCACGCGCCACCACGCCCAGCTAATTTTTGTATCTTTAGTAGAGACGGTGTTTCGCTACGTTGGCCAGGCTGGTCTTGATGCCCAGACCTCATGATCTGCCCACCTGGGCCTCCCAAAGTGCTGGGATTACAGGCAGAAGCCACCACGCCTGGCCTATTTTTTCAAATAATTCTACTGTACACAGAAATACTGAAAGACATAAAAAAATTGTCCTCAATTTCTAAAGTTTTCTTGAATAAATGAAAAACCTTACTGCATTTAACAAACTCTCTAAAATATAGCTAGTCTGACAATGTGTTAGTTGATGATATATTAGTTACTTGAATAAAATTAGTATTTGTGTTATTTAAAAATATCTCAATTTAAGGTTTCTAAGAGATTTTATAATTTCCAAATGCTATGTTATCTTCTGAGCAGATCTGTATAATTTATGAAAAAAGATTTTTCAAATACTTCTAAGGAGAAAGAATTTGACACTTTACCCATGCTACCTAGTTTCTATTTGAAGTGGAAAATGTATGTGGACTCCTGAATCACTTTCACAGAATTTGGAGTGGGGAAAGGTAAAACTGGGGGAAGGCTTTATGTGCATTCTTTCATTCTGTCATCTATCCTCTTCAATTATCAAAACTATTTTAGTTGCCTCAGTCTCAGCAATAAAGTGAGAGAAAAAAATAATTTTGAGCAGCTTCATACATAATTATAGCTCACTTATTGCCAACAGTCTTAATATGACCATTACAAAAAATGTCTTCATAAAACTACTGCAAGATCACATTCATAAGAATTTAAATATATGAATGACTGATCTGCTCAAAAAAACACAGAATAGTACAGGTATACACCAAATGGAATCTGGCAGATAGCCTTATTTTCTAGTAGTCATTTTCTTAAGAGTTTGTGATAGAGAAACACGTTTGTTCCTGACAATATTTTCAAATTTCATATTTCATTTAAAATGTTCTATATATTTTGACTATCAAATATGCAATGTTCAGTTCTTCATTTAATAAACATTGGTTTCTTTATAAACCCCCTTTACCAAATATTACCTCCATTAACGTTCTCTGAATCTCTCTGTCAGCTGACGTACCCTCAGAAAACCGACGACCACCTAAGATAGTAGATTTGGAAATTTATATGCATTACTCTTTTCCTCTACAACCATCATTTAAGAAAACAGGACATAACAGTCTGTGGCTTAAAACATTAAGATAAAATTAAAGAGCAAGAATTATGCTGACGAAGTTAGACTTGATTTTGGTGTAACATTTCTCATTTTCTTAAAGTGAAAAGTTATTTATTGAGACGGAGTCTCGCTCTGTCGCCAGGCTGGATTGCAGTGGCGTGATCTCGGCTCACTGCAACCTACGCCTCCTGGGTTCAAGCGATTCTCGTGCCTCAGCCACCTCAGTAGCTGAGATTACAGACACGTGCCACCACATCCAGCTAATTTTTGTATTTTTAGTAGAGACAGGGTTTCACCATGTTGGCCAGAATGGTCTCGATCTCCTGACCTCGTGATCTGCCCACCTTGGCCTCTCAAAGTGCTAAGATTACAGGCGTGAGCCACCACGCCTGGCCATGAGAGGTTATTTATTAAAATTGGTTAAAGTAACATCTGATTCATTGTGGTATCTACTTCATACAAGTCACAATTACAGATTAAGAGAGGGAAAAAGGTTCTTTTACATTTAAAAAAAAAGTCCTAAAACTTTCAACAAGGGTGTTATTCTTACCAATAGCATCTATTTCATCCATAAAAATGATGCATGGTTGATGATCTCTAGCATAATTAAACATTTCTCTGATCAAACGAGCACTTTCACCAATGTACTTGTCTACAATAGAACTAGATACAACCTGATTAAAGGAAAAACAGTAAGGTAAATATAAGATAATTCAAGTAAAATTAAATTTCAATAAGTACAAAATAATCTTCCCTTTACCTTTAAGAAATTGCAGTCCAGCTGGCTAGCAACGGCTCGTGCCAACAGTGTTTTTCCCGTACCTAAGAATGACAAAAGAAGTCTTAATTAGATGGTAAGGTAGAAAGAAATTTGTTTTGAGACACGCAATCACTCTGTCACCTAGGCTGGAGTGTGGTGAGATCACAGCTCATTGCAACCTTGACCTCCCAGACCCAAGTGATTTTCCCACCTCAGCCTGCCATCACGCACAGCCAAGTTTTTCGTTTGTCTGTTTTTCAGAGACGGGGTCTCTCTATGTTGCCCAGGCTGGTCTTGAAATCTGGAGCTCAAGTGATCCTGCCACTTCAGCCTCCCAAAGTGCTGGGATTACAGGCCGGAGCCACCGCACCCGGCCTATGTGAAACAAATTTTTAAAATCCTTTTAAGAATATAATCGTTTGGCAAGTAAATTTTCCAAAATGAAAGCTAAATCCTAAATAGAATTTTCATTTAAAATTCCAAAGTACTTGGCCAGGCGTGGTGGCTCACACCTGTAATCCCAGCACTTTGGGAGGCCGAGGCAGGCAGATCACGGGGTCAGGAGATCGAAATGTGAAACCCCGTCTCTACTAAAAATACAAAAAATTAGCTGAGCGTGGTGGCACGTGCCTATAGTCCTACCTAATGGGGAGGCTGAGGCAGGAGAATCACTTGAATCCGGGAGGTGCAGGTTGCAGTGAGCTTATAATCTCGCCACTGCACTCCAGCCTGGGTGACAGAGCAAGACTCCATCTCAAAAAAAAAAAAAAAAAAAAAAAAAATTCCAAAGTACTTCTGTTGTCAACATTAAAATGTTAATCAAAATGTTATAATTTTTTAAATCGATTTTAAATTGACAAATAAATTGTATATTTATGGGTTAAATTATGATACATGTATATATTGAAGAATGATTAAATCAGGCAAATCAACATATCCATCACCTCACATGCTTAGCATTACTTTGTGGTTAGGACATTTAAAATCTACTTTTAGCAATTTTGAAATAGCTAATACATTATTAATTATAGTCACCATGCTATGCAATAAATCACCTAGAACTTATTCCTCCTGTCTAAGTGAATTTTATATCCTTTGACCAACATCTCCCCTATCCCCATATACCACCACAACTTCTGGTAACCACCATTCTACTCTTGGTTTCTACGAGTTCAATTTAAGATTCCACATGAAAATGAGATTATGTGGCAACTGTCTTTCTGTGTCTGGCTTATTTCACTTAGTGTAACATCCTCTGGATTCATCCATATTGTCACAAATGACAGGGTTTCCTTTTTTAAGGCTGAATAGTATTCCAATGTGTGTATTTACCACATTTCTTTTTCTTTGAGACGGAGTTTCACTCTTGTTGCCCAGGCTGGAGTGCAATGGCACGATCTCAGCTCACTGCAACCTCTGCCTCCCAGCTTCAAGTGATTCTACTGCCTCCACCTCCCGCGTAGCTGGGATTACAGGCATGAACTACTACACCCAGCTAATTTTGTATTTTCAGCAGAGACAGGGTTTCTCCATGTTGGTCAGGCTGGTCTCGAACTCCCGACCTCAGGTGATCTGCCCGCCTTGGCCTCCCAAAGTGCTGTCATTACAGGCGTGAGCCACTGCACCTGGCCACATTTTCTTTATCCATTCATCCATTGATGGGCAATTTTTAGGCTGTTTCTGTATCTTGGCTATGGTGAAATAATCATGGGAGTGCAGCTATCTCTGACACAATGATTTCAATTCCTTTAGATATAAACCCAGAAGTGGGATTGCTGAATCATATAGTAATTCTATTTTTAATTTTTTGAGGAACCTCCATATTTTCAAAAATGGCTGTGCTAATTTACATTCCCACCAATAGTGTACAAGGGTTCTTTCTCTTTTCTCTACATCTTGCAAACACTTTTGTCTTTTTTATAATAGCAATCTACTTACAACATGGACTATGGCAGAAACTTCTGTTACATTAAAATACATTGGTCTATCCTGCGCACTGACTGGATCTTTTACTTATGAATATTTTAATATCAAGCATTGATTATTTGGAAACTACGGGTTGAGTTATGCAAATCTTCCAAATGTTGACATTTTTCATTAGACATTATAAAAAATTTCTGTTATTCTCACCACTTATCTCATCAGAAAAGTCTTTAAGTATTAATATATTAGAAAGCTGCCATGGCTGGACATTGTAGCTCATGCCTGTAATCCCAGCACTTTGGGAGGCTGAGGTGGGCGCGTTGCTTGAGCCCAGGAATTCAAGACCAGCCTGGGCAACATGGCAAAACCCTGCCTCTACTAAAAACACAAAAATTAGCCTGGCATGGTGGCACACACCTGTAGTACCAGCTACTCAGGAGGCTGAGGTGGAAGAATCACCTGAGCCCAAGAGGCAGAAGTTGCAGCGAGCCAAGATGATCACGCCACTGCACTCCAGCCTGGGCAACAGAGTAAGACTATCAAAAAAAAAAAAAAGAAAGAAAGAAAGAAAAGAAAAAAAGAAAAAGCTGTCAACCACATAGTGCCAGATACATGTTTCTAAAAATTCTAATTTTCACTTGACAGTTCAAATTTTATCAATGGCAACAGATGGTGTCAGTTGTTTAACATGACAGGCTCAATTTGTTCGCTTTGGAAAAAATGTGTGCCAAATAACCAAAAACCAGTCTTGAGTAATCAATAATAACCAGTAACCAGTCTGATATCCACAGCGTATCTGTAAATGGTCCATTCAAGCAAAAATAGTATTCCATAAAAAGCAATGAATTCAGCTGGCAACTTAAATAACTGCACTAGTGCTTTTCCTAAAGACAACTATCTTATTCAATATGCAACAGAAGTACTTTATATTTATTTTCCATTTTATCACAAAGAACACAAAATATTAACCAAAGATCAAGATTTAACAAAATTAATAATTTGTACTGTTTCACCAAGGACTTTAAAGTGAAACTGACTTTTTTTTTTTTACACTGCAAGTATGTGGCAGTCAAGAACACAATGGCTACTAACTAGCACTGTTTCATGCCAACTAATGCCAATTCACACTACAGTGCAAATAATTTAATTTTACCCATGGTGCTCTTGCACCATCAGCACAAATGTCAACACAGTGGAAGAGCCAAACAACATTTTAGTTTTTTGTTTTGTGTCATTGTGGGGCTACATATGTCAGGCAGTATGCTATAGGTACATTTGCTTTATATAAAAACTTTTTTTTTTTTTTTTTTGTGAGGAGTCTCACTCTGTCAGCCAAGCTGGAGTGCAGTGGGGCAATCTCGGCTCACTGCAACCTGTGCCTCCCAGGTTCAAGCAATTCTCCTGCCTCAGCTTCCCGAGTAGCTGGGATTACAGGTGCACCCCACCACGCCCGGCTCATTTTTGTATTTTTAGTAGAGACAGGGTTTCATCATGTTGGTTGGCCAGGCTGCTCTCCAACTCCTGACCTCCGGTGATCTGCCCGCCTCGGCCTCCCCAAGTGCTCGGATTACAGGTGTGAGCCACTGCACCTAGCTTAATATTTTAGTATTATAAAGTAGTTTTGACCTTACAGATTCCATGAAAGCACCTCTGGGTCAGTGAACCACAATTTGAGGACTGTTGCACTAGAATCACATGGCCTGTTAAGATAAATGTACTGTGAGGCACAAATGCACTAAGCATGCCTCAAAGAACAGTAGACATAAATATCCTATCTCATTCTCACTCTGAATAGAGTAGAAGTTGGAACTGCCCACATCAAATTTCCATCTTATGGCCAGGCATGGTGGTTTATGCCTGTAATTCCAACACTTTGGGAGGCCAAGGTGGGCAGATCGCTTGAGTCCAGGAGTTTGAGATAGCCTGAGCAACATGGTAAAATCGCTTCTCTACAAAACATACAAAAATTAGCCAGACATGGTGATGCATGCCTGCAGTCCCAGCTACGCGGGAGACTGAGGTGGGAGAATCACTTGAGCCCGGAAGGCGGAGGTTGCAGTTAGCCGAGATCGTGCCATTGCACTACAGCCTGGGCAACAGAGTGAGACCGTGTCTCAAAAAAATAAAAATAAAAAAATTGTCTTTTGTTTTTAATTCCTTAATTTATTTATCTTATTGGTGGAGTAGAAATAATTCAATACCAACCTGGTGGTCCATATAACAAACAGCCTTTTGGAGGTATTATTCCTACACGCTGAAATAACTCTGGGTTTGTAAGAGGTAATTCTATCACCTAGAAAAGAAGTTAAATCTTTCTTAAAAAGTTAGCCAAGATTTTTAATGTACGTTCAAATACTTTAAGTCAAATATCACCTTAGTTAGGTGTACACATCATAATTCTTAATAGACCTAGACTTCCATGCCAGGTAAAACCATTTATATTAAGAGGTTTTGCTTCAGGTAGATTTAAGATCTCTTAAATCTAAAAAATTTTAAATAATGTTTTTTAAATAAACCACACACTTGATTGGGGTGATGGTTACACAGATATATAACTTGTCCAAACATATTTGAAATGTACACTTAAGAATCTACATTTTTTAATGTAATTATACCTGAATGAAAAATTATACTACCAAAAAAATCAGTTAAGTCAAATGAACATATAAACAAAAAGCACAACTCAAAAGATCTATACTAGTTTGCATTTGAAAATACAACACAAAATAATTCTAAAATGGGGGATGGATTTGACAACATACCAAGAGAAAAGGTATATACAATTTTTATCTGTTGGCATTTTGCCACGGCAGCTTTTAAAGAACAGTGTGTTCTGCTCTCAAGATTGATTCACGGAAGAAAAGTGGAGACTAGAGAAATTGAAGATCTGAAAGTCCAATTTAAATTACTTATAGTACCAGTAACTTGAGAGAGAAATTTCATGTTTTTTTTTTTTTTGAGACAGTCTGTTGCCCAGGCTGGAGTACAATGGCGTGATCTTGGCTCATTGCAACCTCTGCCTCCCGGGTACAAGAGATTCTCCTGTCTCAGCCTCCTGAGTAGCTGGGACTATAGGCGCCACCACCACACCTGGCTAATTTTTGTATTTTTAGAAGAGACGGGGTTTCACCGTATTGGCAGGCTGGTCTTGAACTCCTGACCTCAGATGATCCACCCACCTCGGCCTCCCAAAGTGCTGGGATTATAGGCGTGAGCCACCATGCCTGACCGAGAGAGAAATTTCTATTGAATAGTTGTGTTGGGCTAGGTGCGGTGGCTCATGCCTGTAAATACCAACACTTTGGGAGGCCAAGGCTGGAGGATGGCTTGAGTTCAGGAGTTTGAGAACAGCCTGGACAACACGGTGAAACCCCATCTCTACAAAAATAAATTAGTCACGTGTGGTGGCGCATGCCTTCAGCTACCTGGGAGGGTGAGGTGAGAGGATGACTTCAGCCGGGGAGGTAGAGGTTGCAATGAGCTGAGACTGCACCACTGCATTCCAGCCTGGGCAAAAGAACCAGACCCTGTCTCAAAAGAAAAAAAAAAAAAAAAAAGTTGTGTCCATATGTGCATAAAGCGTGACTAGGAAAAGCCAGAAGTGAGAGAAATCAATACTCTAAAATGTAAAGTATCTGCAGACAGTAAAGGATACTGCATGTATACGTGGGATTCTTTCTGTTCCTATGGCTAATGCAGCAAATCACTGTTGAAATCAAGTTTCTACCATTTTATGAAGCACTTGTTCTTCCCCTGTTGCCCTTTCATGAATACAGGTGAGAACTGCCTTTTTTTTTTTTTTACACTTAGACCAGTGCTTCTTCAAGTATTGTCAAAGAAAAATTTGGTTTCATAATCACTCGGAATGCTTGTTTAAATGCTAATCCCTGTGCCTAGCCCCAATCTAGTCCATCAAAACCACTCAAAGGGCCTAGTAATGTGTATTTTTAATACGTTTTCCAAAAAAACTAACGTACTGAAGTATGAAAACTGGCTTAAAGCTTAAATCAGATTGTGTAAGACATTCCAATTATTCCCATTAATTCCTAAATATTCACAGCCTAATTTAGGATAAAATCCATAGGACAATATAATTTGCTTTATAGGTAACAGTTAAGCTGTCTGTGCAATGAAGTAAGGCAATCCTGATTTGATTCTTCACCTAAAAGCTTAAAATATTTAAGACAATCCTAAAGCCAGTGGTTTTCTTGAATGGCAGCAAACAGCTTTAACAAAATAAAATATTTAAGGAACAGGTACCCTACTCTTCTGTAAGAGTGGGAAGCTAGTATTAATGAGGTTATGGAAAAAACTCATCACACACATTATCCAAATATGCTCTGACCCAAGTAACTTATTATGATAATCAAAACCACAGGATATCAGATTACATCAATTATTCTTAGTTTTTTCTCCGTTCCTTTGCCACAAAAAGAGCAGGATTTTTCTAATACCAAATTATCTCCAAATAAAAAAACAACAATAATTTTCACAGCTAGAAATTCAGTGCTATTCTTCTTAGCAAGAATAGTAAATACATAATATTCTTAACTACCATTTAGAAGAAAAGTACTTTTTCATCCTGTTTCTCCTTTTAAGAATCCTAAAACTAGTAGTATTTATTAGCTAAGTTCAGAGAACAAGGCACACAGTACCAACCTCTCTTAATTCCCGGATCTGTTCTGATAGCCCTCCAATCTCAGAATAAGAAACATTCCCAGGGTCCTCATGAGACATGTTATAAACCAGTGGATCCACCTCTCTTGGCAAATATCTAGAATGAAAAGGTATGTATTTTTCTTTTGAAAGATATATTTTCTCTCAGCCTACAGATAGCATATAAATAACTTGCTCATGCAAGCACCTGTAGCTGATCTCATAAAGATGTGCTTAATTAGAAACTCGTAAAAGGGAAAAAGTGCCAAAATATTCAGTGATCTCAAGAAGCATATATCTCAGATAAAAACCACCCTTTGTGAAAATAAAAGGTAAACTAAATAGAATAAGAAACCCACCTCATGATAGTTAGTGTAGTCATATCCAAAGCAACTCTTGTTCCTGGCTTCAGCTTACTTTTGTCAAGCTAGTTTTGTAAAACAAAAGATATTACATAAACACTTAAAAAGGGAATAACACTCTAACGAGAGTTTAATATTTAGAAGCTAAATACTCATTTTTACCCTCCAGAGAGAACGCAAATATCAGATTATAAACTCAATACTAACAAAATGGCTTATAAAATAAGTAATTCAAAGTGATTTCCACCTGCTCCTTAAAAGCATGCCCCTTTGTGTAATCTCAGTGTATGTGGAAAGACTAACATGCAAAGCTTGAGGCAGCAATGGTACAGTGACTTTGGGAATTGCCACCAAAGCATTTATAGAAAAATCCCTTAGTGAACATTTTAGGGAAAGGAAAGGGAAGCATTTTATAGGTGTGCTCATCAGATTTATTTTGAAACGTACAGCTTCTGGGAAGAATGTGTGTTAAATGCTCATGAGAGTAGAGAAAAATGCACGGTTTCCCCTTAGAGATTTTTATTAAAATGCTTTAAAATTAAAGCCCCAAAACCCAGCAACCATCATTCATGCCTTTGCTACATGACAGGCACATGCTGAGCACATTACACATTAGGTTGAATCATACTAAATAATTTCTTGGCTTATCTGGCTAAAATTAGATAGAATCTACTAGATCTGCCACACACTCAGGATGTTGTTACTTTTCAAAGATAAAGTTACTTTTTTTTTTTTTTTTTTGAGATGGAGTACAGAGTCTCACTCTGTCGCCCACGCTGGAGTGCAGTGGCGCCATCTTGGCTCACAGCAACCTCTGCCTCCCCGGTTTAGGCAATTCTCCTGCCTCAGTCTCAAGTAGTTGGGATTACAGGTGTGCGCCACCATGCCCGGCTAATTTTTTTTTGTATTTTTTAGTAAAGACGGGGTTTCGCCATGTTGGTCAGGCTGGTCTCGAACTCCTGACCTCGTGATCTGCCCACCTCAGCCTCCCAAAGTGCTGGGATTACAGGCATGAGCCACCCCGCCCGACCCAAGTTACTTTTTAATAGTTTAAAAAACTGCATGCCAATACAATTTCGGAATCATATAAATTACTGACCACTTGTCACAGGATTTTACAAAGAGCTTCAAATTTAGGAAGATAGGCAAAACACTAGGATTAACATAACAATTAAGGAAAGAAAAACGGCTAAAACTGAGGTTACTTGAAAAAATAAGAGGAGAAATCAATATGAAGTTATTTCAATATTTACATCTACAGGGAATACAGGCTGAGTATTCTTAATCTGAGAATCCAAAATGCTCCACAATGTGAAATTTTTTGAATGCTGACATGATGCTCAAAGAAAATGCTCATCGGAGCATTTCAAATTTTTGATTTTTTTAATTAGGGATGCTCAACCAGTATAACGCAAATATTCTAAAATCTGAAAAAAAAGGCCGGGCGTGGTGGCTCACGCTTGTAATCCCAGCACTTTGGGAGGCCGAGGCGGGTGGATCACGAGGTCAGGAGATCGAGACCACGGTGAAACCCCGTCTCTACTAAAAAATACAAAAAATTAGCCGGGCGTGGTGGCGGGCGCCTGTAGTCCCAGCTACTCGGAGAGGCTGAGGCAGGAGAATGGCGTGAACCCGGGAGGCGGAGCTTGCAGTGAGCCGAGATTGCGCCACTGCACTCAAGCCTGGGCGACAGAGCGAGACTCCGTCTCAAAAAAAAAAAAAAAAAAAAAAAAAAAAGCCAAAATCTAAAACATGTTTCTGGCTCAAGTATTTTGGATAAGGGATACTCAACTTATATATACTTTGGCTTTTCTAATGTTTTTTAGTTTTCAAATACAGTCTTGTCCTCATGCAACCTGAAATATCTTAGAAATGCCAACTTTTGGCATCCACAGAGACCTGAAAGGGACATGAAAACCCCTTGTCAGTTTAGGTATCTAATATTTTGACTTAGAAAATGTCAACCACTTATATACTAGGCAAAATCCTAATAGGAGATTTAGTTCCTGGACTAAATTCTCCCTTACAGCCACGTTCTGTGAATGTTTTAAAACCCGAACCTGAAATGACAATTAAACAGAGAAAACTCTTCCAATGAATTTAAAAGAATTATCTAAGGACACTTCCTAAAGAATAATACATAAATTGATTTCAGACACTAGTGAATGACTTGAGGTCATTTGTTGGCATCTTTGATAACTATAAAATAAAATTTAGAATTACTTCAACTTGCCCTACCCTAATCTAAATGACCTGATACAAAATTAACTCAGGCCATGGTACAGTCCATAAGTAACAGTTCTGAATGTCTAAATATAAACACAGGTAACTGATGGAATCTAACACTTTTAAGTCCTCTTTTAAAATGACATTAAAATAAAATGTCTATTTTCCAGTTCTAAAATACTTTTATTTCTAAGTGGCTATTAATAGATCTGACTGAGACAAGGTAATACAGTAGAAAGTACGGAACGCCAGGAGTCAAAGCCCATGGTTTGAATTCAGGCTTTGTTAATAACTAGCTATGTCTGAAGAAATCATCCTTGTGAGTTATGGGCATAAATGCCCCACCCGCTTGCCTCAAGAATTAGAGACAATAACTTACATGAAATTGCTTTGTCAATCATCAGGCACTATACAAATATAAAGTATTACCTGTCGACGACAACCCACAACATATCTTGGTCCATTGGTAGCTTTAACAATGACTAGAAGAAAAAACATAAAAGAACTAATTGAAAAATAGAAAGTAAAAAAATACATACCCACGTTGAACTAAACCCTCTGGTTTAGCTGTATTTCTGTCCTCCAAGAAGACATTAGTTGAAGGAAAACTTAAGTCTATGCAAAAATACTCTCTCTCTGCATTATTGTCATTAAAATAATAAGCATTTCAAAAGTGAGAGGTGGGCTGTTTCTTTACTAATAAGCTAATTCACTCACATTTTTCTTCAGTTAACTGTTTAAGCACTTCACCCACAATCTAAGGAAGAAAATAAAAAGCATTACTTTTTGGCAACAGCTAAATAAAAAAGCAAATTACCATCACCCCCTATTCCCCAAACTCAATTACCTACCTGCCCAACACTTTGTAGGGCCTTCAGATCATTTTCAGACTTTTCATACTGCTTGGTAAGTTCTTTTAATTGTTCCCTTACTGAAATAATACAATTTGAACATTTTTAATTGAACAGTAATCTTAGTGTGTTTAAGTCGCTACGTCTCACTTTACTGTTTACGTAAGTCTATTTCACTTTACCTAAGTTTCACATCCACTATTTCAAACCATAAAAGAAATAATGCTGTTTGTAATGAGTAGGTGGCATGTATAACAACAAAATGTTACAGAGAAAGCACCATATTTTTACTTTCTTGATCGGCAATACTTGTTTAAGCACATCTTAAGTTATAGTCTTAACAGATATTGACACCCTGACACTTAGGACTTGCGACTACAAATCCGAATGATAATCAGTTAGACCCTTCCTCATCTCTTCACCTACCCACTTGGATTGTTCTCTGACATTCTACCCTAAATAAAGTCAACAAATGCAGTTCTCCACAGAATCATTTAATTATGGTCCTCCATTTAATTAAACCACTCATGCTTTTCAATGAAAATGCACTGAAAAAAAAGTTAAGCACTCAGGAGGTAAGGGAATTTGTATGCCTGATACAGTACAACACGAAACACGACAAGACGATATGGGTTATTATGACAACTGGAACACTTCTCTCTTAAGCTCCGCGGCCGCCTTTCGACTCCAAGAACAAGCCGACTCCCTGAGTCTCATCTCTTGTTTGAGCTTACTTGACTCAAGCGCCTTTCCCTCTCCGAGTCCCGGGACTCCACCAACACTGCCCTCCTTGCACCCTAACCTGGGAAACATCTTCGGCCCACTTCCCCACTCCTCCTCTACTTCTTTTTCATTTCCACCTCAAGGCCGCGGATGTTCTGTCACCCGGGCTGGACTGGGCCATTTCTACACCCGAAGGAGTGCTGCTCCACAAGCTCAGGGCCGGATGACAAAGCGCCTTGCCCCTGGCCCTAGGCCTGGTCATCTGTAAGGCTCGGTTGCCGGGCTCGGCGAAAGGCTTCTACTTTGTCAGAGGCAGAAGCGAATGGCGGCACTTGATTACATGGAAAGAAAGGTGCACTCACACTCCTTAAGACGGCCGTCGATCTCCTTGTGCTCAAGCAGCTTCTTGCGGTAGTCCTGAAGCGCCTTATCTCTAGGGTCCGCCATGATGAGAAGCCGTCTCTCATAGGGGATGCCGGGAATGGCCATAGCCGTCCGGGCGGGGAAAGGGGCGGGGCGAGGGACGAAACCCGGCCTGGAGGGGTGGGTTCGCCCATGAACCCGCCCCTTCCGGTTGGCCCCGCCTTTCTACTCCACTTCCACCTCTGTGTCTCGGTTCACCTACAGCGCCGGCATACACTGAAAGAGGTCTCCACCCATACCGTTTCTTGCAAGCCGAGATAGGTGAAGCAGGACTCAGTTATCCCGGTCTTCCCCTGAGAGGCCTCAGTAGTAAGTCACTACTGTCCCGGAAGTATAAAAGGCTCTGTAATAAACTGAGATGGCAGTAGGAAATGTGTAATACCTCAAAAGAGTTCCGATGGCCTGTCGACACAACACAGATGGCCTTTGTTATAATACGGTACTGTCCAAGACCTCCACGTGCTGGAGAAGTAGACAGTTTTATTCGTCCATTCAGTCAGTGAATGAGGTATTAAAGGTAGATCTGCTTATCATTTGGTGGGAAATAATAAAAAAAAAAATTCAGAGTTTCACAAATACTATGAAGGAATTAAAACACGGTGAGAAGTATGGTGGGAAGAATTAATCTAGAACAGAGATCTGAGATGAGAAGGAGCCAGCCTTGCAACAACTGAAGAAAACCTAAACAGTGCAAGTCCTGGAGTGGAGTGGGGGGGGGCGGGGTGTGGGTAGAAAGCTTGGCTCACTTCCAGGAACAGAAAGGAGGCCAATGAGACCAGTAGGGGGTGGGTTGTAGAGATGTGGGGTACAAGATAAAGATGCTGAAGTAGGCTGACGCAGGAACTTTGGAGTCTGATAGAACCTTCAGATTTATGTATTTATTTATTTATTTTTGAAATGGAGTCTTGCTCCTGCCGCACAGGCTGGAGCGGTGGCGCGATCTCGGCTCACTGCAACCTCCACCTCCCGGGTTCAAGCAATTCTCCTTCCTCAGCCTCCGGAGTAGCTGGCATTACAGGTGTGCGCCACCACGCCCGGCTAATTTTTGTATTTTTAGTAGAGACGGGGTTTCGCCATGTTGGCCAGGCTGGTCTTGAACTCCTGACTTCAGGTGATCCACCCTCCTCAGCCTCCCAAAGTGCTAGGATTACAGGAGTGAGCCACTGCGCCCGGCCAGGTTTGTTTTTTTTTTTTTTTTTTTTTTTTGAGTCTGTGTCTCACTCTGTCACCCAGGCTGGAGTGTAGTGGTGCGATCTTGGCTCACTGCAACCTCTGCCTCCCCGGTTCAAGCGATTGTCGTGCCTTACCCTCCTGAGAAGCTGGGATTACAGGCGCCCGCCACCACGCCGGGCTCATTTTTGTATTTTCAGTAGGGACGGGGTTTCACCATGTTGGCCAGGCTGGTCTCGAACTACTGACCTCAAGTGATCCGCCTGCCTCAGCCTCCCAAAGTGTTGGGGTTACAGGCGTGAGCCACGATGCCTGGCCAACTTTCAGATTTTTGTGATTTGGGGAAAATTACATACTCCCTCAATATCTCTGTAAAACGATCATAATAATTGCACTTATCTAATAGGGTTGTCATGAGTGTTAAATAGGATAATATGCCTAAACACAACATCTGCCACATAGTACGTACTCAACAGTGTTCTTTTGAATAGATATTTATTTTAAGGGTAGTAATGACTCCAATTTTTGCAGTACAGGTCCTCATTGCTATACATACTCTTGCTATCATTGTTCCTGGGGACAATTAATTGTCCAAAAAAAATGAGTGAAATTCTCCAAATAGATTCCATTTGGTCTCACCTTATCCAATGGCCATGAATGTTTGAGTTTAAATATATATATCCTAATCCTAAATATACAAATAAAGTACAATTTTTTTTTTTTTTTTTTTTTTTTTTCTTGAGACGGAGTCTCGCTCTGTCGCCCAGGCTGGAGTGCAGTGGCGCAATCTCGGCTCACTGCAAGCTCCGCCTCCTGGGTTCACGCCATTCTCCTGCCTCAGCCTCTCCGAGTAGCTGGGACTACAGGCGCCCGCCACCACGCCCGGCTAATTTTTTGTATTTTTTTAGTAGAGACGGGGTTTCACTGTGGTCTCGATCTCCTGACCTCGTGATCCGCCCGCCTTGGCCTCCCAAAGTGCTGGGATTACAAGCGTGAGCCACCGTGCCCGGCCGAAATTTTTGTAAATTAATTACCCAAAGTCACATAAAGGATGCCTTCAAATTTATTAGGAACAATTCTCATAGGTATTGTGTGAATATTCCATTCTATTTTTCTTTTTTCTTTTCTTTTTTTTTTGAGATGGAGTCTCTCTCTGTTGCCAGGCTGGAGTGCAGTGGCACGATCTCGGCTCACTGCAACCTCCACCTCCCGGGTTCAAGTGATTCTCCTGCCTCAGCCTCCTGAGCAGCTGGGATTACAGGCACGCACCACCACGCCCAGCTAATTTGTATTTTTAGTAGAGACAGAGTTTCACCATGTTGGTCAGGCTGGTCTCGATCTCCTGACCTCGTGATCCGCCCGCCTCGGCCTCCCAAAGTTCTGGGATTACAGGCGTGAGCCACCACGTTCGGCCAATTTTTCTAAATGTGACTGGGTTCTTGCAGTATACAATGAACAAGGAGGCTGTATTGGGCAGGGATAGTCCCTTCTCCCACTCAGTTGCAACTACTCTGGTCAAACTAGTCCATCCATACCAAAATATGTCACCTCTGACATCAAGAAGTAAAGAAGAGAGGACAAGGCAGAGAAAGAAAGCTCAGTTTGGCTCAATTTAAAATATTTATGAGCACATACTGATAGGTTATTTTAACATTAATCACATCAATATTTTAAACTCCCTTAACCCTTGTTCTTTTTCTTTTACCCATCTGGCAGCATTTCAACTTCAGATGAATCTTCTATTTTCCCCATGCCCACACTAGCCCTGTTACTTTTTTGTTTGTTTGTTTGTTTTTTGTTTTGAGCAGGAGTCTCGCTCTGTCGCCCAGGCTGGAGTGCAGTGGCGTGATCTTGGCTCGCTGCAATCTCTGCCTCCCGGGATCAAGGGATTCTCTTGCTTCAGCCTCCAGAGTAGCTGGGACTACAGGTATGCACCACCACACCCGACTAATTTTTGTATTTTTGGTAGAGATGGGGTTTCACCGTGTTGGTCAGGCTGGTCGTAAATTCCTGAGCTCAGGTGATCCACCCGCCTTAGCCTCCCAAAGTGCTGGGATTACAGGTGTGAGCCACCGTGCCTGGCCGTTACGTTTTTATACATGCTTATAAGACTGTATTCCTCTCCATCTGAAAATGTAGCTCAACTTGTAATTATATATTCTTAAATGTGACTAAATGTTTAGAGTCTTTTCCCTGCAGTGGACTGTAACCCCTCGGAAAACAAAGACTATGACTATTTATTTCCCCTGATTGGATCCCCAGTGTCTAGCACAGTGTCTGAAATAAAAAGGATACATGTATATTGAATGAATGAATATGTCAGGCACTAAGATGGGTAACCAGAGTTATAAAGAGACTAAGAAATGTGACCAGTACTCAAGGAACTTAAAATATCATAAAGTGAAAACAGAAAAATACAAATGTGACCAAAAAATGAAAATTAGAACATATAGGGTGGAAGAGATATAAGAACGTAGGGCATATCTTAGTTTATTTTGGAGTCATTAAAAGTGATGTCATAACAAACGGTAATGAGATTGATGTAGACCTTCAAAAATCATGTAAGGATAGTTTCTCAATCTATTTTCCTATAACTTGGCACAGATGAGTGTGGTCATTTTAAAATATGTACACAAATTATTTGATACTTTCCACTTCAAGAAGTGGAGCATAATTCCCCTTCCTTGGACCTAGTGACTTGCTCTTGATAAATAAAGTGGAAGTGACAGTGCACAACGATGGAGACTAGATCACAAAAAGTGTTGAGCCTTCCTTTTGACTCTCCCTTGGATAACTCCCTGTGGGAGAAGCCAGTTGTCATGGCATGAGGACACATCAACAGATCTATGGAGAGACCTACATATCAAGGAACAGCCATCCAGGAACCTAAGGCCTCCTGCCAACAGCCATATGAGCGAGCAGTTCTTGGCAGAGATCCTCCGGCTCTAGGCAAGCCTTTAGATTACTGCAGCCCTAGTATTGATTACAACACCATGAGAGACTGAGTCACACAACTCAGTTCAGCTGCTCCTGAATTGCTGGTCCCTAAAAACCATGAGATGATAAATGTTTGTTGTTTGAAGCCATTTAGTTTTGGGGTAATTTGTTACACAGTGATGGATAACAAATACAAGAGGAACAGATTTATTTTTAAGAGAAAAATTGGGAAACAGTATCAAATAGGCAAGTAGTGGCCAGGCATGGTGGCTCACGCCTGTAATCCCAGCACTTTGGGAGGCAGAGGCGGGCAGATCATGAGGTCAGGAGATCGAGACCATCCTGGCTAACACAGTGAAACCCCATCTCTACTAAAAATACAAAAAATTAGCCAGGCGTGGTGTCGGGCACCTGTAGTCCCAGCTACTGGGGAGGCTGAGGCAGGAGAATGGCGTGAACCTGGGAGGCGGAGCTTGCAGTGAGCCGAGATTGCGCCTGGGCGACAGAGTGAGACTCCGTCTCAAAAAAAAAAAAAAAAAAAAACAAATAGGCAAGTAGCAACTACTTTTGCTCCCACATTGGCCACAACACTCAAGTTTTTAGAAATTTTTCGTCCCAAATGTCTACTTCCAAATACCTATGAAAATGCACTTAAATTAGGCCAGGCGCAGTGGCTCACACCTATAATCCCAGCACTTTGGGAGGCGAGGCGGGTGGATCACAAGGTCAGGAGATCGAGACCATCCTGGCTAACATGGTGAAACCCCGTCTCTACAAAAAAATACAAAAAAATTAGCCGGGTGCGATAGCGGGCGCCTGTAGTCCCAGCTACTCGGGAGGCTGAGGCAGGAGAATGGCATGAACCCGGGAGATGGAGGTTGCAGTGAGCCAATTTTGCGCAACTGCACTCCAGCCTGGGAGACAGAGTGAAATTCCATCTCAAAAAAAAAAAAAAAAAAAAAAGAAAGAAAGAAAAAAGAAAGAAAATGCACTTAAATTAATGTGTCTATGTCTAAGCAGTGAGATGTTGAGGTAGGAATAGAAGTTAGAGTTCTGGCCGGGCATGGTGGCTCATGCCTGTAATCCCAGCACTTTGGGAGGCCGAGGGAGGTGGATCATTTGAGGTCAGGAGTTCAAGACCAGCCTGACCAACATGGTGAAACCCCGTCTCTACTAAAAATACAAAAAAATTAGCCAGAAGTGGTGGCACATGCCTGTAGTCCCAGCTACTCAGGAGGCTGAGGCAGGAGAATTGCTTAACCCGGGAGACAGAGGTTGCAGTCTCTGGAGCCAAGATCTTGCCACTGTACTCCAGCCTGGGAGACACTGCAAGACTCCATCTCAAATAATAAAATAAAATAAAATAAAATAAAATAAAATAAAATAAAATAAAAAAATACATAAAGTTAGAGTTTCTAGGCTTCTGGGATGTGCTTTTAATAAAGTAATACCATAAACAGAGCTTTTTAAAAAAGTACTAAAGATTAAATTGAAAAAGAGGTGTCTATTGTCTCACTTTTCTCTAATCCCGAGTTCCGCTCCCCTAATTTTTAAATGTGTTTCTACTATACTTACCTTTGTATTTCTAAATAATATCCGTATGCTGCTATTTCTTGATATATAAATTTTAGGATTTATCTCCTGACCAAATTAGGAAGATAAAGATTTAGCACCCTTACTCCAGACTCCCAGTTTTCCTACTTGCATCCTCCATGCATGCAATATATGTAAATTTTGGTTAAATTGCTATCTAATATTTGTGTCATTGTGGGGCTATGTATGTCAAGCAGTGTACTATTTGCTTTCTTAAAAAAATTTTTTTTTGGCCGGGCGCGGTGGCTCACGCCTGTAATCCCAGCACTTTGGGAGGCAGAGGCAGGCAGATCACGAGGTCAGGAGATCGAGACCATCCTGGCTAACATGGTGAAACCCCGTCTCTACTAAAAATACAAAAAATGAGCCGGGTGTAGTGGCGGGCGCCTGTAGTCCCAGCTACTTGGGAGGCTGAGGCAGGAGAATGGCGTGAACCCGGGAGGCGGAGCTTGCAGTGAGCCGAGATCACGCCACTGCACTCCAGCCTGGGTGACAGAGCGAGACTCTGTCTCAAAAAAAAAAAAAAGAAAATTTTTTTTTTTTTGAGACGGATTCTCCCTCTTGTTGTCCAGGCTGGAGTGCAGGAAATCGAATTGAAGGAGAGAGGAATCAGCATTGTCAGAATGCAGCAGAGATTTCATGAAAATTGGTCATTGGGTTGGGCAATAGGAAGGCCATGTGAAGACGAGTTTCAGGGGAGTAGAGCTGGAAACCAGACTGCATCATGGGTTAAAATGTGAGTGGGAAGTTGAGGAGTGAATAGGAAGTGAAGTCAGTGACTGCATACAGCTTGCTTTCAGGAATTTGAGGTAAAGAAGGTGAAGATGTTACGTGTCATGTCTTCCCACTTCAGATGATTCTAAGCACCTTGAGACAAATGTCTAGTAATGTACCACGTGTGCAACCTTATTCAGTAAATATTAATGACAGGAATGATTCTAATAAAAATATCAGCACTAAACCCATTAGGTTTTTACTTAGCCTTTCTTCTTTTACTAATTCATTTCCTTTAAATTGTTTCCTTCCAGTCTATTCAATGACAGAAATTGTTTAGGTACTGAGAAGCTTCCCACAGAAATCCCCACATACCATTTTGAGACACTGGGCTCAAGCCATTTCCTGCTTTGGTCATTAAAAAACAACAGTAGCTGTTATTTACACAGTAATCAGAATTCCATCAGGAAATGCTGTGTGTATTAAATCTAAGTCATGTTATTGTTATAATCACTAGTATTAGAAAAACAAGTTTGTAACCTTGTTCATCTCTAAAAAATTTAATGTTGTTTAGCAAAGTTGTAATGAATGGGAAATTGGGCTTTCAGAAATCAAAGGTTGATCTATGTACCCTGTGGGTGCTCTTTAAATAGTTAGTGAATAACTAATCAGTGATTTCATGGGCCCTAACACAGGTGAGATGATTGCCTGAGCAGGTATATTTGAAGAAGCAAACTCATGCAAAGGGAGTTTTCTTCTGACCTGAAAGATTCTCACGGACACTTCAGTGATATTCACATCACACACATAAAACTGTATTTACTTATTCTAAAATCCCTTACAAATCTGAAAGAAAACATTATAATTATCTAGACAATAAAGTAAAACAATGTGGATACTTTTTCTAAGTTTGCTAGAAATTTATTCTGGGAAAGAGTTTGAGTTTTATGGAAAATAATTTCTATCATGAGAATACTGACATTTTTAAGCTCCCCCAGGTTACAGGTCATTGCATTAGGGTAAAATGTTAAGCTGATTCATATTCAGATTGCTTCCTTCTAAAATCATAGGCTTTATTCATTTCCCCTTTTCTTATTGTGTTTCTCATTTTTATGGCCTAATCTTCATTTATCAGTACTGTGGCCAATGAAAGGTTTTCATTTATTCCACGAACATGTACAAAGGCAAGATCGTTGTTAAGGATCTCTGGGAGTCTCAGGGACATTTGAAACACAATCCCTGCTCAAGAAGTTTAAAGATGTTACAATTCAGTGAAGAAATATGAAGTAGAAAATATCATAAAAGATTATATATTAGTGCTGAAATGAACACGGGAGTGCAGATATTTCTTTGACATACAAATTTTATTTATTTATTTATTTAAGACAGAGTCTCGCTCTGTCACCCAGGCTGGAGTACAATGGCATGATCTCGGCTCACTGCAACCTCCGCCTGCCGGGTTCAAGAAATTCTCTCACCTCAGGCACACACCACCATGCCCGGCTAATTTTTTGTATGTTTAGTATAGATGGGGTTTCACTATGTTGGTCAGGCTGGTCTTGAACTCCTGAACTGACCTCAAATGATCTGCCTGCCTCAGCTTCCCAAAGTGCTGGGTCAGGCGTGAGCCACCATGCCCAGCCTGACATGCCAATTTTAATACCTTTGTATATACACCCAGAAGTGGGATTGATGGATCATATGGTAATCTATTTTTAGTTGTGTGTTTGTTTTGTTTTGTGAGATGGAGTCTCACTCTGTTGCCCAGGCTGGAGTGCAGTGGCGCGATCTTGGTTCACTGTAACCTCTGTCTTCCAGGTGCAAGCGATTCTCCTGCCTCAGCCTCCAGAGTAGCTGGGACTACAGGCACGTGCCGCCATGCCCAGCTAATTTTTGTATTTTTAGTAGAGATGGGGTTTCACCGTGTTAGCCAGGATGGTCTCCATCTCCTGGCCTCATGATCTGCCTGCCTCGGCTTCCCAAAGTGCTGGGATTACAGGTGTGAGCCACCGTGCCCGGCCTATTTTTAGTTTTTTGAGGAAACTCCATACTATTTTTCAAAATGGCTGTACTAACTTACATTTCCACCAACAGTGTACAGGTGTTTCCATTTTCCACATCCTTTCCAGCACCTGTTATCATTCATCATTTTGGCAATAGCCATTCTAACAGGTGTAAGGTGACATCTCATTGTGTCTTTAATTTGCATTTCCCTGATGATTAGAGATATTAAGCATTTTTTTCATATACCTGTTGGCTATTTGTATGTCTTTTTTTTTGAAAAATAGCTGTTCAGATCCTTTGCTGCTTTTTAAAAATCAGACTATTGGCCGGGCGCAGTGGCTCACGCCTGTAATCCCAGCACTTTGGGAGGCCGAGGTGGGTGGATCACGATGTCAGGAGATTGAGACCATCCTGACTAACATAGTGAAACCCAGTCTCTATTAAAATTAAAAAAAAAATTAGCCAGGCGTGGTGGCAGGCACCTGTAGTCCCAGCTACTTGGGAGGCTGAGGCAGGAGAATGGCTTGAACCTGGGAGGTGGAGCTTGCAGTGAGCCGAGATCACGCCACTGTACTCCAGCCTCGGCGACAGCGAGACTCCGTCTCAAAAAAAAAAAACAAACAACAGACTATTTATTTTCATAATATTGATTTGTTTGTTTCTTAAACTCCCATGTTCATTTCTGCATTATTTACAATAGCCAAGATATAGGAACAACCTAAGTGTTCATCGACAGATGAATGGATAAAGAGAATCTGGTATATATATATATAAAGGAATACTATACAGCCATAAAGAAGGAAATTCTGTAATTTGTGACAATATGGATTAACCTAGAGGCCATGATACCAAGTGAAATAAGCCAGGCACAAGAAGACAATTACCACATAATCTCACTTGCATGTGGAATCTAAAAAAGTTTATCTCACAGAAACAGAGTAGAAAGATAGTCACCAGAGGCTGGTGGGCAGGGAGGATGGGGAAAGGGGAGATGTTGGTCAAAGGGTGCAAAGTTTCAGTTAGACTGCAGGAATAAGTTTTAGTGATCTAATGCACTGCATGGTGACCACCGTTAATAAGAATTGTAAAATTGCTAAAAGAATAATTTTTAATGTTCTCATCAATGAAAAATGAAAAGTTGGTGAGGCAATATATCTGTTAATAAGCTTTATTTAATCTTTCTACAATGTATGCATAGATCAAAACATCCCATTGTATCCTATAAATATACACAATTAGTATTTGTCAATTAAATATTTTTTAAAAAGATTACATACTAAGTTCCATGGATGTCTCTCCAAGTGTAGGAACTGGACCTTATACATCTTTGTATCCCAAATGTCAAGCTCAGCTTGTCACAGAGTAAGTTTACTGAATTGAAATCATTGAGAGACTGGAACTGGGTTAGGAGGAAACCAGGATGAACACTTAAGACAAGGAGGACATGACCTGGGTCTGGCCCTAAAAAGGATAACTGGGGCCTGTATATAGAAATATGAAAAAGAGCTTTTGGCCAGGTGCGGTGGCTCACACCCATAATCTCGGCACTTTGGGAGGCCAAGGCAGGTGAATCACGAGGTCAGGAGGTTGAGACCATCCTGGCTAACATGGTGAAACCCCGTCTCTACTAAAAATACAAACAAATTAGCTGGGCGTGGTGGCACGCGCCTGTAGTCCCAGCTACCCAGGAGGCTGAGGCAGGAGAATCACTTGAACCCAGGAGCTGGATTTGCAGTGAGCCAAGACTGCGCCACTGCACTCCAGCCTGGTGACAGAGTGAGAATCTATCTCAAAAAAAAAAAAAAAAAAGCTTTCAGGTTAGGAGGGAGATTGTATTAATATGTACATGTGACATGTTGTAGATACTAGAATTAGAGCTTCTCAGGTCCATCAGGATCTCAGATGGGTTGTTGACTTTTACTACATGTCTACTTGGAAGTGATAGGCAGAGCTCTAGGGTTTGCAGTGAAATACATGAGTTTAAGTCATTTGAACTATGTCAACTTTTAATGTGCACGCAAGATGTCGGAAAGCTGCCAGTTCCACCTAGAAACTATCTTCTTAGGCTTGGTGAAGTGGCTCACACCTGTAATCCCAACACTTTGGGAGGCACAGGCAGGCGGATCACTTAAGGTCAGGAGTTCCAGACCAGCCTGGCCAACACGGTGAAACCACATGTCTACTAAAAATACAAAAGTTAGCTGGGTATGGTGGCGCAGGCCTGTAATCCCAGCTACTTGGGTGGCTGAGGCATAAGAATTACTTGAACCCGGGAAGTGGAGGTTGCAGTGACCCGAGATTGTGCCACTGCACTCCAGCCTGGGCGAGGAAGCGAGACTCTGTCTCAAAAAAAAGTCTTCTTTAAAAAAAAAAAAAAAAGTAAGGCCAGGTGTGGTGGCTCATGCCTGCAATCCTAGCACTTTGGGAGGCTGAGATGGATGGGTCACCTGAGCTCAGGAGTTAGAGACCAGCCTGGCCAACATGGCAAAACCCCTTCTCTACTGAAAATACAAAAATTAGCCAAGTGTGTGGTGGCTTACGCCTGTAATCCCAGCTACTGGGGAAGCTCAGGCAGGAAAATCGCTTGAACCTGGGAGGCGCAGATTGCAGTGAACCGAGATCACGCCACTGCACTCCAGCCTGGGCGACACAGCGAGACTCTGCCTCAAAAAAAAAAAAAAAAATTAATCCCAGCACTTTGGGAGGCTGAGGTGGGAGAATCGCTCTTGAGGGGTTTGAGACCAGCCTGGGCAACATAGTGAAACCTGGTTTCTACTAAAAATAAAATTAGTTGGGCGTGGTGGCACACACCTGTAGTTCATGCTACTCAGGAGGCTTAGGTGGGAGGATCGCTTGAGTCCAGGAGTTCGAGGCTGCAGTGAGCTGCGATCACATCATTGCAGGCCAGCCTGGGTGACCCAGGGAGACCCTGTCTGGAAAAAAAAAAAAAAGCGGATAGACTAGTCCCAACTCTGAATGTTAAAAGACCAGGACTAGGCATCAGAGGACCTCCAATCCTTGCTCACCTTACCTCACTTCTCTGGGCCTGTTTCTTCCTATGATATGAGCGGGTGGCTTCCACCCTCGCTGTCTAATACAGTGGGCACTAGCCAGCCACATTTGACTATGAAATGGGTCTAGTTCGCATCAAATACACACTGGATTTCAAAGACCAAAAAGTCAAATATCTTATGAATAAATTGAATATTGGTTATATTTTGAAATAATATTTTACACATTCGGGGTTAAATAAAAATATTTTAAAAATAAAATGTACCTGTTATTTTTACTCTTTTGCTGCGGCTACTAAAAATATAAATGACATATGCCGCCCTGGTCTAGATGCTCTCTAATACCCCTTTCAGCTTTAAGACTCCGCCGGGAACACGGTGGACACGTAATTTGTACGATTTGATTGTCTCGCTTTGAGATACGGAAGGACTGGCGGGGAGTGAGCGGGATGGGGCGGGGCAGGTCGGGCTCGCCCCACCACGGGAAAACACAGGCCCGGCCGGCTTTCGCTCTCGCTCTGGGAACCGGAAGGACCCCCGACTCCCGCGCAGGGTCTGGGGTTGTGCGCGTCGGGTTGCGTCTCCAGGCCTGGGGCGGGCGCGGGCGCGGCGGGCCGGGCGGGGCCGAGCCGGGAAGCTGGTCGGTGCGTCAGCCTCACGCGCCGGGAAGGAACTGGTCCGAGGCCCCGGGCTGCCGGCGCGGGCGCCGCGGCACGTCCACAGGCTGGGTCGCGAGGTGGCGATCGCTGAGAGGCGGGAGGGCCGAGGCGGGCCTGGGAGGCGGCCCGGAGGTGGGGCGCCGCTGGGGCCGGCCCGCACGGGCTTCATCTGAGGGCGCACGGCCCGCGACCGAGCGTGCGGACTGGACTCCTAGGCGTGGGGCGACTAGCTGCCGGAGCAGCAATGGCCCGCGGCTGGGGATTCTTGATTGGCCTCCTGGGCGCCGTGTGGCTGCTCAGCTCGGGCCACAGAGAGGAGCAGCCCCCGGAGACAGCGGCACAGAGGTGCTTCTGCCAGGTGAGCGATGTGCGCGTTGGTGCTGAGGGTCCCGGCGCCCTCCGCGGCGTGCTCTGTCCCGCACGCGCTGGCGGGTGAGCGGCTGAGGGTGCGTCCTTGCATCTCTTCCCACCAGGAATGAAACTCCGTTGCTGCTGCCCGGTGGCCGGAACTGAGTCTGGCTTGGCGTGGACCGGGCCTCCACGGCAGCCTGGACGTCGCCGCGCCCTCCGGTGCTGCGGACCAGGAGAGGGGTTGGGTGCACGCGGTTGAGTGGGTTTATGCATCTTTGTTGGTCTTATCTGCCCGGGGAGAGTGTGCACAGTGTACAATGTACTGCCAGTATTTGCTATTTTCACAGAACCTGGATCTTTCTCACTTCTCTCTTTACCAGGAACTTGTGTACCCAGTGCCTGTGCTGCGTGCATTTCGCCAGCCTTTCTGGCTAAGACGTTTGTGGGCTGCTCTCAGATCTCGATGTTAGGCGGAAGAATGGCTGCTTGTGGTTTTTCTGTGTGTAAGCTCAACTACCTGATGTCTTTGGGACTGCAGTTGCCCTCTGGTTTCTGGTCCTGTGTGCTCTTTTTCTCGAATGTAATGAGATTCTCTTATCGTGACACCCGTTAAGCTGGTATGAATTGGGAGGATGGTCCTTATTCTTCAGTGCACAAGTTTGATTACAAGCGGATTATGATCATTTCCTTCTGTAAGAGATGTGGTTCCTTGAGCAAAAAATTGAGATAAACTTACAGGTTTCAATTATCCTCAGTATCTAGTATTTCAATGTGATTACTCTTGTCAAGGCCACTTTTTGGTTAACTCTGTTGATAAAAATTACGTTTTATACAAAACTAAGGGTTAGGCATCCATGTTATTCCTAAGTGGATTTTGCTATTAATTTATTATCAGAAGTACCATTTTATGTGTTTAGGGGCATGATACCATGTCAAAGGAAAGATGCGTTTAAATATTATGAAAGGTTTCTTTTTCACTGCTTTACATTCTTGGATTTTGTTGTTTCGCTGAGTGATTTGGGAGTTGAGGTGAGTGTTATCTAGGAAACTACGGGAGGTTGAAAGAAAATTGCTACTTTACAACTGAGACATTGAAAAGTCCTTTACCTTCAATGATTACAAACGACACACAAACAAGTACTTAAAAGGAAAAAGGGTCATTTTTCTTCTGATTAGAAATATAACGCAACACCGAGATTAAACATTTAAAAAATAAGATAGAAATAAGTGACTTTAAATTAAAATATTCTTTATGGAAAGAAGATGTCCAATGTAACATTTTCAGCTACATTCTGGAGATTTAGATACTGGAATAAAAGTACATGTTGAACTCTTCAACTTTTGCTTTTTTTAACCTTAATAACCTTTTTGGAGTTCTGCTTAAAATTGGAGAACTTTAAATTCTTTACATTTATTTTCTTTTTCTTCTAACTAGTGATTAAACTTTTCCTCTTTCACAATACCCTCAGATTCAAATACTTCCCTAACATAAAATTCTGTTAAGCCCCTTTTTCTTTTAGAACGAGAGTGGCTATCTGTGTTTCTTTTCAGACTCAACCTTGAAAAGTAGTAAATTGGGCTGGGTGTGGTGGCTCCAGCCTGTAATCCCAGCACTTTGGGAGGCTGAGGTGGGAGGATCTCTTGAGTCCAGGAGTTCAAGACCAGCATGGGCAACATAGTGACACCCCTGTCTCTACAAAAAAAATTAAAAAAAGAAAAGAGCTGGGTGTGATGATGTGCGCCTGTGGTCTCAGCTACTTGGGACACTGAGGTGGGAGGATGGCGTGAGCCCAGGAGTTCGAGACCAGCCTGGAGACCCGGTCTGTATTAGTCCGCGTTCTCTAGAGGGATAGAACCAATGGAATATATATATATAAAGGGGAGTTTATTAAGTATTAATTCACACCAACACAAGGTCCCAGAATAGGCTGTCTGCAGGCCGAGTAGCAAGGAGAGCCAGTTTGAGTTCCAAAACTGAAGAACTTGGAGTTTGACATTTGAGGGCAGGAAGCATCCAGCATGGGAGAAAGAGATAGGCTGGAAGGCTAGGCCAGTCTCTCACGTTTTTCTGCTTGCTTATATTCTAGCCATGCTAGCAGGTGGTTAGATTGTGCCTACCCAGATTAAGGGTGGATCTGCCTTTCCCAGCCCACTGCTTCAGTGATCGAGGCTGCAGTGAGCCATGATTGCACCAGTGCACTCTAGTCTGTGTGACAAAGTGAGAGCCTGCCTCAAAATAATAATAATAATAATAATAATAATAATAATAAAGTAAATTGAGGATCATATAGTTAAAAAAACAGTTTTAACAGAAATTTAGAAATTTAGAATGGTCTGCTTATTTCATGATTTGAGGGAGCCTAAGCAAAACAAAACAAAACAAAAAACGAAAAAAAACCTTGTCTACTTAACTAAGAACTATCAATTCCAATTGTGTAAATGAAACAATAGGGCCAGTAATGGAAGGGATGAGGATGGGGGGAGAACGGAGGAGAGGTGGCACTGATGAATAGATATGCAGAGAAAAATAGAGGCAAGCATATAGACAGACATACAGAGAGAAACAGCATGACAGGGAAAAGAAAAAAATGGAGAAAGAAAAGGGGAGATAAATGGTGCAAATCATTCATTCAACAAATGTAACCACTCTGCACATTGACCAGAGTGTTTGGGACACAGAAATAACTACGGCATTATCCCTGCCCTGAAGAGCTATAGTGTAGTGAATAAACTGGGGATTCGTGGGAGGCACAGATCCTAAGCAGTTAAAAAACAAGTTAGGAAATATTGCTACAAACTAAGTTAAAAACTAAATTTTCACCTAATGTTTGGAAATACAAGTTAAAATCTTCTCTGGTTCTGTTTACAATATCCAGTGAGCTGCACAGTCCTGTTGATTGTTTTGTTAATAGTTTTATCTTTTCTTCCTGTTGCCTGTCCCTCTTACCACATCTGCCTTGGGTTACCACATCCCCATCCACCATCATACTGTTGCATGGTGCCTGGCTTATAGTAGGGTTCAGTTCACAGAATGTCAGCTCTGATTTGAGCTAGAGCAGTGACCTTAGAAAATCATTGAATTAAAATGTGTAGAGCTCTACAAGTAATCAGTTTAAATTCATCAAGCATATGTTGAAACCTACTGTGAACAATTTTTGGGAGATCAAAAAATGAATTAAAAAAAAATTTGTGACACTTCCAAGAAGTGAGCCTGGTAAATAATTGGTGCTCAACAGGTCCTGGGGAAATTATAAGATGCAAGCACTATGCCAGCAGGAGTATATTTTAAAAATTATTCTGCTTAGGAAGCCATTTGCATGTTTTCTGGAACTGATCTTTCAGATTGGTTGATAGCTCCAACTGAGTCTTTGAATTTGGTCAGTTGCTACATATGCCTGTTAGTTGATATCAAATCCTGCTAAAATTATTTTCACTGTATGTTGTAAGTTCCTTTGATAATAGGGCTTAAGTGTTAGTTGCTCAAAATGAATGATTAATTGCCTTAGACTTGTAAATCTGTACATGTAACCTCATGTAAGAATTGTATATACAACCTAGGCCAGGCATGGTGGCTCACGATGTTTGTAAACTCCTACTTGCTTATGATGTTTTATCAATCTTAATATGGCTAGTGCTAGTAACACTCAGGATAGCTTATTTGAGCACGGTAAATCTCTGTCAGGGTAATGAAAGAGGAGAGTAGCTCAGAGTCCAAAACAAATACTCCAAAAATGGATCTTTTTTAGCTTGGAGCGCATTTAGTAGATTTAACCTGTCAAGTGTCTTGTTAGGTCAATTGAAACAATGGTTTTAGTTGTTAACCTGGTGGCTGGGCCATGAGAGAGATGCTTGCTAATACGTTGAGTGGTGGATGGAAATAAGCCCAGGATTAAAACTTAGTCAGAGGGATCTTTGAAACAGGTTACACTGGAGAGGTGTCCACTGACTCTATGTGTGTGCTGCATTCCAGGATTTTCTGAATAAACTGTGTGGAAGAAATATTTTCCTGATAGTTGCCAGTCATTTGACAACAATTTAAAGTTTTGGCAAGATTAAGTCTTTAAAGCCAAAATGACCTGTAGCGTTCTAGGTCCTTAGAATGGTGCCTACTACCTGGTGTGGAATCTTTGGTATTTCCCTGCTTCCATTGACAGACTTGTCCCAGTGTACTTCTGTCAACAGATGAGTACTTTTCATGTTATTTTTTTATGGTCATAAAACACAGTGAAATTAAATACACCTGAAGTTCTTTGCCAACTAAAGCACACTTTGAGCACATCGATTTATTTATGTATTTCTCTCCACCTTTATTAAGGTATAATTGACACATAAAAATTGCATATATTGGCTGGGTGTGGCGGCTCACGCCTGTAATTCCAGCACTTTGGGAGGCTGAGGTGCATGGATCACCTGAGGTTGGGGGTTCGAGACCAGCCTGACCAACATGAAGAAACCCCATCTCTACTAAAAATACAAAATTAGCTAGGCGTGGTGGCGCATGCCTGTAATCCCAGCTACTCAGGAGGCTGAGGCAGGAGAATTGCTTGAATCCGGGAGGCAGAGGTTGCGGTGAGGTGAGATCGCACCATCACACTCCAGCCTGGACGACAAGAGCAAAACTGCATGTCAAAAGAAAAAAAAATTGCATATATTTAAGGTGTACCACATAATGTTTTGATATATAAAAGGTCCTTATCCTTTTTTTTTTTTTTTTTGAGACAGAGTCTCGCTTTGTCACCCAGGCTGGAGTGCAGTGGTGTGATCTTGGCTCATTGCAACCTCTGCCTCCTGGGTTCAAGTGATTCCCCTGCCTCAGCCTCCCAAGTAGCTGGGACTACAGGCACCCACCACCTTGCCCTGTTGGCTAGGCTGATTTTGAACTCCTGACCTCAGGTGATCTACCCTCCTTGGCCTCCCAAAGTGCTGGGATTATAGACATGAGCCACCGTGCCCGGCCCTTGCCCATTTTTTAATTGGGTTATTTGTTTTTTTGTTGTTGAGTTGTATGAGTTCCTTTTATATTTTGGACAATAACATCTTGTCAGACAGATGGTCTGCAAATATTTTCTCCCATTCTGTAGGTTGCCTTTTCATTTTGTTGCTTGTTTCTTTGTTACATAGAAACATTTTAGTTGCATGTAGTCCCACTTACTTATTTTTGCTTTTGTTGCTGGTCTTTTTGGTGTCACATAAAAAATCATTGCCAAGACTAATGTCATGGAGCTTTTCTCCTATGTTTTTTTCTAGGAGTCTTGGTATTTCAGGTGTAACATTTAAGTCTTTAATCAGCTTTGAGTTGATTTTTGTGTGTGTTGTAAGATGAAGATCCAATTTCATTTTTTTGCATATGGATATCCAGTTTTCCCACCACCATTTATTGACGAGACTGTCCTTTCCCATTGTATGGTCTTGGTCAAAGATTAGTTGGCCAGATATGTGTGGGTTTATTTCTGGGCTTTCTATTGTTTTCCATTGGTCTATGTTTGTGTTTCTATGCTGATACAACACTGTTGTGATGACTGTAGCTTTGTAATATAATTTGAAATTACGAAGTATGCTGCTTCCAGGTTTGTTCTTGCAAAATTGCTGTAGCTACTTGGGGTCTTCTGCTGTTCCATCCAGATTTTACAATTTTTTTTTCTGTTTTTGTGAAAAATGCCTTTGGAGTTTTGATAGAAATTGCATTGAATCTATAGAACACTTTGGGTGGTATGGGCATTTTAACAATATTAATTCTCTCAGTTTATGAACATGGGATATCTTTCCATTTATTTGTGTAATCTTCAGTTTTTTAAATCACTGCTTTATAGTTTTCAGCATACTGATCGTTCCTCTCCTTGTTAAATTTATTCCTAAGTAGTTTATTCTTTTTCATTCTATTCTAAATAGAATTGTTTTCTTAATTTTTTTTGGATAGTTCATTGTTAGTGTATAGAAACACAATTGATTTTTGTATGTTGATTTTGTATCTTGCAATTTTACTGACTTTATTAGTTCTAATGGTTTTCTGGTGGAGTCTTTAGGATTTTCTATATATAAGATCATGTCATCTGCAAAAAGAGACAATTTTACTTATTTTTTATTTGGATACCTTTTATTTCTTTCACTTTCCTAATTCACACTTTGAGCACGTTTGAAAGGTATTTCATAAAAAATGTATACGAGGGCCGGGCGCAGTGGCTCATGCCTGTAATCCCAGCACTTTCGGAGGCTGAGGCGGGTAGATCACCTGAGGTCAGGAGTTTGAGACCAGCCTGACCAACATGGTGAAACCCTGTGTCTGCTAAAATACAAAATTAGCCGGGCGTGGTGGCGGGCACCTGTAATCCCAGCTACTTGGGAGGCTGAGGCAGGAGAGTCTCTTGCACCTGGGAGGTAGAGGTTGCAGTGAGCTGAGATTGCACCATTGCACTCCAGCCTGGGCAATAAGATTAAAACTCCGTCTCAAAAAAAAAAGTATATGAGGAATATATTCTTACAGCGCTTTGAGTGAAAAAATAAAATGGTAATGTATAATAAGACTAGAATATATTGGTATACAAGAAAACGTTAGAAAGTGTTGTTTTGTCTTTCATTGCAAATTAAAGGATACCTCTAACACGAGAGTAGTGAACAAGCGGTACGTGGTAATTTTCCTTTATCCTGCCTTTTGCATTTGGTCAAATCAAACAGAGTCAACAGAGAAAGTAATTGAGGCTCCCTCCACAGCTAACTGTTGGTTATCTAGTTCTTTGTTCCATTGGGGCTACAGATGTCAAATTTTTGGGAAATTTTAGCTGCAAATTTGGCTGTATTTTTCTTATTCATTATGAAAATGCCATGTGCTGCTTTGGGAAGTAATACATGCTTCCCTTTCACTGGAAGCATTTAAGCAGAAGTTGGGTAATAATAATGATTAACATGTACTGACAATTTACTTTGTACTATTTATCTTGGTATCAACTCTTTGAGATGAAAACTATTACTATTTTCTATTAAGATGAGAAACCAAGGCCTGGAGAGGTTAAATAACTGGGATAAAGTGAAAAACTAATGACTGGCAGAGATGGGATTCAAACCTAAGGAGGTCTGATGTTAGAACATACACGCTAACTATTGTTAACACACGACCTGTTCCTTGAGGAATGTGAATGGAAGGATTTGCTGTTTTGCTTGGGAGATTGTAATAGAAAGCCTTCCAAGGCTTTCTAACTCTTAAAAGACTAGGACTTTTTTTTTTTTTTTTTTTTTTTTTTTTTTTTTTGAGGCAAGGTCTTGCTCTGTCATTCAGGCTGGAGTACACTGGCATGATTATGGCTCACTGCAGCCTCAACCTCCCTGGCTCAAGCGATTCTCCCACTTTAGCCTCCTAAGTGGCTGGCACTACAGACGTGCACCCAATGCCTGGCTAGTTATTTTATTTTTTTTGTAGAGATAGGGCCTCACTGTGTTGTCCAGGCTGGTCTCAAATTCCTGGGCTCAAGCAACCCTCCTGCCTTCAGCTCTCAAAGTGCTGGAATTACAGGTGTGAGCCACCATGCTTGACCAAAAGGCTAGAATTTTGAAGTGGACCGTGTTACTTGTCAGGCCTACCTTGGTCCTCCTATTTACCATTCCTCAACTGGGGCCTTCTTATCGCTGCTTATTAGATTGGCCCTCTACCAAAAGCTATCATTACTTGAAGCGTAGAGCAGTGAGCCTCAAACGTTAGGATACTAACCTTTAAAACACATTAGCATTTAAAAAAATTTAGATTCCTATGGTAAGTCAGAGTTCTGTTTTACTTTGGGATAGAGCATAGCAGTTATTTTCCCCCTTACCTGCATTGTTCCATGTAGTAGTTATTTAGGCAGCCTTAGCACATCCTGAAACAACATCTAGTCCTCCCTGTTCCAGGTTGGCATCTGTCTTTGGTCTTAGTTGAAGTAATAGGATTTTGCTTTGTTTCCAGGATCCTGTTCTGTGTCTATTAACTGTATTTTACCTTAGCCCTTTCCTGAAGCTCTATTCTTTTTTGTTTTTTGAGACAGGGTCTCACTCCCATTGCTCAGGCTGGAGTGCAGTGGTGCAATCTCAGCTCACCACAGCTTCAACTTCCCAGGCTCAAGCCATCCTCCCACCTCAGCCTCCTAAGCAGCTGGGACTGCAGGTGTATGCCACCATGCCTGGCTAATTTTTTTTTTTTGTAGTTTTAGTTGAGACAGGGTTTTACCGTGTTGCCCAGTCTGATCTGGGACTCCTGGGCTCGAGACCTACCAACCTCGGCCTCCCAAAGTGCTGATTACAGGCGTGAGCCACTGCCTAGCTGAGATTCTATTCTAGTAACATGCTTTGTTCTCTGGTTTCTAGAACTGGTCCTGCCTCCATCTTTGCCAGACTGTCTCCCAGGGATCAGGTTGGCAGGCTTATCTGAGCTGTCAGATGGCATGGATTTCCGAGAATCTTCCTGTTTTTCCTTTACTGAGCTGTCTTCCCTTTACTCAGCTGTCTTCATCCATTGAAATTCCTGCCACCCTTATTATACTCCCTTAGCAGCCCTGCTACCTGTGGTTGTAGTTAAGAATATCTCCTACTCCATATTTCAGGAAAGGGCAGAACTTTTTTTTTTTTTGAGATGAAGTCTCGCTCTGTCGCCCAGGCTGGAGTGCAGTGGTGTGATCTTGGCTCACTGCAATCTCTGCCTCCCCGGTTCAAGCGATTCTCCGGCCTCAGCCTCCTGAGTAGCTGGGACTACAGGCATGCGCCACCATGCCCAGCTAATTTTTGTATTTTTAGTGGAGACAGGGTGTCACCATGTTGGCCAGGATGGTCTCGATCTCTTGACCTTGTGATCCGCCCGCCTTGGCCACCCAGAGTGCTGGGATTACAGGCGTGAGCCACTGTGCCCAGCCAAGAACATTTTAAAATCGACCATTTATCCTTCCTTCTTTCCCTTTGAGGTCTCTTGGCTATATGCCACCTCTGCTCTGGAGAATTTTTGCATTTCTTTCTGGTTTGGGGCTTCTTAGAGCTTCCTTTGTAATTAGGATAGAGATAGGAAGAATGATAGACACAAAAGGTGTTTACCTTTGCTGCTTGCTTTACTTGCTATGTGTGTTTCTGCCTCCTGTGCTTGTGTACTCTGGGGCACTGAGCACACCATAGGTGACATGGTGCTAGATATATTTAATGAGACAGTATGGTGCTGGTCTCCAGTGATGAGTGACAATGGACAACATTCATTCATTCACCCACCTCTTCCACAAATAATAATAATAATAATTTATTTGTAACAGGATCTCACTTTGTTGCTGAGGCTGGAGTGCAGTGCAGTGGTGCGATCTTGGTTCCCTGCAACCTCTGTGTTTTGGGTTTAAGCGATTCTCCTGCCTCAGGTGCCCAAGTAGCTGGGACGACAGGCATGGGCCACCATGCCCAGCTAATTTTTATGTTTCTGGTAGAGATGGGGCTTCACCATGTTGGTCAGGCTGGTCTTCAACTCCTGACCTCAAGTGATCCTCCTGCCTTGGCCTCCCAGGGTGCTAAGATTATAGGCCACAAATAATTATTGAGCATCTACTGTGTGCTTTCTGGAAGTATATGATTTTTCACTCAAGGATTTTATATTCTAGTGGGTAGGAGTAAAATAGATAAATTCACTGCTGTGAGGTACAGTAATACTTAGATAATAGTCTGTGGAGTGACTTGGGAGCAGCTGGGAGAGGCATTTAACCCAGCGGGTGGTAAGGAGTACTGGAAGGACAGCTTCCTGAAAAAGGTGATACTGAGCTGCGGCTTGAAGATATATTTTAACCTTAAAAATGAATCCCTCGGGGAAGAATGGATGCCTTGAAACTTGCTCTCAAGTTTTTCCTGTGTTTCTTTTTGTAACTTAATGTCTCTACTTTGCATATGTCCCTTTGGCCTTTGCAGTCTCTATGTCTGTCATTCTTTGCATAATAATTCATATCAAAGGGGAGAAACAGCTATTTTTTTGTCCCTAGAATTTCTGCTCTTAAGGTTCAAAAGAAAGTTTGAAAAATCATATCATTTAGGTTAGAAGTACTTTCTGTTGTTGGTATCCAAAATTAGGACTCTGAGATTCTTGTGTATTCAGAGAATTTTTAGTAGGAAACAAGGACAAATTTGCATATGAAATGAAAATAGTTATTACATGACAAAATATGTAAATCTGATTTCTAGAAACGGAATTAGTCCAAAACAAGTAAGAGAAGGAAAAGCAGTAAAAAGTTCTTCTTGAATATTGCTGTTGTCATCCAAAGTATCCTTATTGCTTTTAGGTGAAAAATTTCCATTACTGTTTTGTGATATTCTCAAAAGAAAGTTTAGGATTTTACAGTATTCTAAAATACTGAATCTTAATTCAGTATTTCAGTAGAGTATTATTGATTTGCTTCCTTATCAGTAGATTTTTAAATTATTTATTTCTAGGCTATAGATCTTCCTAAAATATAATCCAAAGTAGTTTAAAATGCAGATATCTAGACTGAAGTATAAAGATCTCTTTTCTGGAGCATGCTATATTTAACAATTTTTTTCTAGGTTTGTTTTTGTTTTTGGAATCATGGTATATTTGTTTCTTAAAGCAATCTTTAATTCTATTAGATGTTTTTCTAGCTCAAATAAACATCTAAGAATTTTAGTTTAATTTGGCAAGTAACACTGGTGAAAGAAAGGAAAAGAAAGAATTCTAGTTTCATAATTGATAATATTTATTATCATTACCATTGTATCCTAGGATATGTGCATTTAGTAGCTTGATTTAGTACATACCATTAAGACATTAGCTTTAAACATTTGAAGAGCAGGACTGACTTTGAGGTCAGTTTGCTGTTTCATTGTTACTAATGATAAATGGTTTCTAAGCACCATTCCAAACTTTTAAGAAATTGTTACAGCCCAATATTTGAGGATTGTTAGATCCTTTCTGAAAGCTAAGGATGGGAATGCAGCTGTGCCTCAGGAAGGACAGTGGAAGTGGGAGCTGGAAACCCCTCAGATATCCAAGTAGCATATACTGTCTATCTCCTACCTCTGCCTCTTTGTGTATCTTTTTTTTTCCCCCAAGAATTCCGAGGACAATCAAGCTTTGTATATCTTTTAAAACTTTTCCTCTCTCTGCCAACTGGCTCATGTGCTCCTCAGTTCACATGATGGAGTATTTGTTTACTGGTCTAGCCACAGGGAGATATCTTATCCTGTTATTCTCAATTCTAGGATCCTGGAGAGGGGATCATGACCTGGTTTGAGTTAGATGCCTACCCTTGGTCAGGTCAACTATGGCCTGGAGGGCAGAGTTACAAAATAAATCGTTGCCAGGGGACCAACTCTGTGTGTGTGTGTGTGTGTGTGTGTGTGTGTGTGTGTGTGTGTGTGTGATGAGCTCTGCACACCTTACTCCATTCCTCAGTATATAGCAAGAGCATATCCACTCCACTCCTCAGTATATAGCAAGAGCAGAAGTATTACTAGATTATTGTCATACCCCATCTCAAGAAACTATGTGGGAGGAGGGAGGATAAGGATTGGTTGAGTAGGGGGCTGTTTGCTAACAACCATGTGAGGAAAAAGAACCCTGTTGCATTTAGGACATTTCAATTTAATATTTCATTTTCTTTGTAACAGGTTAGTGGTTACTTGGATGATTGTACCTGTGATGTTGAAACCATCGATAGATTTAACAACTACAGGCTTTTCCCAAGACTACAAAAACTTCTTGAAAGTGACTACTTTAGGTATTACAAGGTATTTCTAATTTTAATTTTTTATATACGAATACTTTAAATGGATAATTAGATTTTCTTAAGAATTACTGAGCTTCAAAATTGTAGTTGTTATTTCAAATTGATATAGGCTTTATTAAGAAAATTCACTTCATAAGAGTGAACCATGTGATTCTGAAACCGTCCATTGGATAATTTTAATAACTGAATTTTACACTCTAGAGTTAGAACCTAGTTGGTTAAATTGAAGTTAGGACAGAAATTATTATATATTGTTATCAAAATGGTGAGATCATAATTTTCTAAAACATCAGATTGGCTTCAATTAATTAAAATAATTAAATATTTTTTTGTAGAATCATGACTTTATCCTGACCTATATTATTTTAACAAATCACTTGTGCTGTTTTATCTTGAGATATCTACTAGAAGAGTTTAGAAAACGTGATCAATGGAGTATTTATTTGTAGTCAGAGTTAACAATTGTCTATCCTCTACCTGTTAACTCGTTCTTGTTTGAAAAGAATGTGAGTCGAGCTACTTTGGCTCCTAGTTGCCATCTGTTCAGGGTCTATTTAGTGGCAGCTGTGCCTTTTTTTTTGAGACAGAGTCTTGCTTTGTCACCCAAGCTGGAGTGCAGTGGCGTGATCTCTGCTCACTACCAACTTCCGCCTCCTGGGTTCAGGCAATTCTCCTGCCTCAGCCTCCTGAGTAACTGGGATTACAGGCACCTGCCACCACACCTGGCTAATTTTTGTATTTTTAGTGGAGATGGGGTTTTGCCTTGCTGGCCAGGCTGGTCTTGAACTCCTGACCTCAGGTAATCCACCTGCCTTGGCCTCCCAAAGTACTGGGATTACAGGCGTCAGCCACCATGCCCAGCCCAATCTGTGTCTTTTTTTTCTTTTCTTTTTTTTTTTTTGAGACAAAGTCTCGCTCTTGTCATCTAGGCTGGAGTGTGGTGGCGTGACCTTGGCTCACTGCGCCCTTCGACTCCTGGGTTCAAGTGATTCTCCTGCCTCAGCCTCCCGAGTAGCTGGGATTACAGGCACCTGCCACCATGCCTGGCTAATTTTTGTAATTTTAGTAGAGACGGGGTTTCACCACGTTGGCCAGGCTGGTCTCAAACTCCCGACCTCAGGTCATCCACCCGCCTCGGCCTCCCAAAGTGCTGGGATTACAGGCATGAGCCACTGTGCCCGGCCCGATCTGTGTCTTTCTAACCAAGTCTACAAATTTACTCATACCAGCCTCAATTTATGCAGTTGTTATAAACTGGCAACAGATAGGTGGAGGAAATAATATATTTGCAACTGATAACATGACCAAGTTATAGCACCATAATTTGTAACTGTCAGTTATAATTTTGGGATTCTGATTTTTATAATTTTTTTTCTATTATTTTACAGGTAAACCTGAAGAGGCCATGTCCTTTCTGGAATGACATCAGCCAGTGTGGAAGAAGGGACTGTGCTGTCAAACCATGTCAATCTGTAAGAACCATGTATACATTTAAAAACTGTTACATGTTTTTTCATTCATTACAACTTTTTGTTTTGTTTTATTTAAGAATTTGTTTTTTTTTTTTTTTTTTTTTTGAGACGGAGTCTGGCTCTGTCACCCAGGCTGGAGTGCAGTGGCGCGATCTCGGCTCACTGCAAGCTCCGCCTCCCGGGTTCACGCCATTCTCCTGCCTTGGCCTCTCCGAGTAGCTGGGACTACAGGCGCCCGCCACCACGCCCAGCTAATTTTTTTTTTGTATTTTTAGTAGAGACGGGGTTTCACCGTGGTCTTGATATCCTGACCTCGTGATCCGCCCGCCTCGGCCTCCCAAAGTGCTGGGATTACAAGCGTGAGCCACCGCGCCCGGCCTTTTAAGAATTTTTTTTTTGAAAAAATAGAGATGAGGTTTCACTATGTTGCCCAGGTTGGTCTTGAATTTCTGGGCTCAAATAATCCATCTGCCTTAGCCTCCCAGAGTGCTGGGATTACAGGTGTGAGCCACTGCACCTGGCCCATTACAACTTTTTAAAGGGGGCCAATATAACTAAAATAATCGTGCAGTCCTTAGTTTAAATATAACATTCAATATTTTTATGTTAAAAACCCAAACTTATAAAACCTATTTTGAATTACACGGCCTTCATAATAATATAATTAACATTTTGTGGTTAATATAATCCTTTGACTTATTAGGGAGATTGATAATAGTTCTTTTTGCTTGATATTTGTTTTTCCTCTTACATCTTTTCTGAACCAAGTTATATATATAGCATAATAAAATGAAATTAATCGAAGTATAAACAAAATCTCCCCCCCCCTTTTTTCAGGTGTATTTTTGCCTTGGATTTCCTGGGGTGTGAGTGGACAAAACACCTGGTTTTACTTAGAAATTTTTGGAGCATTAAAATTTGAAGTATCCTACTGTGAAAATAGAGTTTTAAAAATATTTTTGAATGACAATTTATTCCCTTTTTAAGTACATCTTTTTATTTTACTTTTAAAATAAAGTTGACTTTTTTTTTTTTTGATACGATGTCTCACCCTGTTGCCCAGGCTGGAGTGCAGTGGCACGATCTTAGGTCACTGCAACCTCTGCCTCCTGGGTTCAAGCGATTCTCCTGCCCCAGCCTCCCAAGTAGCTGGGATTACAGGTGTGTGCTACCACGCCCAGCTAATTTTGTATTTTTAGTAGAGATGGGGTTTCTCCATGTTGGTCCATGTTGGTCAGGCTGGTCTTGAACCTGTAACCTCAGGTGATCTGCCCGCCTCAGCCTCCCAAAGTGCTGGGATTACAGGTGTGAGCCACCATGCCCAGCTTCGATTCCTTTTTAATGCTGAATAACATTCCACTGTATGCCTCTACTATGTTTTGTTTATATAGTCACCTGTTGATGGACTTTTGGGTTATTTCTACCTTTTTGCTATTGTGAATAATGCTGCTATGCACAAATATTTATTTGAGTCCCAACTTTAGTTTTTTGGGGTATATACTTAGAAGTAGAATTGCCGGATCATGTGTTAGTTCCGTTTGTTTTTTTCTGAGGATCTGCCATACTGTCTTCAACAGTGGCTGTACCGTTTTATGTTCCTACCAGCAATGTACAAGAGTTCCAGTTTCTTCACATTCTTGACAATACTTTTACTTTCTATTCTTTTGGATAATAGTTATCCTAATAGGTGTGAAGTGGTATTGTGGTTTTGGGTGGTTTAATTTTTTATATGTAAATACTGTTACACAGACTTATCTAGCATGTGGAATTAAGGCCAGTGTCAAATACTATTTATGGGCATTTTACCATGAGAATGAGAAGCATGTTTTTTGTTACATTAATCCTCATATAGATACAGCTTATTGAAAATTAAAGGATTAATTTATGAAACACCTTGTTACTATTAAAGCATGAGCATATCATTAAAGTGATATTAAGAGTAAACATTTTGTATTCTAAGTTTTGCATTTGTAATTTAGTAATAGAAAAAATTAGTTGGGGACATTTACCAATATCCTAATTATATGAATTAGTAAAAATGCTGAAATATGGTAGATGCTTAATAAAGGCGTTTAATTATACTTGTTCATTAAATGAGCTTTTTATTAATATTAGAAAATACAAATATTTTACAGTTATTGCAAAGTCAAATCTCATCTTGAGATACCAATTATTTCTGATTATTATTGATGAAGTGTAGAACTAGGGGGCGCCATTTGGAAAAGAAGATTGGAGGGAGCAGAAACCCTGAAAATACTGTAGCATAAAATAATAGCTTATTGATTCCATCAGTTGACAGACTGACGAATGAGATGTATTTCATTGTAAATCCAGGAGAAAACAACCAATTTTAGCATTTGAGAAATGTTAAATATATATTTATTATTTGATTTGAATGTATTAAAGTGCTATAAAAGAATCAGGTGAAAGTTATCAATTTGCACTGAAAAATTGAGTCAGGATCCAGTAATTTTAAGCTTCTGCAGAGCTGGGAAGAACTGAAAGGCAGAATGCCTTTCATGCCAATACTTTGTTTTGTTTGTTTGTTTGTTTATTTGTGTTTTTTGCTTGTTTTTGAGACAGGGTCTCACTCTGTTGCCCAGGCTGGAGTGCAGTGGCATGATCTCAGCTCACTGCAACCTCTGCCTCCTGGGCCTAAGCAATCCTCTCACCTCAGCCTCCTGAATACCTGGGACTACAGGCGGACTACAGGCACACATCATGCCCAGCTAATTTTTTGTACTTTTGATAGAGACAAGGTTTCACCATGTTGCCCACTGTGGTCTTTAACTCCTGAGCTCAGATGATCCACCCGCCTTGGCATCCCAAAGTGCTGGGATTATGGGCATAAGCCGCTGTACCTGGCAGCAGTACTTGTTTTTTTCTTGAACTGATGTTATGATGGAGAAAAGCTTTTTTCTTTAAAAGATCATTGGAAGGCCAGGCATGACAGCTTATGCCTATAATCCCATCACTTTGGGAGGCCAAGGCAGGCAGATCACTTGAGGTTAGGAGTTTGAGGTCAGCTTGGCCAACATGGTGAAACCCTGTCTCTACTAAAAATACAAAAATGAGCTGGACATAGCAGGGTGCTACTCGGGAGGCTGAGGTACAAGAATCGTTTGAACCCAGGAGGCACAGGTTGCAGTGAGCCAAGATCTGCCACTGCACTCCAGCCTGGGCAACAGAGTGAGACCCTATCTCAAAAAAAAAAAAAATCATTGGAAGATATTTATCCATCTAAAAATATTCTTAGTTTATAAATACAGATAATGTTAGCTTAGCAGAGAAATGCCACCATTAGATCAGAGTTAGAATGCTAACTGGCAGTATTGTGGGGAGTGTGGAATAGAAGATGAGGAGATGGGAAAGAGAATGGTAAAGTAACATAAATGTGTTAGTCCATTTTGCATTGCTATGAGGGAACACCTGAGACTGGGTAATTTATAAAGAAAAGAGGTTTATTTGGCTCACAGCTCAGCAGGGGGAAGAAGCATGGTACCAGCATCTACTTGGCTTCTGGTGAGGCCTAAAGCTTACAGTCATGGCAGAAAGCAAAAAGGGAGCTGTCATATCACATGGCAAGAGAGAGCAAGAGAGCAGGGAGGTGCCAGGTATGGAGTGAACTAATAGATTAGTTCTAGATAATAGAACTTATTACTTCTAGATAATAGAACCAATAGATTAATTCATTACCTCAGAGATGGCGCCAAGCCGATCATGAGGGATCTGTCTCCATGACCCAAACCCCTAGGTTCCAAGAACCTAGAATATCTGGCCATCACAGAAAACAAAAACAATTCTACTAAGGACCCCTGGAGTAATAGCAAAAGGACACAGGTGTTAATATCAAGTCAGCACTCAGTGGATCTCCTAGTGGCCAAATATGGGACAACTTGAACATCAAAAGGGATAATGGCTAAATGATTATTTTTACATTTCCTTGCTGTAATATGCATAATGTATGCTCAGCAATCCATAGAATAATTTGTTCTTGAATTTTTACTTACTTTTAAGCAATCATATAAATACTACCTATTCTGTTAAAAAAATCCAACTTCGATAATTTGTTTTATGAATTTTTCTCATAAGTCAGAGAAATTTAAGATGTGTTTTAAGAAGATAGAATAAATGCCATCTAAAAACATATTTTTTTCTTTTTCAGGATGAAGTTCCTGATGGAATTAAATCTGCGAGCTACAAGGTATGTACGTATACCTATTGATGTGTCCAGTATCTTAATGAAAAACTTGAAAAACCCGTTTCCCTTGTACCTACTATTCCATTTATCTGCTTCCAACGGTGAAACCCCTTGAGAGTTATCTATGTTGAATGGCTCTCTTTCTTTTTGTTTGTTTTTGTTTAACATTTTATTTTTTATGTATTTTATTCTATTTATTTTTTTGAGATGGAGTCTCACTCTGTCGCCTGGGCTGGAGTGCAGTGGCGTGATCTTGGCTCACTGCAACCTCCACCTCCTGGGTTCAAGCGATTCCCATCTCATCCTCCAGAGTAGCTGGGACTACAGGCACTTACCACCATGCCTGGCTGATTTTTGTATTTTTAGTAGAGACGGGGTTTCACCATGTTGGCCAGGCTGGTCTCGGACTCCTGACCTCAGGTAATCTGCCCGCTTTGGCCTCCCAAAGTGCTGGGATTACAGGTGTGAGCCACTGTGTCCAGCCTGTTTAACATTTTATTATAGAAAGTATCAAAGATAAATAAAAATAGAGGAAAAAAATGTATCTGAAAGTCCAGACTTTTTTCAGATTTCTTTTTTTTTTTTTTGAGACGGAGTTTTGCTCTTGTTGCCCAGGCTGGAGTGCAATGGTATGATCTTGGCTTACTGCAACCTCTGCCTCCCGGGTTCAAGAGATTCTCCTGCCTCAGCCTCCCTAGTAGCTGGGATTAGTAGCTGGCATGCACCACCACGCCCAACTAATTTTTCTATTTTTAGTAGAGGCGGGGTTTCTCCATGTTGGTCAGGCTGGTCTCGAATTGCCGACCTCAGGTGATCCGCCTGCCTGGGCCTCCCAAAGTGCTGGGATTATAAGCGTGAGCCACCACATCCGGCCTGTTTAACATTTTATTATAGAAAATATCAAAGATAAATAAAAATAGAGGGAAAAATGTATCTGAAAGTCCATATGTTATTCAGATTTCTTTAATTTTTTTTTTTTAAAGATACAAGGTCTGGCTCTGTTGTCCAGGCTGGAGTGCAGTGGCATGATCATAGCTCACTGTAACCTTGAACTCCTGGGCTAAAGTGATTCTCTCCCCTCAGCTCTCTGAGTAGCTGAGAATGTAGGCACATGCCTCCATGCATAGATAATTTTAAGAAAAAAATTCTGTAGAGATAGGGTCTTGCCATGTTCCCCAGGGTGGAAACTCCTGACCAAGTGATCCTCCTGCCTCAGCCTCCCAAAGTGCTGGGATTACAGGCATGAGCCTCCACACGAGGCCAGATTTCTTTAATTTTTACCTAATATCCTTCATCTGTTCTAGGATCCCACCCAAGACACCATTTTATATTTAGTAGTCATGTCTTCTTAGGCTTCTCTTAGCCGTAACAGTTTCCCAGTCTTTGTTTCTGATAAGGTGTTTTTGAGTAGTACTACTCAGGTGCATTTTGTAGACTGTCCATCAGTGGGGATGTATCAGATTCAGATTCATTTTTTTGAAATATATTATATATATAGGAGTTACTGTGTACTTACTATTGTGTTACATCAACATATAATGTCTGCTTTTCTCTTTTTTCTTGATGTTAAGATTGATCACCAGGTTCATTATACATTCATCTTAAAGCTCCCTAATAGCTTTTCACTGAAAAGTTTTAGCAGCCTTGATGATTCTTACCTGGTTGCATTAGCCAAAATGATTTTTTTTTAAACATGAGATTATCTGTCTTGTCTGTTTAAAATCCTTCTTCGTGTCCATTTCTCCTGAGAAAAGGCCAAAGCCCCTATAAAGCAACAAGAAGTAAATAGAGTGACCATATGCCGGGGTTTGCCTGGAACAGAACTGCTTTATACCTGTTGTGCCGACATCCTTTCTGATTTATCATTTTTTCTGAGTTTCTTGGTTTTAAATAAAATATTATTAACAGTTGCATTAAAATAGGTTGGGATGGAATTGGTAGACAAATACTTTTTTTTTTTTTGTAGGTAGGAGGTTCTACCATGTTGCCCAGGCTGGTCTTGAACTCCTGGGCTGAAGCTGTTCACTCACCTCTGCCTCTCAAAGGGCTGGGATTATAGGCGTGAGCCACGACACTCAGCCAAATACTTTGTATTTCCATCTTCCTCTGTTGTCTTCTCTCTTATTTGATATGTGTGTGTGCTAAATAGAGTTCTGACTTTAATACAAAGATGACCAACAAGAACGTATCCTTCTTCTGATTTTTTAGATGCAAAGAAACTAAATCTTTGTCTGAAGCACAGTATACTAGGTGCTTGCTGATAAAGTAATTACACTTAGACACAAATGGCTAGGGACAGCTGCCTCCTTACAGCCTTGGGAAGCAGGGGGAAAGTGTTGGACACTGCTGCCCCTGTTGGTCTCTTGGACTTAGTAGCCATTTGTGCTGTGGCCTGCATCTTACCCGCAATATTCCTAAGCTGCCAGTCTGCCTTTTGACTAGTTAATGGGAAACCTGTGAAATTACATGGGAAATAAATAGAAGCTGAGCAATCCTACATAGAGAGAATAGTCTTTCTATAGTAGTTTTATCCTTTATATATAAATTGATAACTGTGTAGTTATTTTATGGTTTGGTAATGCTTTTTATTTTGCAATGAATCCTTTTGGCTGAAATAACTAAAAAAGGAAAAAGGAAGTGCAAGTTCTATGAAAAGTAAAATATTGAATTTCCATTTCTCCTGATAGTTCATCATGATATGTAACTCGCACAAAAGATCAGCATTCACTGTTCCTAAAGGCCATAAAAATAACACTGGCCATATGAAAATCAAAACACAGAAATCTGATAAAGCCTCAGTGTCTACTTTGCAAGCAATTTGTAAAAAATGTCAGCTTTTGAAGGTTGAGCAAGGATGGACATGGTAGTTCATGTTTACAATCCCAGCACTTTGGGAGGCTGAGGCAGGAGGATCACTTGAGCCCAGGAGTTCGAGACCAGCCTGGGCAACATGGTGAAACCCCGTGTCTACAAAAAATACAGTTGTGGTGGCACATGCCTGTTCTCAAAATAGCGAAACCCCATCTCTACAAAAATTAGCCAGCCATGATGATGGGTGCCTATAGTCTCAGCTGCCCAAGTGGCTGAGGTGGGAGGATCCCTTGAGTCTGGGAGGTCGAGGCTACAGAGAGCTGTGATCTCACCGTTGCGCTCCAGCCTGGGAGACAGAGTGAGACCCAGTCTCAAAAAAAAGGGGGTTTAGCAAATTGCAATTATTACTAGTTATTTTAAGAAGACTGTGTCTAAAGATAATTTAACATGTGTAGCTGCAGAGAGTACATTTACATATCATTTTGTGATATGTGACTTTTCATGTAGACTAAATAACTTTTAATTTTTCCCATTATTTTATTCCATTATTTTATTAGGAAAATTTAAAAATATAGCAGAGTTAAAGAAATTTTCCCATGAACATTCTTATACCCATAACCTAGATTCCACCACCTTTTTTTTTTTTTTTGAGACGGGGTTTTGCTCTTGTTGTCCACAGTCTAGAGTGCAATGGCGCGATCTTGGCTCACTGCAACCTCTGCCTCCCGGGTTCAAGCAATTCTCCTGCCTCAGTCTCCCGAGTAGTTGGGATTACAGGCATGTGGCACCACGCCCAGCTAATTTTGTATTTTTAGTAGAGATGGGGTTTCACCATGTTGGCTAGGCTGGTCTCAAACTCCTGACCTCAGGTGATCCGCCCACCTTGGCCTCCCAGAATGCTGGGATTACAGGTGTGAGCCACCGTGCCCGGCCTAGATTCCACCATTTTAATAAACTCACTTTACCACATATCTATTCATCTGTCCATCCTTGTAGCCCTCCACTAGAACATCTTATTTTTTGGATGCATTTCAAAGTAAATTGCCGGCGTCGGTATACCTCCTCCTAAATAAGTCATTAGCTAGATGGATCTACATAAGTAGAAGTATATCATTAACTAGAGTCCAATATTTGTTTATATGTACTTTTAATAAAAGTATTACCATACAATGAAATGTGCAAATCTTAAGTGTGCATTTGCTGAATGTTGACAAATGAATATACCTGTGTAACCTAGGTTTCTATTAAGAGATAGAATGTTAGCATTATGCTACAAAGTTTCCTCATACCCATTCCATTCAAAGCACACTCCTTCTTCAGAGGCAACCACTGTTTTGAACATTTTCCATCATAGATTCTAAACTAATTTTGCTCATTTTAAATTCCATGTTTTCTTGTACCCACACAGAGTCAAAGAATGAATTAATAGCTTTTCACTTGGTTCCAGTGGCGGAAGAACTTTGCACATAGTTAAATGATGTCATTATCAACTGTTTCAAATAGAAAATAATTTCATTTAACAAATTGCTTGAGGCTGGGCACATAGTGGCTCATGCCTGTGTAATCCCAGTGCTTTTGGAGACCACCATGTGAGGATTGCTTGAGGCCTGGAGTTCAAGACCAGTCTGGGCAACATAGTGAGACCCCATCACTACAAATAAAAACTAAAAAAAGTTAGCCACGTGTGGTGGTGCCTGCCCATAGTCCTAGCTACTCAGGAGGCTGAGACAGGAGGAGGCTGAGCCCAAATGTCCAGGTTACAGTGACCTATGATTACGTCACTGCACTCCAGCTTGGGAGACAGAGAAAAAAAATTGTTTGATTTATTTCATTTAATCGATGGACTGAAAGTAAAACTTTTGGAAGTTCATTCCGTTGAAGGAAAACATTTATCACTATTGTGAATGCTAGTATAAATTCAGTTAAAGCTCAAAATTGAAGATAAAATGTTTGTGGTAGTACACATATAAATTTTTATAAAAGCAATGTTCTGGGTAAAAACCAGTGTCCTTAATAAATCAAGAAATCTATGAAACAAATGCATTTGTAATAAAAATATACAAATAATTCATAATTGTGTCCACACAAGCTGTGATATTTTACCAGTTAAGATAGAAGCGGTAATAAGCTGAGTGTGTGGCATGCACCTGTAGTCCTAGCTACTCAGGAGGCTGAGGTGGGAGGTTGCTTGAGTCCTGGAGGTAGAGATTGCGATGAGCCAAGACGGTGCCACTGCACTTAAGCCTGGCTGACAGAACCAGATCCTGTCTCAAAAAAAAAAAAAGGAGTAATTATTAAAATTAGTATGTGATTTATATACATACTAAGTTATGATTGTGAAATTTTTGAGATGAAGCTGATGCTGAAAAAATTTACTTTGGTATGGTTTTAGTATGATAGTACTTACTTTGCTGTTATTAATCAGATTTTATAAATGTTTTGAGGCTTCGAAGAACTAGTTTGTAAAACAACCCAAGAGCTTCTCAGTAGTATTGATCAGTTTTTAATAAATGAACCCTCTAAGTTTTTATTGCAATTTGTTCTAAATCAGTGAAAAATAAGTATCAATGAATGGAATGCATAAAGAAGAAACAAAGTTTAGCTGTTAAGGTTTAGCAAATTGCAATTATGACAAAGTGGCTGGATGTGGTGGCTCATGCCTGTAATCCCAGCACTTTTGGAGGCTGAGGCAGACAGACTGCTTGAGACCAGGAGTTCAAGACCAGCCTGGGCAACATGGTGAAACCCTGTATCTACAAAAAATTTTAAAAATTAGCCATACATGGTAGTGTGCACCTGTAGTCCTAGCTACTCAGGAGACTGAGAGGGGAAGATTGCTTGAGCCTGGGAGGTTGAGGCTGGAGTGAGCTGTGGTCATGCTGTTGCACTCCAGCCTGGGCAACAGAGCAAGACCCTTTCTCAGAAAAAAAAAATCATTATGACAAAGCTTGTAAACAAAGGCGTTTAAATTTATACCTACAAAAACTGGAGAGAAATCAAACACATTAAATGAGGAAAGTCCAAATGGTGTTTAATATGATTCAGAAATTGTATTCTGAAATGTTTTAAATGTGTTTGGGAGTATCTCCATTTGTGGCAAGAATATCCTCTTGATAGAACTCTGCTTTGAATTGGATCTGATCTGAGATGTAATGAAATTGAGGATTACAATTTCATCGTATCTAAGTTTGACCAAACTTTTTTTGTTTGTTTGTTTTTTGTTTGTTTCTTTTTTTTTGGTCAGAGACAGGTCTGTCTCTGTTGCCCAGGCTGGAATGCAGTGGTAAGATTATAGTTCACTGTAACCTCGAACTCCTGGGCTCAAGCAATCCTGCCACCTCAGCCTCCTGAGTAGCTAGTATTATAGGCACCTGCCACCATGCCCAGCTAATTAAAATTTTTTTTGTAGAGATGGGGTCTTGCTGTGTTACCCAAGCTGGTCTTTAACTCCTGGCCTCAAGCAAACTTTCCACTTTGGCCTTCCGAAGTGCTGGGATTTCAGGCATGAGCCACTACACCCGGGCTTTAAATTTGTCAAAACATTTAAAATAATCAAAAAATAGAGACAACTTATTTGATGTTTTGCCTTAAAATATTTATTGTAGAAATGTACTTTAGGGGCAAAAGAATATAACTTGTGCAAATATTTGGGCTAAAATATTTCCACATATTTACCTAAAGAGAGAATGTTTTTTCTTTTTTTTTTTTTTGAGACGAAGTCTCACTCTGTCGCCCAGGCTGGAGTGCAGTGGTGCGATCTCGGCTCACAGCAAGCTCCGCCTCCTGGGTTCACGCCATTCTCCTGCCTCAGCCTCCCGAGTAGCTAGGACTACAGGTGCCCACCACCAAACCTGGCTAATTTTTTTGTATTTTTAGTAGAGACGAGGTTTCAGCATGTTGGCCAGCCTGGTCTCAAACTCCTGACTTCAGGTGATCCACCTGCCTCGGCCTCCCACAGTGCCGGGATTATAGGCGTGAGCCACCATGCCTGGCCTGATTATGGGCAATTTTATGAAAAATTAAAAGTAATAAGAACATATTGGAAAAAAGTACGTTCTTCAGAAAAATGTTAATGACATAGTATTGACACAGATGTGACTAAGAAGCTGATTAAATTATTATTATTATTATTATTTTGAGACAGAGTCTTGCTCTGTTGCCCTGGATGGAGTGCAGTGTTGGCTCACTGCAACTTCTGCCTTGCGGGTTCTAAGCGATTCTCCTTCCTCCGCCTCCAGAGTAGCTGGGACTACAGGCGACCGCCACCACGCCCTGATAATTTTGTGTATTTTTAGTAGAGATGGCGTTTCATTGTGTTAGCCAGGCTGGTCTCGATCTCCTGACCTCGTGATCTGCCCGACTCGGCCTCCCAAAATGCTGGGATTATAGGTGTGAGCCACCGCGCCTGGCCACCTATTTTCTTACATTGACCTGTGTGTCTGGTTCAACTCTTCATTAATGTGGCTTTATGATAGCTTAACATCAGATCAGATAGGTTATTTCTGCTTTTTCTTTTTGTTTTTTTGAGGAGGAGTCTCGCTCTGTCCCCTAGACTGGAGTGCAGTTGCGCAATCTCGGCTCACTGCAAGCTCCGCCTCCTGGGTTCAAGCGATTCTCCTGCCTCCGCCTCCAGAGTAGCTGGGACTACAGGCGCCTGCCACCACGCCCGGCTATTTTTTTTGTATTTTTTAGTAGAGACGGGGTTTCACCGTGTTAGCCAGTATGGTTTCGATCTGACCTCGTGATCTGCCCACCTCGGCCTCCCGCAGTGCTGGAATTACAGGCGTGAGCCACCGCGCCCGGCCGAAACTGATTAAATTATTAAGTAGCAACTAAGAATGGTTATTTTGTTCAGTTTATTTTTAAATATTCAGGTAATTGCAATAATAAGATGTAAAAATTTTTGTTTTAATATACTTAGGTATATGTTATTTTTTAAACAATTTTTATTCATTTTTGGTAGGTATTTTTACCTTTTTTTTTTTTTTTTGATGGAGTCTTGCTCTGTCGCCCAGGCTAGAGTGCAGTGGCATGATCTTCGCTTACTCCAACCTCCACCTCCTGGCTTCACGTGATTCTCCTGCCTCAGCCTTCCGAGAAACTGGGACTACAGGCGCATCCCACCATGCCCAGCTAATTTTTTTTTTTTTGTATTTTTAGTAGAGACAGGGTTTCACCGTGTTAGCCAGGATGGTCTCGATCTCCTGACCTTGTGATCCACCCGCCTCGGCCTCCCAAAGTGCTGGGATTACAGGTGTGAACCACTGCGCCCAGCCAGTATTTTTAACTTTTTATTTTGATATAATTTCCAACTCACAGAAGAATTGCAGTATTAAAGACATTTTGTACACTATGCATTCACTAAACTTTTATATTTTGCCTCATTTATTTTTTGTTTTATGTTTGTATGTGTGTGTATATATATATACACACACATACATACACACACACACATACATATATTATATATATATATTTTTTAATTGCGATAAAGTCTTGCTGTGTTGCCTAGGCCGTTCTTGAACTCTTGGACTCAGGCAATCCTGCCACCTTAGCCTCCCAAAGTGTTGGGATTACAGGTGTGAGCCACTGTGCCTGGCCACATTTGTTTTATCATGCTTATTGTGTGCATATATGGACACACAGAAAGCATGATAAAACAAATGGACATTTGTATGTGTGTATTATATATATATATAAAATACACATTTTTGTGTATATATTTTTGCATATGTACACATATTTTTGCATATGTACACATTTTTGTGTATATATATACACACAAAGTATATATACATACCATATGATATCTAATATATATTACATATACACTATGTGTAATATGTGATATATATTTTATATGTACTATATACTATATAATATGTAATATATTTTTATCTATAACATAATTTTCTGTGCCATTTGATTATAGGTTGAACATATATCCCTTTGTCCTTTAATACTTAATTATATATGAAATAATTTTATTTTTAAAAATAGTTTTTGAAGCAAGCTGTCTTATATGTTGTCTTACGTTTATACCAATATAATGAAACTAAATTGTCACTCAATAAATAAATATTTCAAAAAACTATATCCTTTTAGTTATTTTAGGGTTCATTTATTTTAGTGTCCTTGTCTGGAAAGTGGTTTGAATAGTTGTCCTAACAATAAGGCCAAAATAGGCACTCAATAAATATTTGCTGAGTGAATTCGTGGCCTCCCAGTGTTGTCCTTCACCTGTATGATGAACTGGTGTGTGATGAAATCCCATAAACCAACTTGCTTACCTTACGCCACGGACAGGCCTAGTAGAATATATATGTAAAGTGACTTGGACATTGAGAGGAAATATGATAGTTAAAGAGTATATTTTAGAAACCTAAAAATGTTGGAATTTTTTTTTTTTTTTTTTTTGAGGTCGAGTTTTGCTCTGTTGCCCAGGCTGGAGGGCAGTGGCACAGTCCTGGCTCACTGCGACCTCCACCTCTCTGGTTCAAGTGATTCTCCTGCCTCAGCCTCTTGAGTAGCTGGGATTACAGGCGCGTGCCACCCCACCCCGCTATTTTTTTTTTTGTATTTTTAGTAGAGATGGGGTTTCACCATGTTGGTCAGGCTGGTCTTGAACTCCTGACCTCGTGATCTGCCCACCTCAGCCTCCCAAAGTGCTGGGATTACAGAATAATTTTTCTATGACTGGGTAGGTTCCAGGGCATTCTTAGCATCATGGCATAGGATGGACTTTAGACACACATGATTTGGTCCAACTGCTTTATTTTATGGAAGAGAAAACTGATACCCACACTTAAGTCATTAGAAAAGTAGGACAGTGCCTGTTGACCACTTGCTGCATGACTTCCTTATAACCTTGAAGATTTTATTCGTGTTCAGTTTAGTAATGAGTTATTAGAACTATATTCTTTATTTTGTGCACCATAGTAAATTGTGCTCCACCCCATAAAAAACAAGAGGCGAAGCGTTTTATTTTTTAGTTTTAGGAGGAACATAAGAACTTAATTTTTTTTTTTTAAGTTTTGAAGCCAAGATGAAGGTGCCAGCTATAAAAAGAGCACCAGAGGCTGAGCACAGTGGCTCACGCCTGTAATCCCAACACTTTGTGAGGCTGAGGTGCGTGGATTGCCTGAGGTCAGGAGTTCGAGACCAGCCTGGCCAACATGGCAAAACCTGTCTCTACTAAAAATACAAAAATTAGCTGGGCATGGTGGCCCATGCCTGTAATCTCAGCTACTCAGGAGGCTGAGGCAGGAGAATCGCTTGAACCCAGGGGGTGGAGGTTGCAGAGAGCCGAAATCGCACTACTGCGCTCCAGCCTGGGCGACAGAGTGAGACTCCACCTCAAAAAAAAAAATAAGATTAAAAAAAAAACAGCTTCAGATAACTTCTAAATTTTAAACAAGTTTTAAAAATGCAGTAATTATAATCTATTTATTCCCCTTTTCATTTTAGTATTCTGAAGAAGCCAATAATCTCATTGAAGAATGTGAACAAGCTGAACGACTTGGAGCAGTGGATGAATCTCTGAGGTTCGATTTTATTTTTCAGCAGTATTTCATGTTTCTTTATGTTACATACTAACTTAAAAAATAATGATTTTTTTTTTCTTTGAAGTGAGGAAACACAGAAGGCTGTTCTTCAGTGGACCAAGCATGATGATTCTTCAGATAACTTCTGTGAAGCTGATGGTATAATATTTTTGATAGTATGCATTATGTTGAAAATTATACCTAAGAAAAAAATTTTTTAAAATTATTTTAATCTGAGCATGGTGGTGTGCCTGTAGTCCCAGCTTTTCTAGAGGCTGAGGCAGAAGAATCACTGGAGCCCACGTATTTGAATCCAGACTGGGCAACATAGTAAGACCCATCTCAGAAAAATGTTATTAAAGGAAAAAACTCAGTTTCTAACAGTTTGGCGGTTCTTCAAAAACCTAAACGTAGAATTACTATATGACATAACAGTTCCTTTTCTAGGTATATATTCAAAAAAATTAAAGACAGGGACTCAAACAGATGGCAAAGCAATGTTCATTGTAGCCAAAAGGTGGTAACAACCCAATTGTCCAGCACTGTTTGAATGGATAAACAAAATGTGTTATATAAAACACACAATGGAATACTATTCAGCCAGAAAAAGAAATGAAGTTCTGATACATACTACAACACGGATGGACCTTGACAACATGCTAAGTGAAATAGGTCAGGCACCAAAGGACAAGTATAAATGATTTCACTTATACGAAATGTAAACAATAGGCAAATTCAGAGACAGAAAGTAGATTAAAGATTATCAGAGGTTGGGGTGGGTAGGCGTTGTTGCTAAATGGTTACAGAGTTTCTGTTTGAGGTGCTGGAAAAGTTCTGGCGACAGATAGTGGTGATGGTTTCACAACATTGTGAATATAATGAATCCCACTGAATTGTATACTTAAATGTGGTTAAACTAAATTTTATTATATCTATTTTATTACAGTTAAAAAAACTCAGTTTCTAGAAAAAATGTACCTCTTAAGTTTTGCAGTTATATGTAGCTAGTAGTTTATATAATTTTGTATATACATTTTGTATAAATAGCTAAAATTTAGGGATTACAAAAACCTGCTTCAGTTATATTGCTGTTGGATTGTTATGTATTTTCCTTAATGATGGTCCGTGTTGCTTTTGGAGAAGTGATTATTGAACCGTTAGTCGAGTCTGTGATGTCTGAAGTTAAGCCAGAGTGCTGCTGCTGTTAAAAGCTAGGAGCCCCAGATTCATTAAAACTCTGATCATGGCACAGTAGTTCATGCCTGTAATCCCAGCCTCTCAGGAGGCTGAGGCAGGAGAATCACTTGAACCAAGGAGGCAGAGGTTGCAGTGAGCTGAGGTTGTGCCATTGCACTCCAACCTGGTGACAGAGCGAGACTCCTTCTCAAAAAAACAAAAAACAAACCAAAAAAACACCTCTGATCAAGATATATAGATTTTCCAATTCTTCCTTTTTCTAGTATTTCCTTTTTCTAAGTTGAATTGTTAGCCTCTTAATTCACTAAAAAAAAAATCAAATTGAGTTTTGGTATTCTTCTGTGGGTCTTTTCTAGTGGACTAATGCTCTTTCAAAAATTAGTGAAAACGGGCCAGGCTTGTTGGCTTATGCCTGTAATCCCAGCATTTTGAGAGGCCAAGGAGGGAAAATTGCTGAGCCTAGCCTGGGCAACATGGCAAAACTCTGTCTCTACAAACAATATAAAAATTAGCCAGGCCTGGTGGTGCGTGCCAGTAGTCCCAGCTACTCGGGGGGTGGGAGGATTGCTTGATCCAGGGGGGTTGAGGCTGGAGTGAGCACCACTGTACTCCAAGCCTAGGACAGAGTGAGACCCTTTCTCAAAGCAACACAACAAAAAATTAGTGAAAACAGTGATAGAAATTCTTTTAATTATAAGCCAAAGATGCAGCCTACAATCTCCATAAAAGAGAAATTATTGGCCGGGTGCGGTGGCTCACGCTTGTAATCCCAGCACTTTGGGAGGCCGAGGCGGGCGGATCACGAGGTCAGGAGATCGAGACCACGGTGAAACCCCGTCTCTACTAAAAATACAAAAAAAAAATTAGCCGGGCGTGGTGGCGGGCGCCTGTAGTCCCAGCTACTCAGAGAGGCTGAGGCAGGAGAATGGCGTGAACCCGGGAGGCGGAGCTTGCAGTGAGCCGGGATTGCGCCACTGCACTCCAGCCTGGGTGACAGAGCGAGACTCCGTCTCAAAAAAAAAAAAAAAGAGAAAGTATTTTTAATTTTGTGGCTTCTTTTTGGGGAAAATTGCTTTCCTTAATGGAAACCGTAGCCATGTTTTGGTATATACTTAGTTATAATTCCTTATTTCCAATTCTAAAATCTGAAAACTCTGAAAACTGAACATTTCTCCCCCTGCGTTTAGCACAGGCTCATTTAGTGTGAGTATTCATATGTTTCACTGTAGAAATATTTATGTGTTTGAATAAAGATTGCTGCCCCGGGTCCAGCTGGAGTAATATGCAATATATGTTGCATGTACTGTATTACCTTTGTAAAATCTGGAAAGTTCATTCCAGCCGAGACACATATGGTCCCAGGCATGTTAGATAAGGGGTATAGACCTATATCAAGATTTGGACTAGTAAAGGAAGGGGATAAGATGTTCTCCCAACTCCCTTATTTTGCCCTCTTTTCTACAAGGATTTTTTTTTTTTTACCTTAAATATTGTTGTGAGATAAAACTAAATTTATAGTATGCAGCTATAATTTTTTTTAGTCCTCCAATGTTAGAAAAAGGATGGTAATATTTTAACCTTCATTAACATCCTTTTGTGACTACAATGTGCAGCACCAAGTGAGAATCAGTGATTCATTTCTTATATGGTAGAGTTTGGTGAATCACTTGCCCACTTGTATTAGTGTCTTCTGTTAAAAAAAGCTGAATATTTTAAAGAAAGCTTTAGCAGGAATAAATAATGGATGTAAATGGTATGTGAAATATAGAAAGTATTTTTAAGATCCTAATTGGAAATTTGAGCTTTTGTCAAAAACAGGTTCTATTCAGTGATAGGAAACAGCACATCATATAGGTTTTGCAGAACACATGTTTTCTGCTTCTAGGGCTGGATATTGGCATCTTCCTATAAGGGCCAAATGGGCTCTTAAATGTCTTTTCTTAGATTTTACAAAACATGTTTGACTAGTTTTCTATGAAAAAATTTAGGTTCTATTCAGTGATAGGAACCAGTGCATCATAAAAATCCTTGGCACAAATATAATTATAGTAATATATAATTATAGTATTACTTTACATATAATTGTATAATTATAATTATAATATTTATAGTATAATTATAAGATTTGTAATATATTAATATAGTAATATTTATTTTTTATAAGCTTGAAGAAGAATGAAGTATTTATAATAAGTAAAATTATGAGGCAACAAGTGTTTATCTCTAGGTAGAATATTAAAACATTTAATCATTTCTTGGTGGTTAGTTTTCTCAAAGTCCTGGATACTGACCATTGTTTATGTATTTTATTTCATTTTTATTTTTATTTTTTTTTTCTGAGTCAGAGTTTCACTCTTGTTGCCCAGGCTGGAGTGCAATGGTGCGATCTCAGCTCACTGTAACCTCTGTCTCCCGGGTTCAAGCAATTCTCCTGCCTCAGCCTCCCGAGTAGCTGGTATTACAGGCATGCACCACCATGCTCTGCTAATTTTGTATTTTTAGTAGAGATGGGGTTTCTCCATGTTGGTCATGCTGGTCTTGAACTCCTGACTTCATGTGATCCACCTGCCTCAGCCTCCCAAAGTTCTGGGATTACAGGCGTGAGCCACCGCACCCAGCCTGCTGTTTATATATTTTAAACATCAGGGTTTAAAAAATGAATTTATTATAATTTATATGTGGCAGTTGCCTTTAGTATTAGTTGAAATGAACAGTTATCCATTCCTGAACTAGATGATTCCATGCTAATTTGTTTTTTAAGTCCTTATATTTTGTTTTTCTAGTTATTTTAATTGCCACTTCTGCACTGAACTCTGCTATTTTAAGATGCCATCATTGTACTGCTTCTAGAAGCAACTTTCCCCCTAATTTATGCTTCTAATATACTGTGAATTGGAGTAAAAAATAACCAAGCTTAGGGTTTTTTTTGTTTTTGTATTTGTTTTTTAATAATAAAAATAGGTATAGTTAAGAGCTTGATGGACTCTCCTCTAAGCACTTTTGTGCTCATATTTTTGTCATTGACTTTGGTTGCATTGAGACCATTTTTATCCACTTTTTCATTCTTTGTTGGCTCATACTGTTAAGCTTTATATATGAATAAAGTATTATTATAGTACCAAATAATTTCCCAAAGCCACTGGAGGACTATGGCCCATCTTTTTTTGAGACACAGTCTCACTCTGTTGCCCAGGCTGGAGTGCCGTGGTGCAATCACGGCTCACTGCAGCCTGGACCTCCTAGGCTCAAGTGACTCTCCCACCTCAGCCTCCCGAGTAGCTGGGACCACAGGCACGTGCCATGATGCCTGGCTAATTTCTGTATTTTTTATTGATGCCTGGTGTTTCACCAGGTTGCCTGTGAATTTTAGAATCACTTCTGGGCTCAAGCAGTCTGCCCCCAGGCCTCCCAAAATGCTGGGATTACAGGCATGAAACATCGTGCCCACCCTGGGACCATCTTTTTTGTTTTGAAGTTATAACACATTATAAATGATAAATAAGTAACAGGGTCTGAATTCTAGCCTGGGTGTTCTGGCTTCAGAGCCCATGCTCTGACTATTCCGTGATGTTGGATGTTTAGATTGCTTCCAGTTTTCCCTTTTATAAATAATGTTGACACAGAATCATGCTGCATTGTAACTTTTGCTTTTGGCCAGATTGGTAGCAGATCCTGCCGGTGGTCATCTAAGAAGAAAGTATTTGGTAACAAGCAGTGTACGATACTAACACTCCTTCATTTACTGTAGTTATTGATGAACTGCTGTGGTTAATGTGGAGGGAAATGTATGTTATATTCTTTGTCTGAATAGCTTATGAGAATTGAATTACCATGTTTCTTTGATTCTAAAATTCACATATTCCTATTTTTACAATTCCTAAATCATAATGTTTTTGTAGCCAGTGTGTACAATTAATGTGGCTGTGTGTGTTTCTCTCTCTTTTCCTTCGTTCCTTTTTTTTTTTTTTTGAGATGGAGTCTCGCTCTGTCACCCAAGCTGGAGCACAGTGGCGCAATCTCCACTCACTGCAACCTCTACCTCCCAGGTTCAAGTCATTCTCCTGTTGCAGCCTCTCAAGTAGCTGGGACTATAGGCATGCACCACCATGCCTGGCTAATTTTTGTATTTTTAGTAGAGACAGGGTTTCACCATGTTGGCCAGGCTGGCTTTGAATTCCTGAGCTCAAGTGATCCGCCCACCTTGGCCTCCCAAAGTGCTGGGATTACAGGTGTGAGGCACCACACCCGGCCTCCTTCCTTTCTTTCTCCTGAAAAGTTGTTTTAAAATTCCTGACACATTGTTATGTTTGTGGTGCGTTAGAATCAATGGAATACAGTCTTGTGTAGTAGCTTTTTAAGATAACTGAGGATAAGAAATATTTAATAAGACATTTTATTTTACAGACATTCAGTCCCCTGAAGCTGAATATGTAGATTTGCTTCTTAATCCTGAGCGCTACACTGGTTACAAGGGACCAGATGCTTGGAAAATATGGAATGTTATCTATGAAGAAAACTGTTTTAAGTATGTGTCATTTTCATTTAGAAAAATTCCTGTAAGATGTGGTGATTTCTCTTTATAAACAAAATCATAATGATTTAAAATTAAAAATCAAATTCACTTGGTTAAAAGATATATTTGTACAAAGAAACATGACTATTCATTAATCCAGTTTCCTTCTGGGGAAATATATAGACGTGAGTTTCCACAAAGTTTTCCTTTTTTTTTTTTTTTTTTTTTTTTAAGAGTTAGAGGAGTATTGGACCTTTATGGGAGTATTGTACGCCCTTGACAAATGTTCCTTGAGTAGATTATAGGATCTCATTTTATAGATGAGGTAACCTAGAGCTGGAGAGGTTTACTTCATTTCCCAAGATCACACAGTGGCAGTGTAGAGAAAAGAATATACAACTCTTAATTCTCTTTTTGGTGCTCTGTACACCCCCTTTCTGTGGCTTTAATTATTTTACAGTTAAATTGATTTCAGAGAACAATTATAATAGGTATGATTTTTGAGCACTCACTGTATCACTAATCCTAGGCATTGTGGTAAGCATGTTACATACATTTTCTCCTTTTGTCCTTGCGATAACCCTGTGTTGCAGTCATCAGTGTTTTATAGACAGAGAAACCGAGACTTAGAGAGGTTAAATGATTTGTTTAGTGTCAAAGATCTAGTAAGTGAAAGAGCCCGCTTTGTATGGGGTAACCATTAGGCTGGAGGCAGTTGCTGATCACAGGGTGTCTTGAGAAATGCTTCAGGTTACTCACACGTAAGCCTTGAGGCGTTAAACTTTGTACTTACTGGTTTTTGGGAACAATGTATGTGCGAGCACCTTATGCTGTCTTAGAGATGGAGAGGGTTCTGGGAAAGTCTTTGGAGTTCCCAAGTATGGGGATAATATTATATATTTCACTTTTTATAAGTCAAATATAAGTATGAGATCAGTAATTGTGCTTATACCAATAAAATGTCAGACTATGGTTTTTTTTTTTTTTTTTTTGACTTGAAGAATTTCTCCAGTTTGGAAAATAGAGAGTTTTTATTAATTACTTATTTCTGCCATGTATTTTATTTAAATTATCTTGACTATTATTAGAAATGTTTGATTTACGGACTTAAGGATTTACTTTAAAGGTTTTTTTGTTTGTTTTTTGTTTTTTTTTTTTTGAGATGGAGTCTCACTCTGTCGCCCAGGCTGGAGTGACGTCACCTCTGCGCACCGCAACCTTTGCCTCCCAGGTTCAAGTGATTCTCCTGCCTCAGCCTCCTGAGTAGCTGGGACTACAGGCACGCACCAGCACACCCGGCTCATTTTTGTATTTTTAGTGGAGACAGGCTTTCAACCATGTTGGCCAGGCTGTTCTTGAACTCCTGACCTCAGGTGATCTCCACCTACCTCGGCCTCCCAAAGTGCTGGGATTACAGGCATGAGCCACCATGCCCGGCCCTGTTGTTGTTATTTTTAATGTGAATTAAGAATGACTCCGTCTCAAAAAAGAAAAAAATAAAAAAAAATAAAAGAGTCCATGAAGCATTTGTTAGATCTGTATTACTTTTGTAGTCATTTTCTTACTAATTTATATCCTGATTCCCATAATTTCTAACAATATAAACAATGTATAAAGGGCTAAGTTATATTGTGTATTTCAAAATATAGCTTACATATTCTGTTCTCAAAATGTCTCCCGTTTTGCAAATTTTTAAAATAGATGTTAAAACAAGCCCTATAGTTTACTCTTAATACTAACGCATATTTATTTTGGGATTTAAGAGCAGTTTAGTGACATAGTAACTCTCCAGAAAATTTCTATTTTTTCCTACTGAACAAACAACTTTTATTTAAATTGTAACAAACTTAGCTACAGGGCAAATTGATGTGTCTAAAGATTACCTAAGTGGAAAATAATCTACACTATTGTTTTTCCATTTTTAAATTTTAATGCTTATATTGAATATTTTTTGCTTATTTGTCTTTCATTTAGGGGTACACTTTGTGCCACACACAGACACATATACATAGATATGTATATATAATATATATAAAAACATAGTAGTGACTCCAAGAGAAGAGCTTGGCTGGTACTTTGCCTTCTTTTGTTTGAAGAAGTGATTAGGAAATGGCCTGCTGGAGGCTACAATGGGAAAAGATCAGGAACTATTATCACTACAACAAATAGCCACCCTCCCTTAAAGCAATTAGAGGAAACTAAGTATTTCATAATCTCAATAAAACAATTTGATTTTGGATATTAAGCAGTTTTCTGAGATAATATCACTTAAATATAACATGATTGGTAACATTTGTGTTTATATTTTTAATTCTTTTTACTTCTAGGCCACAGACAATTAAAAGACCTTTAAATCCTTTGGCTTCTGGTCAAGGTAAATTACTTATTTGCATTGTTATATTATTTCTCAGCCAGGGAACTTTAATTCAAAGGAAGGGGAAGGCAAGATAAATGGCAGTAACAGTTGAAGTCATCTAATCCACAGTCCTGTTTCCATAAAGTTATGCCTCACGCTTGCAGAGATTGGTGCTTAAATTATTTGTACTTCAGTAAAAAGTATTTGTTTTTTTTTTTTGAGATGGAGTCTTGCTCTGTCGCCCAGGCTGGAGTGCAGTGGCGCGACTTTGGCTCACTGCAATCTTTGCCTCCCGGGTTCACGCCATTCTCCTGCCTCAGCCTCCTGAGTAGCTAGGACTACAGGCGCCCACCACAACGCCCAGCTAATTTTTTTGTATTTTTAGTAGAGATGGGGTTTCACGGTGTTAGCCAGGATGGTCTTGATCTCCTGACCTCATGATCCACCCGCCTCGGCCTCCGAAAATGCTGGGATTTCAGGCGTGAGCCACCACCCCTGGCCAGTAAAAAGTATTTTTATAATGAAGTTCCTGGTATTAGATTATCAAAAAATAAAGATTAGGATATATATTTATTCTATGTATTTTTGCAGACATAGTAAAGTGTCAGTTTTTTAAAAGTTTTACTCATCCCACAGATAAATAAATATCCCAAACTCAAATTTTTTCTAAAACTTGAAATTATTGCAAATATTGAGCATTTGATTTCAACTTTACATGTCTTTATATCTTAATAACAGTTTTAGTATTCTATTTTCACTCAAAGTCTGGCTCAAATGCTGCTTTTTCCATAAAACTTTCCCTGGTCCTTATAACCAGAAGTATTTCTCCCTCCTCATGAAGTAATCTGATGCATGTGTTTGTTTTTAATTCTTTGTTTTCCTCTTATGGCCTTTCCCACTGTGTAGCATTATTTTATTATTATTTATATATCTATCGATCTCCCCTAGTACTCTGAACATATGGGCAGCATTTATCTGTTTTATCTCTCTGTATAGAGCCTGACACATAATAGATGGAGTAGTTTGTTAGATACATGATCAGTGAAAATTGCTCTCTTCATTTAATGGTCTTGTCTACAATAGTGAAAGCCAGTTGTTCTTTCAGCAAATGATTATCCACCATTTACTACGTGCTAGGCACTATGTAGATGCCAGAGGGGATGTAAAATTAAAATTTACAAAAACCCTACCCCATCTGTAATATGAAGAATGGTTTGTTGAATAAGCCATTTCAGTGTATGAGTTCAGACTTTTTCTTTAGAAATTATGTATCCTTATTCTCTTCAAATATGTGCTTACGGATTAAAATCTTTAATGTGCTTTTAGCAAAAGTGTAAGGTTTTCATTTTTAAAATTTATTTGAAAAGATGCTGATCTCAAATAGTTAATAAATATAAATTTCCTCCTAGAAGGGGATGAGATTGCATCATTCCCTAAATTCTGGCAGATTTCTCTTTCTTAGATTAGGAATGAAAAATCTTTAAATAAGGCTTTTGAGTTTATACAGAGTCACATGTGGTGACTCAGTGGAAGCCAATTGATTTAATATCAGATGAAATGCAAATTAATAGAAAAGAGGTGATCATTATGATCTCACATTATGATTTGATAAAGTAATTAACCACGTCACTTACCATAAAGATACATAGGAACAATTTAAATGTTTATCATTAGGGAACTGGTTAAATGACTTATGGTATAGTCACATAGTAGAAAATAGCCATTATAAATGTTGCTGTAAATTTTTATTCATTTAAATCAAAAGTGACTAATAACACAGTGAGGAAAATCAGGTATCAAAACAGTATGTATAATAAATTTATAATACATCTATAAACAAAAAAGACATTCACTAAAAAGTAAATAGTATTTATCTTTGAGCTGGGGAATTATGAATAATTTTTTATTTTGTCTGTTTTTTTAAAAACATATTTGCAATGATTATATATTTCTTTAATAAACCGATGGCATTAAAAAAAGTGGGCAAAATTTTTGAAGACAAATTTTCAGTAGTAAATAAGCAGCTGCACACAAATTACTGTATTATGTATAATTTGAATCTTATAAATAGTCTGAAAATATTCCCAACTAAGGTTAAATATTATAAGGCCAGGCTGGAGGTTTCAAAGCAATAATAATAATATTTAACAGAAACTATAGCTTTAGGATAAATAAATGTGGAAAAGTCTCTGTCAGCCAAGTAAACGTAGGTCCTTAAGATATTGAAGAGTACTCTCAGGTGATAGATTAGTTTTTTCTCTCCTGTCAGGGTATATTAAATCTCACATGAGCTGAACCTCATTATGTACACTCATGGAGATAACACCATTTAGTCAAATCAGGCATAATTCATATCACCACCAGATAGAGTTGCGGTCACGAATGTCTCACTTTCAGATTTTACTTGTGTGAATGAATTGTTAGACTAAAACTAACCATTATTAAAGTCTTATTTTTATGAAAGTGTAGCATTATAAAAGGGGCACTGGAAGGAATTTATTTTAATAAACATTTTGTTTTGCTTTTCAGGGAAAAGTGAAGGTAAGTATAATTTCTTTATTATATATTACATATATGAATTTGTTTATACATTCAGACGTTTATTATGGCAAAGTTTATTTTTTTCTTCTCACCTCTAAAAATCAGAAGAACTTAAGTTTTACTTATTTATCTGAAAGTCTGGAGGTACTAGCACAGATTAAGGGAAAGTGACTTTGTGTCTGGGTTCAGGCATTAGAAACAGTGTGCCTCAGCCTCTGATCATTCATTTGCACATTTTACCCCCCCTGAATGTGGAAGCATGTCCACTCCCCGTCTCTCCTATTGCCTCAGGCCAGGGAAATGTCCTCTCTCTTTTACTGGTTGAACTCTGGGATCTGCTGGGTTTCATGTAGGAAGGTTCTGGGCATGATGAGTATTGATTTCAGAGCTGGCTTCTAAGGTTGTTGCTGACTCGTTGGATGTAGGTGTCATTGCCAAGTCTAACTAATGCTAACAGTTTCAACATACATTAGGTTTACTTTGTGTTTTTGCTTTAAGGGTGAAATTGAAATGACATTTGTTATTCTTTTTTTTTTTTGAGACGGAGTCTCGCTGTGTTGCCCAGGCTGGAGTGCAGTGGCGCAATCTCGGCTCACTGCAAGCTCCGCCTCCCGGGTTCACGCCATTCTCCTGCCTCAGCCTCTCCGAGTAGCTGGGACTACAGGCGCCCGCCACCACGCCCGGCTAATTTTTTTTTTGTATTTTTAGTAGCGACGGGGTTTCACCGTGGTCTCAATCTCCTGACCTTGTGATCCGCCCGCCTCGGCCTCCCAAAGTGCTGGGATTACAAGCGTGAGCCACCGCGCCCGGCCGACATTTGTTATTCTTAAGACCATATGCTTAACAATATGAAAAGAGTTAATGGTGCTTAGCTTTAGTCTATCTAGGTGAAATTGCTAAAATGTGAAGTATCACTTTTCTGTCCCTCAAGATCCTCTATTTTCTGAACATAATTAACATGAATTGCTTTTGCATTATGTCTAAATAGCAGAATACTAAAGTCTGATAACAATGCTATTTTATTATTGTGCTTTATATTAACTGTAGTAGCTAAATAAAATGCTGACTCAGAACTGTTTGGAAGAGAAATTGTTTAGCAGTCAGATTATTTTTCCAAAGATGCCTCATATTTGCTACTGGTACATGTGATTCTATAATTTTCAGTTTTGAGTAACCTTATTTTACCTTGAGTATCCACCTAGTTCTATGCTATATTCTTAGCCACATTAGAGGAGACTACTATGATTTTTCAGTTCTATTTGAAGACCTCTTATTATCAGAAAAAAGATCGTTAACCTGTGGGAGCCATCCTTAGAGAAACTGTCTTATTATAAGTATTGATTTTGGCCAAATATCAAAGGGTTATTCCTGAGAGCTATCACATTAAGTGATTGTTTAGACCACAGTCAGGTCAACTTGAGAATAGGTACTTCAGGATTATAATACTGAACTGATTTCTTGGCTGGGCTTGGTGGCTCATGCCTGTAATCCCAGAACTTTGGAAGGCCAGGGCTGGCTGATCACTTGAGGCCGGGAGTTTGAGACCAGCCTGGCTAACCTGGTGAAACCCTGTCTCTACTAAAAATAGAAAAATTAGCTGGGTGTGATGGTGCACACCTGTGATCCCAGCTATGTGGGAGGCTGAGATGGGAGGGTCACTTGAGCTGGGGAGGCAGAGGTTGCAGTGAGCTGAGATGGAGCCACTGCCCTCCAGCCTGGGTAACAGAGCAAGACTCTGTCTTTTTTCTTTTTTTTTTTTTTTAAAAAGGACACACAGACACACACACACACACACAAACACTGAACTGAAAATTTCTCTGGAAGCCTAGGTCCTAAGCAGTATTATCCCCCAACTCCCTAATTCATGATCAAAAACTTGAAAAAAAGAACCTTGAAAATTTTTATAAGGAAATAAATTCCTTATAATCCCCACATCCCCAAATAATTAATAATAACTCTGTGCCATGTACTTTTCTGAGCAATTTACAAATATGATTTTATTTAATTCTTTCGCCAATCCTAGGGGTATTATTCCTGTCTCCATTTTATAGATGAAGAGAGGTTCAGCAACTTGACTAAAATCATATGATTTGTAAGTAGCAGAGTTAAGATTTACATCAGGCAGTTTGACTCCGGGAACCATACCCTACCAGATATGCTTCTCTGCTAACATTTTGATATTTATGTTTTCTATATATAAGTAGTTTTGTCCAACACTTGTCAGCATTAAAGATGATCATATTTTTATCTTATTTGATAGATAAAGTCATATCTTTTGTTTTCATTTGCATTTTTTATTGCCTGTAAGACCATACAATTTTGTCTGTTATTACCATATGTATTTTTTCCTTTGTGAATTTTTCAATTCATATTATTTACCTCTTTTTAAGGGGGCACTTTAGCATTTTTATTTAGTTTATGAGCTTTTTATATATTTAGGATCTAATCCCTTTGTCGTATTTGCAACATACATTTTACCGAGTTTGTTGTTTGCATTTTGCTTTTGTTTATGAAGTGTTCTGACAAATAGATGTTTTGAGTTTTTATATATTCCAATTTATTGCTTATTCCCTTTGCCATTCTTTCCATTATTTTTATGCTTGTTTGGTTCATTTTTAACATTACTGTAAGCAACTTTAGTAGAAAACACTGTACAGTGTTTATCATCTCTGTAGCAAATGTATACATGAATCTTTACAGAGTTGTAATGATTATTTCTTATGCCTTTTGTATATTTCAAGTAAACATTTTTATGTATTGCCATGTTCTACATTCTTGCTATTTTCATAGTTGTATGTTATTTTACCATGTTAACTAGTTAGATAGTGTTCTATCATGTTAATTTAGGCATTAACGTATTCATAGAATTACTAGGCATTAAATATATTGACAATGATCTTATTAGGTCATAAGAATATAAGTGATATTTGGTGTTTATAACATTTTCCTGAATTGCTCTTTTGAAATAGTGAATGGCATGTAATATTATCAGCTAAATACAAATAGTACCCCTTCAATACTGTCTTATCATTTTAGTTTTTTTCTAATTTAAAAAGCATGTAATGAATCCTTAATTTTCATGGCATGAATTGTTATCAGGGCTAGGTATTTTCCCATTCTTGATTGATTTACTATTTAAATTCTGTATTTTGACCTCATGTAAAATACTTTAACCAGAACGTTAAGAGACTGGGTCAACCTCAGGCAGTGCTAAAGCCTTTTAAAGACCAAGCAGCAGGCTGGTACTTAACTGAATCCATAACCTTTTTTCTTCCTTTTGAGAAATTGCAATTAAGACTTGGGCCGTTAGGTTAAACAATCTTTACATTGCTGTTTGTCACAAATTTCCTATAATGCTTTAAAACTTTTGAAAACCTTGTATTTTGGCATTTTTCCAATCTTATGACTTATTTTTCTTTTGATTTCAGAGAGCACTTTTTACAGTTGGCTAGAAGGTAATTTGAAACTTTAAAATAAATTTCAATGATGACTTTTTTTCTCATGAGATTAATTTTATGTCTACAAGATTCACATATGAAATTTTATTTCTAAGTCACTGCTTTTTCTTAGGTCTCTGTGTAGAAAAAAGAGCATTCTACAGACTTATATCTGGCCTACATGCAAGCATTAATGTGCATTTGAGTGCAAGATATCTTTTACAAGGTATGTGACGTTTACTTTTATTCAATTTACCACTCTTAATTTTAGATATTCTTAAAATTTTCCTGGCATTTACCTGAATGGGAAAAGATTGACCTGATTGAATATTAGGCAGTAAAAATTCACTCTTAAATGGTAGTAATCAGAAAGGTGGGAACTGTAGATACAATTGAACAGTTTAACATACTCTTAGCTCTCTTCATCTTCTTTTAAGAAGCTGCTCAAAATTGTCCATATCACTTTGGAAATATTCTTGTTTCCTTTTGGGAATTTAAATAGCTCCTAACAGCACAGTTTGCTATTTGATAGATATTACTGTATCAGAACCTTTTTATTTGTGTGCCCGTATCAGGCCTGGAGTTTAAATGGGTAAAAGCCTTTCCTGCTGCTGTTTATGCCTTAATACTGTTGAAAATGAGACTGTGGTTGATTTTCATCAGTACCATATTTCTTCTGGAATTAAAGTATCATAACTCTGAGAAACAAAATATAGAAACTTCCATTTTATTCACTGATTGCTTGATTGATTGAGACAGGGTCTCACTCTATTGCCCACTCTAGTGTGCAATGGCCAAAACTGGGGCTTAGCCTGGGAGGGCTCTTGGCTTTGCCCAGGAAAAAGTTTGAAGGCCTGCTGGTGGTGGCAAGGTACAGCAGCAGCAGAGGTACTGTCCCTCATGAAGGAGAGCTGCCCCATAGACAGTGTGCCCAGAGCAGCAGCTTGGAGGCAGTTCTGCAGCCATATTTATAGTCCACTTTTTATTATATGCAAATTATGAGGCAGATTATGCAGAAATTTCTAGGAAAAGGGTAGTAACTTCTGGGTCATTGCTATGGAAAGGGGTGGTAACTTCTGCATGTTGCTATGGGAATGAGAAACTGACATGGCACCCTGGTGGGTGTGCCTCATGGAAAGCTGCTTCAGCCCCCTCCCTGTTTTAGTTAGTTTTCAATTTGGTCCAGTGTGCTGAGTCCCACCTCCTGAGCCAAGTCCTACCTTCTACCTCATGACTACAGGAGCATGCCACCATGCCCAGCTAATTTTTTACAGTATTTTTTGTAGAGACAAGGTTTGGCCATGTTGCCCAGGCTGGTCTTGAACTCCTGGGCTCAAGTGATTTGCCCATCTTGGCCTCCCAGAGTACTGGGATTATAGCCGTGAGCTACTGTGCCCGGCCGTAACTTTGATTTTAAATGGCGGTAAACTCCATTAGTAATTTTACTGTTTTTTTTTTTTTTTTTTTTTGAGACAGCATCTTGTTCTGCCACCCAGGCTGGAGTGCAGTGGCATGATCTTGGCTCACTGTGACCTCTGCCTCCTGGGTTCAAGTGATTCTCCTGCCTCAGCCTCCTGAGTAGCTGGGACCACAGGCTCAGGCCACCACGCCCGGCTAATTTTTTGTATTTTTAGTAGAGACGGGGTTTCACCATGTTGGCCAGGCTGGTCTCGAATTCCTGACCTCAGGTGATCTACCTGCCTTGGCCTCCAAAAGTGCTGGGATTACAGGCTTGAGCCATTGCGCCTGGCCTAAACTGATTAGTAATTTTAGATCATCATTTCCAAATTGTGTGTTTAGGTTTTATGAATATGTTTATATTCAGAAGTTTGACTATTATTATTATTTTTCATCTTTAAAAAAGGAAATTTTATTATTTTCCATCACATGAATGAACTTAGAGGACATTATATTTGTCGAAATGAGCCAGACACAAAGATTATTTCATGATTCCACTTACAAAGGGATTCTAAAAATCTTATTGAAGTAGAGAGTAAAGTGGTGGCCACCAGACACCAAGGTATTTAGGAGACAGGAGGGTTTGAAAAGATGTTGATCAAAAAATACATAATTATAGTTAATAGAATAACTTCAAGAGATATTTTTGTACAGTGTAGTGACTATAGATCAAAATAATGTATTTGTAGTTTTGAAAAATGCTGACAGTGTCACTTGCTCTTGCCACAGAAATGTTAACTATGTGGCATAATTACCTAGAATTAAGCATTTGACAATGTATATATACTTCCAAACATTATGTTTTACAAAATAAATATACATTTATTGATTACAGATGGTAATGGTATGAAAGCCACTGAAAGTGCAGGCGTTGCTTATGGTCTTATGACTGGCCACTTTGTGAACACAATAAACAAGTTTGCATTAAAAAAACCCAGAAAATGGTTTAATCTAAAAGTTGCCATGATCTTCAAAATTTTTCCAGAGAAAATGACCAAGAAGTTGACTACAGTTAGGTGACTAAGAATATAAGCTGTAGACACCTTCACCCACTAAAAAAGAAGCACATAAAATAAGAGTGAGAAATTCTTCTGAGTTGTAGTATCAATATGGAAAAGAAATATTATTCCAGATTTCAAATCCACAGAGATCATTTTATTATTTTGCAGACTTTAAGATTCACACTTAAAAATAAAAGATTCTACATGGAAACATGTTGTGCTGTAAGTGTATCGTAGAACATTAAATTTAAAATTCTTCACTTACCATTAACTCTCCTAATACTTTAATTTCTATGATATATTTTCTAGCAAATTTGATATGTGTCTCACTTTGTTTAAGAATTTTTTTTTTTTTTTGAGACAGAGTCTTGCTCTGTTGCCCAGGCTGGAGTGCAGTGGCGCAATCTTGGCTCACTGCAACATCCGCCTTCCGGATTCAAGCAATTCTCCTGCCTCAGCCTCCTGAGTAGCTGGGATTACAGGCATGTGCCACCACGCGTGGCTGATTTTTGTATTTTTAGTAGAGAGGGGGTTTCACCATGTTGGTAAGGCTGGTCTCAAACTCCTGACCTCGTGATCCACCTGCCTTGGCCTCCCAAAGTGCTGGGATTACAGGTGTGAGCCACCACGCCTGGCCTGTGTAAGAATTTAATAAGATTTTCCTTTTACAAACAGAGGAAAACAATGCTAAGTTATTTAATCCTCTCACCTGTGGACAGGTTTGTCTTTTATCTTAATTAACTGATCTGAAAGTTATATTGATAAGCAAACTCTCTAGTTAAAACCAATTTTTGAGTGCATTAAATAAATACCAACTTTCTCATCAAAACCTACAAAGTACCATGTAAAATGACATGGCATGAAGACAACAGTGAGAAAACTGTAGCCATCACATAGAAAAAGAAGAAGAAGGGCTGTGATGAATACACAGGAGACGCATAATAGGACAAACAAAACTAAAGATAACTAGGAATTAAACAGAATTGCTCTTAAAATTCAGCAAGATTGGCCGGGCGCAGTGGCTCACGCTTGTAATCCCAGCACTTTGGGAGGCCGAGGCGGGCAGATCACGAGGTCAGGAGATCGAGACCACGGTGAAACCCCGTATCTACTAAAAATACAAAAAATTAGCCGGGCGTGGTGGTGGACGCCTATAGTCCCAGCTACTCCGAGAGGCTGAGGCAGGAGAATGGCGTGAACCCAGGAGGCGGAGCTTGCAGTGAGCCGAGATTGCGCCACTGCACTCCAGCCTGGGCAACAGAGCAAGACTCCGTCTCAAAAAAAAAAAAAAAAAAAAAATTCAGCAAGATTTAGCTTTGCAGCATGGAAAAATGATATCTCCACATGAAGAATCAATCTTATTTCTTCACTATTGATATTTTCCTTCTCTGACTTGAACTTACAAACTAACCGTAGCAGGAATGTTTATAGCTTATGGAGCATCTATTACACAGCAAGTACTGTGTGTTTGCTACATTTATATGTAAAAAACATCCTCATGACTTCTGAAGCATCCCTAGTTCTTACCTGAACAAATTGGCTCAATAAATATATAAATTTACTTATGTCAATTATAATGAGAATAAAATAAGTAAAAAAAAAATACAGGCTTATGTAGAATTCTTCAATTAGAAGAACAAATGGAATGTCCTAATTAAATAAAATATAATACACAATTTTAGAAATACATCTAAAAATTGTTTTGTATGCACTACTAAATTTTATAAAAATCATTCTTATTAGTCATTACCAGCTCACATAATGAATACCTCATAAACTATAAAAGAAAAAAATTATAAGAGACAAGAAAATTATAAGTCTAGCATGAGAACCAGGCAAAGAAAAACAGAAAATGTTCATGGGGAGATTCTGAATCATAAGTCAGAAGATTTTACAGTAATGAATTTAATAAAAAGCAGAGTATAGATTTGCTTTCAGCATTTTTTGAGGTTTTCAGTTTTCTAGTAAATTTGTCACCTTATTAAGATATTTATTTTGTTCCAATATTGCTCTATTCTTCTGAAAACAGGTACAAACTCATACTTACCCAAACACACTTACTCTATAATTTTCTTGCACCTAAGGTGTATTTTTAGAGTAATATATGTCCATAGCTAACTCTATGTAAATCAGAACTAAAATTCTGTATGTTTGCAGGCAGAGAGACCACATGTTCAAAGAAAAATACGTAGCAATTTTTTTTAAATGTTTAAGCAGAACTCAGAATTTTAAGACTCAGGATTTTATTTATATTTATAAAAAATTTTTATTATACCCATAAAAATGACCCTATAATCAATAGCAACTTAATTGTACATTTTAAAGTAACTAAAAGTGTAGAATTGATAGAAACTTCATTTGCCCTGATGTGATTAATACATAAATTATATGCCTGTATCAAAAGATGCCATATATGGCATCAATATAAACAGATACTATGCACCTGCAAAAATTAAGAATGATTTTTATTATTAATAAGACTTGCTTTCTCAGTAAAACATTGAATTCGTTATAAGGATGGGTTCTAGAAAATAAAATATTAAGGCCGGGCGCGGTGGCTCAAGCCTGTAATCCCAGCACTTTGGGAGGCTAAGGCGGGCGGATCACGAGGTCAGGAGATCGAGACCATCCTGGCTAACATGGTGAAACCGCGTCTCTACTAAAAATACAAAAAATTAGCCGGGCGTGTTGACGGGCGCGTTGACGGGCACCTGTAGTCCCAGCTACTCGGGAGGCTGAGGCAGGAGAATGGCGTGAACCCGGGAGGCGGAGCTTGCAGTGAGCCGAGATCGCGCCACTGCACTCCAGCCTGGGGGACAGAGCGAGACTCCGTCTCAAAAAAAAAAAAAAAAAAAAAAAAAAATTAATATAAAACTATTAAAGGCTAAATTGTGAAAAACCATTTTCTTGGTTGTTATTATATAATTTAAAATGCAAAATGAAATTAACTTCTATAGGCATGAATAACCTAATATAATTAAAGTAAAAATTGTCAAATTCAGTTTTAAATATTTAATTCTTCTTCCTTCTTAGAGACCTGGTTAGAAAAGAAATGGGGACACAACATTACAGAATTTCAACAGCGATTTGATGGAATTTTGACTGAAGGAGAAGGTCCAAGAAGGCTTAAGAACTTGTATTTTCTCTACTTAATAGAACTAAGGGCTTTATCCAAAGTGTTACCATTCTTCGAGCGCCCAGATTTTCAACTCTTTACTGGAAATAAAATTCAGGATGAGGAAAACAAAATGTTACTTCTGGAAATACTTCATGAAATCAAGTAAATTATATATTAAAATTTATACATTAATAGAAGAGTGACAATTAATGTAAAGGATACATTTTTTTTTTTTGAGATGGGGTCTCCCTCTGTTGCCCAGGCTGGAGTGCAGTGGCACGGTCATGGCTTACTGCAGCCTCGATCTCCTGGGCTCAAGCAGTCCTCCCATCTCAGCCCAAGTAGCTGGGACTATATGTGCAAACCACCACACCGGGCTAATTTAATTTTTGTATTTTTTGTAGAAATGGGGTTTCGCCATGTTGTCCAGGCTGGTCTCGAACTCCTGGGCTCAAGTGATCCACCCACCTTGGCCTCCCAAAGTGCTGGGATTACAGGTGCAGGCCACTGTGCTCTTCCTAAAATTTTTAATATTCATTTAGAGAAAGGAAAACTATTTAGAACATAATTAAAAGTTAATTTTGCTCATAGATCTTTTCAGATTGAATTTTGCTTTTGTTTTTATTTTGATTTGGGTACTGAGAGGCACACATTTTTAGTTTTAAGAGCCATTCTTTTAGCATTTGATAATGTATTATTTTCATGTTTATTTGAACAAATTGGATTTGGGGTCAAATTTCTGTATTATGCAGTTAGAATCGAGATTTGAGGTTTGAAGATAAGAATTTGTTTTGGGGCATCGGAGTGTTGGTTTTACTATGTTTTCTCCTCTTCATTTATCACGACTAGTAAAATGTTGTATTAGCAGGACTTTTAGTATTTATAACACATGAAAATGAATATTCTCTGTTTTAAAATGCAGGTCATTTCCTTTGCATTTTGATGAGAATTCATTTTTTGCTGGGGATAAAAAAGAAGCACACAAACTAAAGGTAATTATTTTATACTTAATTGTTTGATACAAACTGATTAACACTTATGCAGATATGAATATAAACCCATATATAGTACTCATAGAAGTAGAGAGTAGGCCAGGTGCAGTGGCTCAGGCCTGTAATCCCAGCACTTTGGGAGGCTGAGGTGGGAGGATTGCTTGAGCCCTGGAGTTCAAGACCAGCTTGGGCAACATTGTGTGAAACCCTGTCTTTAATTAAAAAAAAAAAAAAAAAAAAGTAGAGAGTAGAATGATGGTTACCACAGGCTGGGGGTGGGGGGTGGATGGGGAAAAAGGAGATGTTGATCCATGGGTACGAAGTTTCAGTTAGGGAGAATAAGATTTAGTGATCTACTGCACAGAATGGTAACCATGGTAATAATGCATTGTATATTGCAAAATTGCCGAAAGTGTAGATTTTAAGGTTTCCACTATACAAAAAATGATTAAGTATGTGAACCGATGGATTTGTTAATTAGCCTGATTTAATCACTTCATATTGTAAATGTACATTAAAACATCACATTGTATCCATAAACATACAATTTTTGTCAATTAAAAAACACATGTATATATACTTAACAGTATATCTTGATATAAATCTTGAAATTAAGAAAAAATCAGAGTCGTAATCTTTCTTTTCCTCAAAAAAATCAAGTCCAAAGTCTATTTTGCATTATATTCAAAGTAACACTGATATCTGTATATTGCTGTACACTTTCTAGATGCCTTTCACATTGATGATCTCATGTAATAAATAGAGGTAATAAAGGAAGTGGATCCAATGCATGAGTAGCGTATTAGTCTGTCTTTTGCTGAAGAGAATTCTGAAGATGATATTGTTGAATTAAAGGATCTTCATTAGTGGGAGAAGGCACAGTGTGATGTTTTGTCACTCCTCTTTTTTTATTGTTGTTGAGAAAGGATCTCTCTCTGTCACCCAGGCTGGAGTGCAGTGATACAATCACGGCTCATTGCTACCTTGAAATTCTGTGCTCAAGCGATCCTCTTGCCTCAGCTTTCTGAGTAGCTTGAGTAGCTGGGACCACAGGCATGTACCACCATGCCTGTCTAATTTTTTTTTTTTTTTTTTTTTTTTTTTAGTACAGACAGGGTTTTGCTATGTTGCCCAGGCTGGTCCCAAACTCCTAGGCTCAAGTGGTCCTCCCACCTCAGCCTTCCAAAGTGCTGGGATTACAGACGTGAGCCATTGCACCCCCTGCCGTTCATCTTATTCACTGGGAATTAAAGACAGTTGTGAATACCAGTGTGCAGCTGGGGAAAGAACAGATTCGATACCCCACAGAATGGGGTCTGGTCATTGTCTTGCCTCTTAATAGGGTCTAACCTCAGGCAAGACCATTTCTGAGTATGTATTTGCCTCATAATGCTATAAATATCAAACATTACCAGGAAGATTTATTACACACTCATGTGCACAGCACGATTTTTTGTCATTAAAAGGAAAGAGAGCTTCCACCCTCAAGGGATTTCCAGAGGGGGTCAAGTAAAATTATATTTCTCTTCTCTCTTACAAAGTTCTACTGGTAAGTAAAGGCAGGTGGCCCTCCGTACTACTGGGTATATATATATACACACACACACACACACACACACACAAATTATATATATGTACATATGAAATCATATATATATATATCACGGAATCTTTGTAGAGTAATATTATTGAGTAGTTTTTTTTAAAGTAGGTTTAAAATTAGTACATCTTGCTTGGGTGTCATCTGGTCATAGAAAAATAGTAAAAATAAAGTTAGTACCTCTTACTGAACAGGTACTGAAACACAAGATAGAGAATATTGTTAAGATATGGTAACAATCATTTGGGCTTTGTCTTAATAAAGATACCAGATATAGATAGATATGATAGATATGTATAGGTGGATTTCTATACAAATATGTCTGATTTCATACATATTGTATATGTATTTTTGTTTTTTTAAGAGATAAGGTCTTATTTTGTCACCAGAGTGGAAGTGCAGAGGCATAATCATAGCTCACTGCAGCCTGGAACTCCTGGGTTCAAGCCATCTTCCCACCTCAGCCTCCTGAGTAGCTAGGTCTACAGGCTGGCACCACTATGCCCTGCTAACTTTTAAAATTTTTTTGTTGAGTTGGGGTCTCACTATGTTGCCCAGGCTGGTCTTGAACTCTTGGCCTCAAGCAATCCACCTGTCTTGGCCTCCGAAAGTGCTGGGAGTACAGGTGTGAGCCACCACCATACCCACCCTGATTTCATCAAAATATTTACAAAAATCTTCCTCTGCTTTTTATTCTTTCTTTCTGTAATGAAAGAACCTGATTTTATGCACTCAGTTTTTTTGCAGTTAGATAATACTTATTCTTGACTTCCCATCTACCTCCTACTTGAAGCATTCTTGCTACAAATACATACCTCAGTGCTTATATAATCTGCCTAAACAGCTTCCAGGAACTAGAAAGTGAGGGGGAAGATGCTGTAATAAGACTTCTTTTTTTCCTACTATTTTCAATATGTTCCTTTTTTTTTTTAGTTTACTTGCCGCTTTATTGGAAAGTGTTCTGGCATCAGCTCTTTTTAAATCGTGCAGATTAGAAAGATTTCTCACAATGTTTTAATTTGATCAAAACTTGGAAACACTCACCTTTAATGTCCTATGAAGTTTAGGTAGAGAGTCTTGATGTAACAGAATTTTTCTGAATCTTTTACAGGAAAGATGTAAAAAACAAAACATGCTACTATCAAAGATTTACTTTTTTAAAAAGTAGTTTCTGGTAAACATCAATTTGAACAGTCATATTTATAAATTAATTTAAAAAATCTCATCTTGTTTCCTTAGTACCCTATCAATGTATGGTTAGAAATAGAGGACTTGTATGAAGGACAATTATTTAGCATTCAATTCAAATAGAATACAATCTCATTTGAAGACTTGTAAAGCATTTGAGAATTTGGGCAAGAATTGGTCAGTTGGTTTCACTGAATATAAATCACAGCATGCTTGATCATTCTATTGACTGGCTGTAATTTAAAGTGATGACCTAAAACTGTATGTCTAAACAAGGAAAATCTGTAAGTGATTTAGGTACTGGTTATTTTAAGGACCGTACATTTTTCTAACCTGAGATAATTAGGGGATATACTCAGGTTATATTGTACATAATTGTTATTTGTTAAGTCACAAGGATTTTCTCCTGTGAAATCCTTACTAATTTTTACTAATTTGATCTAGTAAATTTCTAGCCTATTAATTTGGTCCTAGCATATTAAGTTCACTTAAGCAGAAGATGCATGCTATTTGATGTGCTTGGTTTTAATTTTACAATGTTTATTTGGCTATTGTAAGCAGCCATGCCTGCTCTCTGTACATGTCATACAAAGACTTACTCAAGAGCTGTCACATTCAAGTATTTGGATTAACGTAGAATCAAACATTGAAATTAGCGTCTACAAAAGCAAGCACAGTCTTTTAGAACAGAGGCTTCCAACTCTCACAAGTATGAGAGTCTTATACTCAGGGACTTTCAAGCCTCTTCTCATGACAGAGTATTTTTAGTATCTGTTAATTTTGGAAATATGATTGCCAAAAAGCCACCATGCATTTAGTAACACTTTTAAAGTAAAAGTTGTGTTTTATTGATCATAACATTTCTATCCATTTGGAAATTTATAGTGCATACATGTGAGCTATTTATTCTGTGATATACAGTCTTGTCTCTATGTGGATTCTGTAGATCCTCATAATAACTATTAACTCTTCTAGAAGTCAACAGCTCATAGGATGGGAACATGTTCTTTAGAGTAACTTTATTACTCTGTTATTATTGTTAAAAGTGTGATTTTTCTTTAAGTTTTGGTCAATGCTCTAGTTTAAAGGAAACCTAAAATCAGATCACAGAATCTTTGTAGAGTAATATTACTGGTTAGTTTTTTTTAAGTAGGTTTAAAATTAGTACCTGTTGCTTGGATGTCATGTGGTCATAAAAATAAAAAAAATAGTACCTCTTACTGGACAGGTACTGAAACCAAGATAGAAAATATTATTAAGATATGGTAACAATGAACAATTTGGGCTTTGTCTTAATTAATAAAGATATTACATCTTAGATCCTATTAAAACTTTTTTTCATGTTACAGCTGTTTGAAAGTCACAAACGAATAAAGCATGTTGGGAAAGTCTGTCTCCAGAGCAAATTGAGGTTTCCTTTGAATAGTGGGTTCCAATCATTGATTTATTCCTATTTTAGATTTGTGGTCCTGCCTTCATCTAGTTGAGCCTAGTGTGTGGTTTATCACATTAGAAAAAGAGAAATAATGTGTGCTCCCTAAATTATAGGCCAATTTGTATAATGGATGTTCTATCTGAGATGTATGTCAAATTTCCTGCTAAGAATACTGTAAGCTTGAGATTCCCCTCTTAGTCCAGTACAGGAGTCTCTTGGAGGATCAGTTGGTAATTTCCATTGCAGGAAAAGAAGGATGTGTTCTTGGCTTCCTTTCTTTTTTCCATATTCCTTAAGGACATATACTATGTTTAGATTAGCTGGATGCATGTCACCCTGTTATAAATGATATAATATTCTAGGGTTCATGGATGTATACATATGTATTAAAAGCATAAAAACAAAAAGGGAACAATGCCAAATTCAATATAGTAGTAGAGGGTGGGATATGGGACTTGAGAGATAACATGAGGGGCTTCGATTGTACTTGTGACAAATTTTTCTAAAACTTGGTAGTGGGTACATGGCATTCACTATATTTTATATATTTTTGCATGTTAATAGTAATAGTAATGTTAATATTAACAAAGGAAGACCTGATTGTTTTACCTTATTCACACCAGAAAGAAGGGCTGTAGTTGAACTATTATGAAACCAAAGGGCCGGCCACTGTGGCTCACGCCTGTAATCCCAGCACTTTGGGAGGCTGAGGCGGGCGGATCACAAGGTCAGGAGATTGAGACCATCTTGGCTAATATGGTGAGACCCTGCCTCTACTAAAAATACAAAAAAAAAAATTCGCCGGATGTGGTGGCGGGCGCCTGTAGTCCCAGCTACTCAGGAGGCTGAGGCAGGAGAATGGCGTGAACCCGGGAGGCGGAGCCTGCAGTGAGCGAGATCCCCCCACTGCACTCCAGCTTGGGTGACAGGGTGATACTCCCTCTCAAAAAAAAAAAAAAAAAAAAAAGAAACCAAAGGATTTTTTTTTTTGCTTTCCACTCCTGCGTTCTTCCCTCATTCCCTCCCTCCATTCCTTCTGGTAAATGATGCTCTCTAACTCTGTCTCACCCTCCTTTCTCTACCTATTGACATATAGTTAATCACCTACAATGGACACCTTGACAAAGTTATTTTGTATATTTTTGCAGATAGTTTAGCTTTGGAGTCAGACAGGCCTGGTTTCTAAGTTTTTTGTTTACTAGATATGGGAATTTAGGCAAGTTACCTAAACACTCTGAATCTTGATTTTACATTTATTAGGTGTAGATTATAATAATATCTACCTTTGGATTTGTAGTGAAGATTAAATGAGATTGTATATGTAAGCATCTGGTATGTAGAACCAATGAATATTAGTGCTGTTCTCATTTTTGGTTCCCCATAGTACCTTGCATAGTGTTAGGCACATAGAACGTGCTCAGCAAATACTTACTAATTGACTGTATATTACATCTCAATAAAATTTTGTTAAATTGTTTTCAGGAGGACTTTCGACTGCATTTTAGAAATATTTCAAGAATTATGGATTGTGTTGGTTGTTTTAAATGTCGTCTGTGGGGAAAGCTTCAGGTAAGCAAATCTAGTCATTCCTATTTCTCATTTACCCTTTGCATGAATAATTTTCTAATTTTTCTTTTTTTCTTATTTCTGTTATAGACTCAGGGTTTGGGCACTGCTCTGAAGATCTTGTTTTCTGAGAAATTGATAGCAAATATCCCAGAAAGTGGACCTAGTTATGAATTCCATCTAACCAGACAAGAAATAGTATCATTATTCAATGCATTTGGAAGGTTAGTTTGAATGTACTGAAATGCTTCTGGTAGCCAAGTAAGTCTAAAGCAACATATATGCTTTCAGAAAAAACTGGGTAAGGAATATCCTTTTTATTTTATTTATTTATTTATTTTTGAGACGGCGTTTTGGTCTGTAGCCCAGGCTGGAGTGCAGTGGCGTGATCTCGGCTCACTGTGACCTCTGCCTTCTGGGTTTAAGCGATTCTCCCAGCTTAGCCTCCCAAGTTGCTGGGATTACAGGTGCGTGACACCACGCCTGGCCAATGTGTGTGTGTGTGTGTGTGTGTATTTTTAGTAGAAACAGGGTTTCACCATGTTGGCCAGGCTGGTCTTGAACTCCTGATCTCAGGTGATCTGCCCGGCTCCACCTCCTGAAGTGCTGGATTACAAGCATGGGCCACTGTACCCAGCCAGGAATATTTTTTTTGAAGAAATCATTTCATTACAGAATTATGGGATATTATGAAATACCTCAAGTATGTAGACATATACATTTAGTACATGATGGTCTTTATTTTCATCTATTGACTTTTATAATCATAATTAGGGCCAGGCACGGTGGCTCATGCCTGTAATCCTAGCACTTTGGGAAGCCGAGGTGGGTGGATCACTTGAGGCCAGGAGTTCGAGACCAGCCTGGCCAACTCTACTAAAATTACAAAAAATTAGCCAGGCATGGTGGAGCATGCCTGTGGTCCCAGCTACTCGGGAGGCTGAGGCAGAAGAATCGCTTGAACCCGGGAGGCAGAGGTTGCAGTGAGCCGAGATCATACCACTGCACTCCAGCCAGGGCAACAGAGCAAGACACCATCTCAAAAAAAAAAAAAGTGTGTATATGTATATATAAAATCATAATTATAATTACTGATTGAATTTTAATATTCATCTTACCGAATTTGTACATTAAAAATTGCTTAAAAGCAGTTTTTTTTGCTATCCAATTATTTTTGTGATAGTGGTAGAAAAATCATGTTGTTTAACATAGGTGTACATGTAAATCTCTTTGTGAATTCACCATTATATAAAAAGGTTAATTCTTTTTAAAATAATTATTTCCTATCAAAGTGATTAAAGAAAAGCATGAAATAAGGAACTTACATTAAAATATTTAAGTACAGATGCATTTCCTTTTGGCCTATCTTGCAAGAAATGCTGAGATTTATAAAAATTAACATTTTTTAAAGGACTACATTTCCTCATTTGAAAAATATTACAATTTTGGACTTGAAATAATTGACCTTCAGAATTGTGTCTCTAGGACCCAGGGGCTAGATAGTTAATATTTCATTGATTATTCTATTTTTCATGATTGAGAGCAGAGCTAAGTGCACTTAAAATAAGGAACAAAATTTACTTTACAAAAATTAGTGAAAACAGTGTAGTCATACATTTAATATTCTTAGTCTTTATAGGCCAATAGCATTGATTCTTTCTACATTTACTAAATATGGTGTATTTTAAGTATTCATATGCTTATGCATTTAAAAAGTTATATTTCTGTGTTTATATACTTTATACTTATGTACTTTAATATTAAGCATATGAATACTTTTATGAATACTTATACCTAAATATTGTAATATTTGTATACTTACATATTTTATACCAAATACTATATACTTGAATATTAAGGGAGTATACTTATGAATGCTTAAAATACAGAAGTATTTTAATACTTATGTATCTCATACTTACGTATTTGATTGATTGATTGACTGACGTGACCTCAGCTTACGAAAACCTCCACCTCCCAGGCTCAATAGATTCTCCCACCTTAGTCTCCTGAGTAGCTGGGATACAGGCACACGCCACCATGCCTGGCTAATTTTCTTCTTTTTCATAGAGAAAAGGTTTTGCCACATTGCCCTTGCTGGTCTCAAACTCCTGGACTCAAGTGGTCTGCTCGCTTTGGCCTCCCAAAGTGCTGGGATTACAGACATGAGTTACTGCATCTGGCTATTTTATTTATTTAAAAGAATTTGGTTTTTTAGAGATAGGATCTGGCTATGTTGCCCAGGCTGGAGGGCAGTGGCATGATCATAGCTCACTGTAACCTTGAACTCCTGGGCTCAAGCAGTTCTTCTACCTTGGGTTTCCAAGTAGCTACGACTACATGGCACACACAGCCATGCCTGGCAATTTTTAATTTTTTTTTGTAGAGACCAGGTCTCCTTGTGTTGTCCAGGCTGTTCTCAAATTCCTGGCCTCAAGCAGTTCTCCCGTCTTGGCCTCAAAAAATACTGGGATTACAGGAGCGAATCACTGCATCTGGCATATGTATTTAAATACTTTTAAAATAATGAATTTCTAGACATTAATATCTTAGTTTTACCATGTCAAATTAAGAACTAAAATATATTAAAATACATTAAATGGTTTATGCACCTTAAATTTATTGAAATAAATTACTTTAAAAATGTTGTTTTAAAATGCAAAGTGAATAACTTTTACAGATAAAATTTATCTAAAATTTATCTAAGATGGTTTCTGAGTGAAATATTTTTTGGTTACAGAATTTCTACAAGTGTGAAAGAATTAGAAAACTTCAGGAACTTGTTACAGAATATTCATTAAAGAAAACAAGCTGATATGTGCCTGTTTCTGGACAATGGAGGCCAAAGAGTGGAATTTCATTCAAAGGCATAATAGCAATGACAGTCTTAAGCCAAACATTTTATATAAAGTTGCTTTTGTAAAGGAGAATTATATTGTTTTAAGTAAACACATTTTTAAAAATTGTGTTAAGTCTATGTATACTACTACTGTGAGTAAAAGTAATACTTTAATAATGTGGTACAAATTTTAAAGTTTAATATTGAATAAAAGGAGGATTATCAAATTCATATGTTATAAAAATGAATGTTCTAAGTCTCTCAAACTAGCGTTTTGTGTAATAATATGTAATATAAATAAAACTGTGGTAAATGTGACAAACATTTAATAAGAAAATGCTAAGGAGGCCTCATGAATGACCCATAATTACCAACGTAGAATTTTTCAGTACATTTAGGGTTGCTGGATTTAGCAAATAAAAATAAAGATTGCCCAGTTAGATTTGAATTTCAGATAAACAATTAGTTTTTTAATATATTACATGGAATATTTGGAAAATACTTATACTAAAAAATTATTTGTTTGAAATTCAAATTTAACTGGGAGTCTTGTATTTTATCTGGCAATCCTAAAATACATTGGTATGAAACAAATCACTTTTAGAAGTATATTGCTATTTTGATTGGGTTGTTTTTGTGTGTAGAAACGTACAATAACAACTCAAAGGCACAGGAGATTTCTAAACATTGTGAAAAGTTGAATAGATTATGTATTTATTCTCATAATACTTTCACTAATACTAAATAAAATTTGGGGAACACTTTTTATTTTTATATAATTTCCACTTTACAGAAAAGTTTCAAAAATAGTACAAAGAGCTCTCTTACCCAGATTCACTAATTGTTCATGTGTGCTTTATCTTTCATGCTTTCTCTGTACACACACACACACACACACACACACGCACATGCACACACACAAATTTTCCCTCAATCATTTGAAAGTCAGTTACAGGCATCATGCCCCTTTAACCCTAAATACTTCAGTGTGTAATACTGAGTAATTGCTAAAAATGATTTTCTCAGAAAAAAAAAAAAAAAAAAACAAACTCCCACAATTCTGGAACTATAATACTGTAAGCCTTAGAATAAATAATAATTTCAAGTTCCAATCTAAAGTTCTTTTTGAGTTTTGTTGCCCGTTTTTTGCTTGATGTGTATAGTAATAGGGTAGGCTATTTATTTTATTAAAATTGTTTTTAGAGACAAGGTTTTGCTTTGTTGCCCAAGCTGGAACTTTAACGACTGGGCTGAAGTGATCTTCCCACCTCAGCCTCCCAAGTAGCTGGGAATACAGGTGTCTGGCACCATACCCAGTTTCATTTTTGTTTTTTATACACAAAGTTCATTTCCTTTGTCTCCCTAAAACTGAACTGTAATTTTGGGAGGTTTTCATTAGTGGAAGCTCTTCATTTATAAAGCTATTTGAAGGGGTTTAGAAATTTATATCACATGGTAATTGTAGAGAAAAAGAAGCTATATACCTCAAAATCATGTGCCCTCTTTACATATGTCTTATCAGGTATAACATGTTGAAATGTCACATTATTAGTAAAGTGGGGTTTATTTATATAGTGGTTAAGAAATGTCAGTTTACACTGCTGTATACTTTTTCTTCTGTGTCCCTAAGGCCTGGTACAGTGCCAAGCACATACTTGGTATCCAGTAAATATCTGTTGGATGAATGTATGCATATGTATTCAGTATATTTTAAATGAATAATCACAGAGCTAAGTTTAATAATTTGTCCTGTTTTCCTCTGTCGCTTCATTTTTCTCTAAGGCAGGAAAGGAAAGACATTAACCCATTAATTAAGTCAATCCTCTTGGAGACTCAAAAGACTATGGAGTGATCCCTCTATATAAAATAAAGTGTGGGTTCAAATGGCCATTTTTTGTGTGTCCCTCTCTCTCATCTTATGCTTCCCTTCCTTTTTTTTTTGGAGACGGAGTCTTGCTATGTCACCCAGGCTGGAGTGCAGTGGCGCGATCTTGGCTCACTGCAAGCTCTGCCTCCCGGGTTCATGCCATTCTCCTGCCTCAGCCCCCTGAGTAGCTGGGACTACAGGCGCCTGCCACCACGCCCGGCTAGTTTTTTTTTTTTTTTGTATTTTTAGTAGAGGCAGGGTTTGTCTCACCGTGTTAGCCAGGATAGTCTCGATCTTCTGACCTCATGATCCGCCTGCCTCGGCCCCCCAAAGTGCTGGGATTACAGGCGTGAGCCACCGTGCCTGGCCTCTTTTTTTTTAACCGCCCATGTTTTTGAAGGAATATTCTTACCTCTACTTTGTCACCTTCCACTGGCTCCTTAACTAAAATCTGCCATTTGGCTCTGTAGTTAACAGTCCCTTCCTGTGAAGTCTAAAATCTTAATTCTAAATCCACAGTTTAATTCACAAGCTATTACTTGACTTTTTTTCTGTATTTGACATTTTTGACAACCCCTACTTTAAAGATTTATTCCCTTGATTTCTTACATTTGCTCACTCCTGAACAACCCCCCCCTCCCTTTTGGCCTCTTCATTTATTCCTTAAATGTTATTCCTCAGACCTCCATTTTTTTTTCCTCTTAATCATAACACCACTTCTCACGCTTGGGTAATTTCAATTCAGCAGTTCCTAAATCCTTACCTTTAGCCAAACTCCTCAATCCATCTGCCTGTTGCACTTTACTTGGTTGTCCCAGAGACACTTGTGTGTGTCTTAAAACATTCATTCTCTGCAAAACCTACTCTAATGCCTGTGTCCCTTACTTTGGTTAATTTTAGAACCATTATATTCTAAGTTTTCCAGGCTTATTCCTTTCCTCCACCTTCCCCTATCATTTAGTGTCTAAGTTTTACTGATTTTATCTCCACCTCTTTGATACATCACTCTTTCATCTTCATTGCTATTATTAATACCTACAGTACTAACCTGCCTCCTATACCTAGCTGGTCTCCTCTCTGTTGCTCAGTGTTACCACAGCAGGCTTTATAGAAGCACTCTGACAGTGTTAATCCCTAATACCCTTCAGTGACTTCAGGAACTTTCAGGAGAAAGCCAAACTCCTCTGTTTGGTGTACAAGGTCTTCTGATGTGTGATGTGTTTCCTCCACCGAATGTTGTGGTGAAACAGACTTACAGTTCTTCAGAAGCCACATTTGGCCAGGCCTCCCACCTTGGTAAATGCTGTACTCTTTGCATCAAGTGTGCTAGTCATCCTTCCCCACTTGGAAAATTCCTATGCATCTTGCAGGCCTGACATAAGCATTTTCTCTGTGAAACCTCCTTTGCTCCACTCAAGGAGAGTCATCTAACTTCCACTTTCGTGTCACCACTGTAATTACAACCTACCTCTATTGTATGTCACTTACATTGTACTGTATTGTTTTATTTTTCAAAAGTCTTCTTTACTAGAATGTGAGCTCAAGGGCAGGAAAAGGAACCTTTTTATTTTTTGCATCTCTGTAGCATAGTTTTTGGCATATGAATGTTTAATAAATGTTTGTTGAAGAAATTAATTTTAAAGTGACATCTTTATTATATTAGAGGTCCTACCTATATTCCAAATACTTTCACTGCCTTCACTTTACAGCAAGGGTCAGTAGAGTCCGAAGGATTTGTAGACTTTAGGGGGTCAATAAAGCTGAAATTGTATTCAAGATTTGGTGTGGTTTTTGGTGGGTCATGAAAGGGGTCTATTCTGGGAAAAAAAAGGAACTTCTTTCATGGGAAAAGGCAGCATCATTGAGGAATTTCTTGAATAATCAAATAATACCTTCCTAGGATTATAAGGTAGATAAATGGATTCCTGTTTAAGATTCTAAAGGGAAGGGAAGAAGTGTTATAAATTATTTCATATAACAATTTTTCTTAGCTTAATGTTTGAATAAATAATAAAAATTTTGTACTATCATCTAATAACGTATTGGCATTTTAAACTGCATGGCACTTCATGTCAAACTGGTGTATATTAAGTGATATGACATCCAGATGTAAGTAATTATGAGATCGCTAAAGGCAAGCTATCATTTGTAACTCCTGATTTTTTTTCTTTTTTTTTTTTTGTGGTAGCACTATGTTCTTATCCTTATATGATAGAAACTCAGTATAGTCCATTATAAGAGATGAAGAAAACCAGAACTCTAAATAAAAGCACAAACACTTTTATTTTTAATAGTGTTTTGTCACAATTTAGTGAAACAACAAATAAATACATTCATTGGCCACAGCTATACTTTTACAACCAGTTTGAAACTGATTATATAGCTGAGAAACACTGTTAAACAATAAAAAAGGCAGCTATGCATAAAAAAGCCACTTTAGCTATAAATTACATTTTCCATAAAACTACAACCAACTACAATGAGTGGTAAAAGTTTCAAAATTAATGGCCACCCAAGTGAAATGATGAAAACAAGTACTGCTAATCACTATAGAATTACACATTTAAGTAATGAAATTCACTTTTTAATGAACAAAAACGAAGGTTTGATATTGTCATCATGTGCTTCAGTGCAGGATGAACAGGGAATCGGTAGCCCTTTGATTTTATAAACAACTCCTTTCGAGACCAAACTTAAAGTGCTCCTAGTGCTTTGGAATTTTTAAGCAAAGATTGGGCCAGAGTGTATCTTTATTTGTCTTTGGTGATGTGTTAGATGTGTATGAGGAGACAAATGCAAGAATTTGGGTACCCTAGTCAGTGATAAGAATAAACTTACAAACCTCAAATTTGGAACAATCAACTAATGCAGCAGAAAGAACCAAGTTATTTTATCTGAAAAATTTTTAAAAAGTAATCTGTTAGTTTGGTCAAATAGGAACATTATCGAGGGCAGCCTTACTAGAAAAACTTTATCACCTTGAACCCCAAGGATTAACAAAGACAACATATCTTTTCAGACAGCTCTAGATGATTAGATACCTAACATTATTAGCAAAATAAACAGTTGGCATTCTGAGAAGAAATCTAACAATTGAAGTTGTAATAAAAGTACGCTTTTGTCACATAATACCATAGGTAACTATACTATACATTTTTAAATAATTTGGTTACAATGAGAGAACTTATAAACAAACCCAAAAGAAGTAAGTATATGCTTCTGATTGAATACAAAGTCATTTTGTATCATAAAAAAGAAATTTATTTGTCTGTGTACTGGCCTCCCAAAAGATAGAAAGCATTAACAATTTCAATTTTTCCTTAGGGTTTCAACCTAGTGTTATACTTTTGTGAAGTTATTGTATCAGTTGTTAAAAAGTTGAAGTACATTTTAAGTTAGAGAGGAAATAACATTCTAATCAAAGTATAAAACAGAAAAGGATAGTCGTATTAGTACCAGTTCTGAAGAAATAGATAGCAGACAATTGTAGTTTGTCTTTGAGCATGTTGTGACAACTTCCCAATGTTGCTTGTTCCCTTGGCATCTTGAGGTATTCAGCATCTACTTCTTTCCACATAGACACTGGTACAAAGTGCATTTTAAAATTCTGTATTATCTTAGCCTACCATTTTCTTTTTTTTTTAGATTTGGGATAGGACATTTAAGACAGTTTTAATGTAATTCTAAAAGTACTCCAATATTGTTAATCTGTGGTTTTATACTTACCTAGTTTGTACATTTACTTAAGTTTGCTCATTTAGTCTAATGCTGGAATTAATTTGAATTCAATTTAATTTGGCTTTTCCCATATACAAGATATAAAAATGTGGAAATCATAGGAGGAATTATATGTCTCACAAAGTATTGCACTTGAGTTCACTGCAATAATGTATCATGATTTCATTTACCTGAGGACAATCCTGATTCACTAGGTAAGACCAGCTATATCATGCTTCACAGAAATCAAATGCTTTTGAAAATATATTTATGTTTTAATTTAGAATTATACATCTTGTGAATAATTCTTAAATGCATCTCTAAACTTGTTTAGTCCCAAGAAGTTTCTACCAAAATCTCCCTTTGCAAAAGTCACTATTGCTTTCTTCAAGAATCATGCTTAAACTACTACATATATCTCAATTACACAAAATAATCAACTGACCAATTCTACTCAAAATAGCCACACAATTTTCACTGGTATATTTTCCTCTTGAAATTATTGTGGCTCTCCAAAGAACACTGCTGGCCGTAACTAATGGATTACTACTATTATTTGTTTAAAATGATTGAATTTCAGTCGCTATTTTAAAATCATGCTTAAAAGAACTGTCTTCAATGATTACACATTTTCAGTAGATTTTTATAAAGAATGATACATTTTTATGCCTTAACTCTGTGCACTGTTCACACTATAAAATTTTTATTAAGATTTCTGTATAGAGCATACCAATGAATATACAGGCTTTGATTTTCATAGGAAAATTACCTTCCAGTTTGGTGTACAATATAGTATTCCAGTGTGAACATTGGCATATGACTTTGGGGACTGCAGTGACTCAGAACAAAGATAAAAGTGCACATATGCATTTGATGTTCCAAAGTCAGGATTTTTGGAGGCCATCAAGTGCCTTAAGATCTCTCTTTTCTCCTACTCCAAACTTTCCATTTTACTTCATTTTACTATGAAGAGGTCAAAAATAATAGCTGTGTTCTTTACTAAACACAGCCACACTTCCAGATTTTGTTTTCAGTTGCAACAGATAATGGAATGTTTATGTAGATGGAATTTAAACACATTGAGTATACACATTTATGAAAAACAACTCAAGAATCATGACTTGGTGATGCTGTCAGTTTTGTGGTGTCACATACAAGCTATGATGATTGTTCAAATCTAAATTACTACAAGTAAAGAGCAAAGGAGCAGTATCTGTCATAGGTCCATTGAGGTGGGGAGTGACTGTGTAACTGCTGCTGCCACACCCAGTCATGGTGCCATACCAGCCCAAACTTTGCGAATTTGGTAAACTGCAACAAAAAAAGGTAAAGAAGCCATAGGACTATGATCAGGATATAAGAAGTCACATTTGAATTTTTAGCATTTTCAATGAATTTTGTAATAAAGTTAGCACTCAAATATATTGAAATATGTTCTTTGTCAAATAACATAATGCCTTTCTACAAATTTAATGACTTTTATCTAATATCCTGGATTCTATATTGTAGTATGTTACAAAAGAATGAATGAATGCCACTCAGAACTGGTAGAACTTGATCGTCAGATGATAACAATGTAGTCCTTATATACTCGGCTCTATTCTAAGACATCTATGTATGTATGTATGTATGTATGTATGTATGTATGTATGCAGACACACATATACATTCATTTAATCCTCACAACAAACCTCTGAAGTAGGTTCTATTATCCCTGTCTTACAGATGAAAAACAGGTTCAAAAAACTGAGGTTATGTAACTTGTCCAGATGAAGTTAGGATTACAGAAAATGGCGTATCAAGCTGAAGCCATTATGCTTCACGGCTTCAGCCATTAAGCTTTTCTCTTTGCCCGAATCACAGTCAATAGTGTACTAGTTATGGACTTGAAATGGTTTTGTAACAAGGAGGGCATGGGAAGATTTCCTATGGCAATTAAGCTTCCCAAGAGTTTTATCTAGGGTTTCTCTGGATTTTGACCAGCCCTAAAGATACGGAAACAGACACATAATCACTGTAATAGTATTTCTTCCTTGTGTATCCCCCTCCCACAAACAGCTCTGAACCAACAAGTGATCCTGAAATGAAATGGTACCATTTTAGCCCAAAGGCATATAGGCTTTGAGTCAAATGGTAGTTCCTGATAATGCAGGTCCCACCCTGGGTTTAACATCTACTGCTTTAAACTCCAATATTGCCGATCTTATTTATTGACATATTACCACCAAATCACCTTTTTTCATATTTTGGTAAAAGCTTAGATTTGTTTTTTTCAATCAATTTCAATAGTAATTCAGGCTAAGTGGCTTTGTTACATCTACCTTCCTTCTCTTGAACTTCCCAGTCTTGGCAGGTCATCATCACTATCATATCGTCTTGGATTGTCGAAAAAGTAAGCTCTGGAACTATAACTGTGACTATTTATCATGCCAGCAGGTGCCTGTGAACAAAGTATTAGATAGCATATGAAGATTTTACTTTTCCACTAAGAAGGGACGCTAGAATCTATAATAATTTTTAGTCTTAACCTTTGCCAAAAATAGAAAATCAATATAAATGTTCCATAATTTTTTAAAATAGGAGAACAAGCATTGGGGAATATTATGATATCATACCAAATTCTGGTTTAATCTCTGTGCCCGGAAAAACAGTACCACCGACCATGCTGGCACGTGTTCCCACAGAAAGAGGACCATTCCAAATACTATATACTCTTCTCCACTTATGTCTTCTACATGAGCCTGTAAACACAATATGGCAGAGAATTTTTACATCTGTTTATTATATAAGCAATCACCTCCACAGTTAACTTGTTTCGAGTCAGGTAAGATAAAATATATCAACTACAAGCACATACACTCTACAACTTTCTATATTTTGTGGTTTCTCATGAAATGACACTTATCCTTTAAAGGACATAAAATGCTTTGAAGTTACAAAGAAAAAAAAGCAGTTAATTTTTTCAATGTATCAGTTTATGACAATTTTAATATATGGATAATAAGGAGTGAACTCCTATTTAGGCCCCATAATCTAAAGACAGTGACTTTTAAAGACATTACTGTTCCAGCTGCTCCATAGGCAAAATAACAGCACTTACCCTAATTACACCTGTAGAAAAATGTAACAAGTCACTCAGCTCAGCTCTACTTAAAATATACTTTTGGACCTAATCTACATATTAAATTTGTTTCTGTTCTATCAGATGTTGGAAGACGGAAATGGAAAAAGGAGTGAAGAGAATCTGCCACAAGGAACTATATGTGAAAATTCCTTCACTTTAGAAAGGTAAATGAAAAATAATATTCCCGGAGCCCTTAAATTCAGTACAAAGCTAAATTACTATACAGATATGACATATAGCTATGTCAAAATGTATGTTTAGGAAGCATATGGGAATGCTAGGAAGTTAAATATGCATAGTTAGAGTACTGGGATTTATGATAGCAAATACCTGGACATCCAAGGAACTACAAATGCTCTCCCATTATCAAGACTGACAAAGCCAGATTTTTATGAAAGCCATTATTTAAACATCTAAACCTGAACCAAATATTAAGAGTATATGTAGTTCTTGGGTAGGGGAGAGTTACTTTCCTCCTAACAAAGACCATATTCACTGGCTAATAATAGGCAATTCATTTATCTAGAAATATTTAAACACCATGATTAACAAAAATAAGTAAAATTAGCATATGACCGAGAGGCTTGTGGCACTATTATTATTTACCAAAAAAGAGAGAGAAAATACTCCTTTGAGAGAAGTTCTCTGTGAAGAATGATTTCAAATGTCACACGTATATAAAGATTTTTAAACACAAAGCTTTAAGTATGATTACTGACAGCAGACAGAGATTCCATAAATGTGTTTGTAGGTCAAACACTACAGTGTTCTCCTAGATGAGGGTAAGTTAATCATCACATTGTTAGACTGGCAATACGTGGTAGCTATTTACCTTATCTGAAAGATTATCCCAGCCATAATTAAATGGACTTTCTAATGTATCCTGAGATATGGTGACCACCACCAAATTATAACAAGCTCTGGAAGAGTAGAGAAGAATGACTACAGAGCCCACGACGACAGTCTGGCACAGAGACATACCCTAAAACAAATAAAAATCATCATCTTTAGTATTCTACACATTTGTCACGACAAGCTATTCATGTACATACAATATGGTCAACTCTTGCAATGCACTCCTGCAAAGCACTAAGTGAGTACCTGTTGAAATAAACTCTTGATTATCTTGCTTT